>NW_023494791.1:23272799-23872799 GCF_904425465.1 Colossoma macropomum | reverse complement strand
CCCTGTACCACTCTCACTCTGTAATAAGGCCCCAGTGTGCTGCCTATTCTCAGCGAATAAATAGCAGCGCTCTGCGGCTGTCCTCCAGGGCAACTCTGGGCCTGGTTCATTTGGCCAACCGCAATCTGATTACAAGACGACAGGGGCTGCGGAAGACGATACCAGAATTCTTCTGAGACCGCTCACTCCCTCCATAATTGGTCTTGTTCCACAGCTCCTCTCTTGCGGAAGTGCGCCAGACTTCACAGTGTCGTCATACAGTTTCATGCAAAGACCATCAAAGAGTTCCTGCTGCATAGACTATAATTGTCTACATCATCGTTCTGTCACGCTGACTCATCCTTGAATCAGTGTCAATTTCTTCTTCTAATGGCTTCAACACTGCAGCAGCTCCATGTTTCATCTAGGGGAAATGTCTTGGTCTGTCAATTTCTGCCATGTAGGTCATATTAATTACTGAATTATAGCCTAATGACCTAAAAATACTTCAGTGCGTACAATTTGAGACTTGTTACTTAAAAGACAAGTCTACAGCCCTATGTCATTTTCGGCCAAAGTCCATTTTTTGTTGTGGGGGTAAGGGGGTTGCCATTTTTTTCCCTTTCTGTTTGTTTGTGAACTCTTAAAGATACTTGACTATCAATATCAGTCGGAATGCTGATCCCTAGAACAGAGGTCATTAAACTAGTAACAACAACATTTTCAATTCAAAGGTGGAAAGGAAGGTTGGAAATGCTTGTGTAAAAATTAGTTTTGAAAGTTTCTGCTGCACAAAACCACACAAATGTCATTAGTGGACCTCAGGAAAAGAATACAATAAAATATCTAGGATATGGGCCCCTTTATGAGCTTCCAGAGGGCATAGTCCATTATCCTCCAGAAAAACAGTGCCTCAATGGCTCTAAGGACAGCAACATTCCCCTTCCCCACAGAGCTGTGGCCTACCAGCCTGGCTTAATTTAGCTGCATTTTCCAAGTGCAGTAGGACAGCACTGTGCCCGTGTCAGCTGTTAGCTGGAGATTTATTTGCATATTAAGGGGGCTTCATTCTAGGAAGCCCTTTTGGACTTAGTGATAAGGACAGCTGGAACTCTCAGCAACTGAGCTTGTAATATCCGGCACTAGAGAGGATTTGTAAACAGCAAACGCAGAAGACAGAGAGAACATTTTGCACCAGGACATTAACTTAATGAACATGTAAACACAATGCAGAGGAATGAGCCATCATTCAAAACCTCCCCTCAGCCAGATTAAGAACTCCATTCGCTACAGAACATGGTGATGCTCCATTTCACTTTCACTGACTTGCCTCTCTCTACACGTTTCGTGTGAGTCCTTTGAGGGTGGTGTGCTCTCGGCATGCTAACACTGCAGGAGAAGAGAACGCTGGTGCTAATGAGATGACACTTTGTTCACACACACACACACACACACACACACACACACACACACACTGCCTGTTGGAGAGGTGAGGTGGATGGTGGTGTTCTAACAGGTGTAAGTGAAGACACTAAATTTGGAATTTTAGCAAGAAAATACAAAAAACAAAACAAAGAAAGAAGGAGAATGCCAGTATCACCCATCTGTTACTTGCAAGTGCTCTCTTCTGTTTGCCTGTGGAGGAGCTCAATGTTTTTTACTAAATATATTAACAATTCATTTCATAGCATTGACAAAATGTGCTCAGAAGAACACAGAGAAGGATCCATATTGGTCAGTAGCTCAGTATATGAATAATTATGTATGGTTTCATAAGAATATGACTGACGGTAAATGGAATTATTTACCACACAGGTGTTTGGTTTTGTAAAATCTATTTTCTTGTTGGAATGCAATATATTTCAGTTACTTGTTCCAGCAAACTGTTCCATGATAGAATATTAATAGCAAATTACATTACCTACATGTGACAAAGTTTTTATTTGTTATTATTTGTTATGCATAATGTTCTAGTGCAGAGGTAAAACTAATCCCTAGGGCTTATGTTGTTAAATTACCATCTTTAGAAGTCCTGTTTCATCCGGCATATCTCCCTACTGTTTTAGTTTCATTCCTCTTATAAAAGGCAATAAAACAGAAAGAGAGAGTGCCTATGACAAAAAGAGGAGTGCTAGTTAGACAGAAAAGAACATTCAGAGGATCTGTCTGAATTCCTACCGCACCCAGATCAAAGCTAGAGCTGAGACTTTGCCCATGTTATAGAATGCATGACAGACTAGTTTTACAATGTGAAACTCTTGGCTGCAGTCAAAATTAATCTTTAGAAGTAGAAAATAGGCTTAGTTTTTAAATACATGTACACAACAACTGCAGTAACAGCAAAAAAGACTAAGAGCTCAGTGTCTGCCTAATACCACGAGTGACTGACAGTTAAAGACCGCCAGTGGCAGCAGTTAGTCAACACAGTGCATTCTGGGAAGGCAGACCGCATGTTCACAAGGTCCACTTGTTCTCCACAGGCCGCCAAAACAAGCTTATTTGAAACTGGGAAAATGGAGTAATTCCTTCAATAACACCGGAGAATTTCCAAAACTCCACTCGGACCTCTGAGAGCTGAAACACGTCTTTTTTGATGTGATGAAAACAAGCAACGCCAGCCTTGGATGACAGAGAGATTCCTGGCTGCTCCTCATAAGTTTGAACAGTATTTCATTGTATATTTGTGGCCATTGCTTCTGCTGAAGAGCTGGACTGAATCAAAGAGGTTCATGTCATAAACGGTTTCAGTAGATACAGTAAAGCTGAACAGAATGACATGTTTAAATCAGACAGTTGATATCATTTCAAACAGCAGCCTTTTTTTCTGGGAAACGTTGTTCTTGGTGTGTACTGCCAGGCCTTAAACATATTTACCGTTCACAGACATTGTGTCGTATTCTTCCCAAGACCATGTGCTGTCCACATGCATGGCTCAGTGAGATCACCCCTAGCAAGTTCACCCCCCTTACCATGCCCAAAGCTTCCTTTCAGAAGGCCTGTTTAGATGTTGCCAAATGATAGTACTTTAACTTAATTAGTGAGTGGTTCAACTTTAGCCCACCAGCAACAAGAACAACGACACACACTCAGCCTCGCCACTTCCATCCATTACACACTGAAATGTTTTGCAGAGTGGGCTGTAAATGGATTATGAAGTGTGTGAGTGTGTGAGGAGTCAGTTGACTGGAAGAGCAGCAGATTTATGTTTTTTCATGAACTGGGAGCTGACTGTCATATGCTGACACAGCAGTGACTGAACATAGAGCTTTAAATGGACCTGCAAGAACACGCCAGAGGCTGCCTGCACATAAACAACCTTTCATATACACACACAGAAACAAAAAGTGGTATTCCACCAAAATTTCAGTGTAATTCAATTATTGCAATGTGAAAAAAGCCATCCAGAGTGTTTTGATGAGAAATGGGGCTTTGAAGAACAACTTTCCAACCGTGATGTGACAGATACTAGAGGTTGAGATGTATTCAACAGAAATATACACAATTTACAAGCCTCAATTACAGAAAAGTTGGGACAGTATGTTAAATGCTAAAAGAAACAAAAGCAATGATTAGTAACTTCTGTTTAGCTGTATTCAGTTGAAAATACAAAAACATGACATTTGGTGGATTACCTCATGAAATTATTATTTTTTTTTGGTAAATATACGCTTTTACCAATTTTGACGCCTGCAACATGCTCCAAAAAAGTTGGGACAGGTACATGTTTACCACTGTATTACTGTACCTTTCCCTTTAACAACACTTAATAATCATTTGGGGAAGTTCTGAAAGTTTTTTTTTTGCCATTCTCCATTATACAAGTCTTTGCTATATATTGCACTTCATATTGGGGCACAATAGGAGGCAGCCTGGCCAGTACAGCACCCTCCTTCTGTGATTATGCAGCCATGATGTTATAATGCATGCAGAATGTGGCTTGGCATCATGTTTAACATCTTAAAATCCCAGGCTTATTACATACTAAGGCTTATTATTCAGCAACTACAGGGTCATCAATGCAAACTAGTCGAGCTATTCTTACAGAACTGTGTAATTAACTGTTGGCCCTTGCCATTTAAGAGGTTAAATAAGCACTGACATCCCTGAAAGAGACATCATCTAGAAGGCAACATATGTGTATATATATTTTAGTGTTAATAGTGCCTTTACAGATGTGCCAATTACCCATGCCATAGGCACGATTCCCTATACTATAGACCCTAGCTTTTGAACTGTACACTGGTAACAATCTGGATAGTCCTTTACCTTTTTGGCCTAGAGAACACAACATCCATTATTTCCATGAATAATCTGAAAGGTTCTACTGTCCATCAGTCCATTTCAGATGAGCTCAAGCCCAGAGAAGTCGGGAGTGTTTCTGGAAATTGTTGACATATGACATTCCATTTGTGGATGCAGCGATGAGCAGTGTTTATTGACAAAGGCTTGTCATGATATTCTCAATATGGTGAAATCTGTCCTGGAAGCATGGACATTATACATGAAGATTTCTCTGAATTCCCTTAATATTTTGATTTTATAATGCACTGTAGAGGGTGAAACACCACATGTTTATGCTGATCTCTTGTTGAGGAACACTGTTCTTAAATGGTTGGATTATTATCTGACACATTTTTTGGCAAAGTGGCAACTCTCGACCCATCATTGTTCATGAAGGAGTAAATCTTTTCAGAATGCTCCTTTTGCATCCAAGCATGATTGCATCACCTGTTTAAGATGTTTTTGAAATTTTTCATAATGTTCACATTTAGATGGCTTCAGATGCTTCAGAAGTCAGGTTCCTATCATCACCATTGTGAACAATTCTTGGTAGGTTTCTCTAGAACAGAGCATTTCACATCAAACCACTCTGAATGACACATCTTAACCATTTAATTATGCCGAAATTCATCAGTGGAATTCCCTTTAAACTCACGTTTCAAACTGCACAATCACCTGCACACATGCATGCAGTCTCGCACACAGACACACATATGCATGCATGCACACACACACACACACACACACAAAATCAGACATGCAGGTAGGAGCTGCTTCGCTCTCCTCTCTTTCCTCTCTTCCCCCATAATGTGACATCACTGCAGAACCGCAATTGTTGCCAAGGAAACCTGCACTGGGGAAAATGTGTGAAGCTATGAGAATTCAGCAGCTCTGCCGAGCAGCTTTTCTACAGCATGCAATTCAGAGTTACAGCACACACACACCAATATGTTTGCACTTTCAGTAAAACACTGTAAAGTAAAGGCTGTAAAACTGATGGTCTTCCCACCACAAGAGCTTCATGGAGTGTTATTGCACCTTGTCTTTTTGTATGCTGTCCGAAAGGTAATTCATAACTGTCTTGCAGCGTCAGTGAAGAGAGATGTTATCTGTTGTAATGATTCCGGCAAGGCTGTGTTGCATCTCTCACAGATGCTTTAAATGGGTTCTGCTGTGCTATTTGTCAAGTGCCTGCTCTCTCTCTCCCCCTCTCTCTCCCTCTCTCTCACTCTCTAAAGCAATTAATCAGGATGAATCAAGGAGATGAGAACATAAGAAGGGCTATGAAAGGGAGAATGTGGGGTTAAAAAAAAAGAAAGTTGGTGTGAGGGTGTATTTTGGGGAGAGAAAGAGAGAGAGACAGTGGGCGAAGGAGAGAGAGTGAGTATACAAAAGAGAGAGAGGACGAGAGTGTGCAAAACACTGTTAACATTGAGAGACTGACTTCTGTTAGATTTACAGTGATGTTTAAATGAAACTGTAGAGAAAAGGAGTGAGAGGAGGAGAAAGAGGTAGAAGAAGAGTAGGGGAGGGTGGATAGAAATGCTGTATTTTTGCTGTTTAAACAGCAAAACAGCAGTGTGTTTTGGAAAGGGAAGGACGTGGAGTGTAGCAGTGCTGGCAGAGCTTCTCTATCTCCATCTCATGCTTCACACACACTCTCACACACATGCACACAAACACACACACATAGCTCCTCACAGTCAAAGGCATCTAGCCCAGAGACAGCGGCAACTCAGCCAGGTCCTGAGATCCTGCAGGAGAGAGGCTGATCGAGGCAAAGGGATTTCAGCAGAGCTGACACTCAGACAGACAGACAGGGGCAGGTGCGAAAGGAAGAGAGAAAGAGAGAGAGAGGAGGAGGAGGAGGAGGAGGAGGAGGAGATTTCTGCCCCAGCAGAACGGAGTGGAGAGGAGCTGTGCACAGCTCTACAGAGGAATTCTAAAACAGCTGTCCGGCAGACGTCCCGCCTGCGAGAAACGTACCCTCGAGGGCTGAGAGACAGAAAAAGGGTGAGAGAGAGACAGAGAGAGAGAGAGCGCAAGAGAAGAGAGAAGACTGGGACTGCGACCCATTACACCACCCAGAAGTTGTCTACAATTTGGGACAGTAGCTTTTCAGGACGCAAGCCACTGCGTGAGAAGAACAGAGAGGGATTAACCTGCAGAAGATACCTAAACAGGTAAAAGAAAAAAAACATTGCAGGTTAATGAGGCTGATTTGCTAATAGTCAGTTGTGAATGCTGTGCTAATATTCTAATATAATGATAATAATAACAATATTAATAATAATATTGATAATAATAATACTCTGACATGGTACTACTGGGCTGACATTTGAATTATGTTATACTGTCTTCGGTATATAATGACTTTTGCAAGACTGAATTATATGATTACATGTCAGAATTACTATTCTGATAGTACAAGAAATGAAAATACAGAAAAAATCCTTCATAGAAAATGAATTCATTTGATGCATGCAACACGCAAAGGTGTGTTTAGATGGCTTGTGCTCCACGTAGAAACTCTACTTGGAGAACAAGCCTACTTTGTACTGTTTTCTATGTAGAAACTCTCAGAGTCGAGAACCAGCAGTGTCGCACACATGTGTAGGACGTAGGCAGCAGAAGTTGAGCATGTGCCGAGCAAATATCCTTACACCCCACGACAAGGGGCCCAAGCAGTGTGAGAGAACCTGACACTTCTTCACTGCTCTCCAGCAAGAACTTTCCCGCTCACCCAGCACATTACAACCAGCTGTTTAAAGGAATAGCTCAGTCTTAATAGAATTAGTTCAGTCTCTTGCTAACAATGAATGAAAGTAAATAGCCACCTATTTGCATTATGCAAACAGCTGTGCTAATTTGTGGCCACTAGCTTCCATTCATTGTTTGTGATGTTAGCAGTTAGTCCTTTAAAACCAGAGAGCAGCTATTGTGTTATTCTGTGGCGGCCAGGAGAACTTGGACAGCTCTATCCCAGCTGTTTTGACGTTCCCTCCATGTTTCTCTCAGCCTTTCTGATTTGAGCCTCAGCCTGCGGCAAGCCAAAGACAACACAGGGCTGAGAACAGGAGCAGAGGTGGACGGCAGGGGTGGGAAACAAATAAAGACAGCGGGGAATAACAGACGAGGCCGAAAGTAGAAGAATACTTGCTCCACCCTGCCTCTCTCTCTGAAGGCCCAGAACTCTCTAGCCCTCAGGCCTCGAGAGGAAGCGCCTAGCCTGCAGTATAATTAAGGCTCTCTTTATGTAACAAAACTGGAAAGCCAAAGTGGAGGAATGTGGAGCGAAGGCTGCCATTAGCTTATATGCTATTAGCCTTTAATCTCTTTTATTATAGAGTGCAAAAGAGGGGTCCCTTGTCTATCTGTGGACACTGGGATGCAAATGGTTAAGCGCGTGTCTGAAGTAACACTACAGTCACTCCAGCAACATGTTAGCTGTTCATTTATTCTAAGACATTAGCTGTATATAGATAACATAAGAATCTCAGTGCTGCAGTTATTCCTATACAATGCTGATGGACCTCAAATACAGCATCAGCAGCAACAACAACAACAACTGCAGAGCCCCAAGTAGCCCCACATTTTCAGCCAAAAAAGGCCAAGGTCTAAAATAGGTCAGAGCGAGCCTCAAAGACAGTGCTGTTGCAGGGGCTAAAGCAAAATCTGCCCTTGAAACGCACCTCTTCTGTGTACAGTGAGCCCGAACTGCAGAATGTCATCATTGCACTTGTTTAGACTACAGCATGTTCATGCTCGCTCTAATAATAAGCTGACCCACATACCCTGCACGTGATTTAATTACCCAGATCCAACAACGGATGGCCACGCTGACACCCCACCCGATGAGATCCATCACGAGGACCCCCACTTACCCTCTCGCTCGCCCCCCTTCAGCCCTCACTTCTCCCTTCCCCGTCTCTGTAATTAAACAGCACCCTCTTAGTGACTGGAGCAGGCCCAGGCTTTGGCTCCCGCTCAGCCGGATGGGAGATACACCGGTGACCCACTGACATGCAGGCCTCATGCACCACTCTGGAAGACTGAAATAGCACAACGCTAGCACTTCTGAAGAGAGTGTAGGGAGATAGAGATGTGGACTAGAAATGGTCACATTTTGCTGTAGAAAACCAAAGACAATCCAGGCCGGCCACCTACCACTTTGTCACTGCTGTTGAACCAGTTCAAAATGCAAAATGCACAAATAAGGATTCCAAATAGGGTGTCCCAATTTTGCTTCCATAAAAAAACAAGGTTCTATGCTAATGAAAGGTTTTTACTGGAAGTCTATGGACAAGCCAATAACTTTTTGAGGAACCTTTAATTTTAAGACTACATGTAGAACAGGGTCTGCATTCACAAAGCATTAGAGTGCTAATCTAGATTCAGTTTTTGTGATAATGACTATCATAAATCTGACTGCATACCAGCCCAGGTACCCAGCTCTGGTCCTGGAGTACACTTATCTTGCAAATTTTAGCATTATTTCTGCTTCAATATGCTTACTTCGTTGGATTATACATGTTAGAACAGGGAAAACACAGAAATGTGTGGGCAGGTATACTCCAGAACTAAGACTGGGAAACTGTAGTATTGGAGAATATCTAGAAATGACATGGTGGTTGAACAAATTGCTGCTCCACATCCATAAGTTAATCTGAGTTTTGCCACTGGGTGCATCAATAGCACATTGTTACTCAAATGTAGCTAAGGTTCAGCTTATGGCAGCATTGTTTCTTACCATCTGGAGATTGCCACGATTGCTGGAGGGACTGACAGACTGTGCATTTATTTCTGACAAGGTCTGACATTCTATTGATGTGAAACATGAGCATTGAGTCCTGCAGTCCATCCGGAAGTGTTGGGTTTACACTATACGACATGATGCCTTGACATTAAATCCCACTCCATTTTCTGTAGAGCATCCTGCATAGCATTTGCTGACATCCTTCCTGCCTGCTCTGGAGTGATTTTGCTTTTGACAAGCCTCTTCTGATTTATTGTTGAAGGAACAGCTTGATGAAACTTGCTAATGCGGCAAATGGAAACTTAGCCATGAATTGCTAATTTGTGCTTTTTTTTTCCTTTATCGAGTGCCCCAACTATGTCCTCCTCTATAATAAATCAGTGGATGCGCATTTTTTAATTCACCAACTCACTAGATGCATATTTTTGATCACCAGAGAGTGGGTGCAAATGATTTGTTTGACTTGCCACAGCAGGTAGTCTTGCAGGATGTGAAGGCCTACAGATAATCAATAATTGGGCCAGGCTAGTCCTGTCATTTGCAATGACCTTCCGTTCGGTTGCAGGACTGCAGACATGGCTTACTCTCTCTCTCTTTCACTCTCTCTCTCTCTCTCTCTCTCTCACACGCACACACACATGCACACATACATAGTCACACTCACACAGTTTCTCTATTAGAGGAGAATATGGATGCAGATCAGAGGGGTGGGACTGAAATGGTGGTGTGAATCCAACCTGCTTCCTGCTGTGTGCGCATTAGCAGCCAAGGTCAAGCCTCTAAGAGCCACTGAAACAGAGTGGAACGAGGGAGTTGGTTGGAATGGGATGATAGAGGAGGCTGAGCAAGATGGAGAGGACAGGATAGAAGGAGAAGAGTCTGACGAAATAGAGATAAACAAGCAAAAAGAGATGAGGATGGCAGTGAAGCTCTGGAATAATTGGGATGCAGAGTTTAGCTCTTTTAGCTGCACCTCCCCAAGCACTGCAGTGTTTCTTGCTTTTTTCCCATCTCACTGCTTTTACAATTTAAGGACACAGATGCATAAAATTGCTCCACCCACACTTTCATACTGTCTTATAGTCTAATCCACCCATTTTAGGCTCGGACAACTGACACACTAGCATACAGTCCTCCTATTTCTGTTTCCTCACACATGCACACAGTGCTTAGAGTTACTATATATAGCTCTTGGGGTGCTAGTCAAGTGAGGTTTAAGCTATTTGTGTTGAAATGCATCAGTATCTAAAAATGCCTTTAAAGACATGTGGACCCATTGCCCTTAGGGCGGCTGCTAAAAGAGAACACACATATTCAAACACACACACACACACACACACACACACACACACACACACACACACACACACAGTAGGCTGCACAAAACAATGTCAGTCATTCAGGCTATGTTAGTAGGAACAGACTACATCATTGTCTAGAGGCCATTCTCTCCCGTACACTGTCACGAGCTTACTGTACCCCAGCCCGTGTCCGTGTTAGCTTTGATACTGTTTACCCCCTCTGTAATTTGTTAGCATTTTACTGAAGGAGAGTCATGTATCCTGAGGAAATGGAATTTCTGCTGTTTTGTAAACAGCGTCCTCAGTGGCTGCCTCTTGCTGTATTCAGAGACAACAACAGAAAAGTCTTTTAGTCTTGTCGTTTATTCTGGGGGACACAGTTCCTCAGTTTTTCATCTCTTGGCAATTGCATACACAAACGGTTCAGAGGTGTGCAGGAACTTGCTCATTTACTCAGTTACATGTACTTAAAAGCCCTTTATTCTATTTTTTCCCTACATTTTTCCTACTGATGATGTTTGTGTGGGCTTATAAACCAAAAAGTCAATTAATCTTAACATGAACGTTTTCCAATTTATATTTATCCCTTAGAATTAAACAGACTGTTTTTGTTACTTTTTTACTTTTTGTTACTTTTTGTTGCTTTTAAGATCGATATATGTAGATGATCTCTGTTCTGATTGGCTTCCCTCTGTTGTGCTTCATTCAAAAATCAGCCCTGGTTGAAACACTCCTTATGACTTGAGCGGGGACTCCACGTCCTTCCCTCTCCCCCTGAGCAGGGATCAACTGCTGTAGGCTGAATGTGCAAATACAGTCATATGCAAAAGTTTGAACACTCAAGTAAAATGACGTTTTATTGATTTTCTAAGTGAATATAAGTTAACACATCCTCTACAGGGAACTTAAATACACTTTTCTGCAAATTTTAGTGCAGAATTTATATTTATTTGCTTTTTTATATTGTAAATATAAAAATAAAACGTGCCACAACTTTTTAAACTTTAACAATGTTCACATTCTACATCAAAGTCTTTTGTTAAAAAAGGAGCAAGCAAAATGTAGTTTTCCATGATTTGGGGCTTTAACATTTTGATGGATTTGTAGTTCTAGATTTGTGTGTTTAAATAAGAAACAAAAACAAAAAAGTTTATTCATGAGGAAAATAACCTAAAAATAGAAGAATAGGAGCAAACAACACCAGTTCCTATGCAGATAGATGCTATGTATTACTCCTGCTCAGGGTGTTTTTCAGGCATTTTGGCTGTGTTTAGTTTACTTTTACCTCTGGCTGAGTTAGTACTCTCTGAAGTAACACTATTCTTATTCAAGTATGACTATGACTCAAGGATCACTTCTGGTTCAAACGATAATGTGCTATATGAGGTCAAGGTCTGATGGGCTGCACTGCACTGGTGCTTTGTGGCACCCTGCTGACAGACACAGTTTATCTGGTCAGTGTTATCTGCTCAAAGCGCCTGAAGGCTTGGGGTGCTTTTCGGAGTGAGGTCCTGATGGCAGTGGCTGCTGCAGGAATGTGGATGTTTTTTCAGTCGTACTTATTGGGGTGGACTTGGCCCAGCCACTGCTTTTGTGATAGTTTGCAGTCTTGTCGGTGAGGGTCAGTGCTTAGAGACCTCTCAAAAGTAAATATGTCTATAAATGGGCAAGCATTCTGCCTCTGCCTCTCTCTCTTGCTCTCTCTCTCTCCTGCCCTCCCCTCTCTTAAGCTCTTTCTACTTTCACTATCCTAACCTCTATAACTTTCTCCTTATCGCTTCAAATCCTCTCAAGCGCTGTGCTTCATCATCGTGTATTTGCCCTTAAGTATCAGTTTTGTCCAGAAAACCTTTCCTTTGGCCGGCGGTAAAAGCACTTCAGGATGAATGTGAAAACAATAGGAGACGTCACAGATGTTCATAAAAATATGAAATTAAGCCTAGTTAAAATCATAGTAGGTCTCTCTCACGTGCTCTCTGCATAGCAGTGCAGTATCTCTCTCCCTTGAGTCCTTCTCACACTGATCCCGCTAAAGCCCCGTCGTCTCTCTCGGACCAATGTGGTATCCAGCTGGTCCGTATTAGCACATACTAAACAGGAGCCAGTCTGGCTTTGAGCCAGCTACAGCTTGGGCCCCTCAACTTTCACTTCATCTTGGTGTTTTATTCTGATCTTGGACTGGTTGCTACAACCTTTCTCGTAATTGTTAAGGTCTGGAATAGCAGGTCCAAAATCGGTATGCTAGCGACTCTTCTATTTAGGACCATCATCTGCTGTCCATCCCGCTAGTCTCCCTCTCTCCAGATGCTCTATGTGCAGATACGGCTGTAGGTCCATGTAGGGTAAAGTGATACCTTTATTGGGAGGTTGCATGACAGGAGTTGTACATCACCAGCGACAGATCAGCGATGCTGACTGGGAAGAACGGTCCATAAATCTGTCAAGACTGGGCAAGGGTGTATTGGGTGAAGCCTGAATGGAATGCAGTGTGAAACGTCAGCAATGATTGTTCCACATGCCGTGTCTTAGGGTAAGCACACAACAAAGAATTTTAGCCAGAATTTTCAAGTCACAAACATAACAAGGACATCACTAAAGACAGAAGTGTGCATTCATCACTGACAATCATCAAACATTAGATGATCAGAGACATTTGTGGTCCTTGCCTGACTCTGGGGAGGATATCAGACTGGTTTGATTTCATCTCTGGACCTCAGCCTTGGCTGCTGTAGTGTGAGCCATGCAATGATCATGTGCACCAGAAGAGTACAGTTGCAAACAAGACCAGAAACTGGAGATTTTTCACTGGATTTTTTCTCTGATGTGAATAGGCTTTTTCTAAATTTTAAATTATATATATTTTCTCTAATAGGTAAACCACACCTGGGGACTGGGGACACTTTGTTTCACTGAGGCACGAATCAACCAGACCACAAAAACGAACCACAAATGGAAGTGAAGGTGGTCTGTGTTTGGTCCGTTTGTGGGTCATTTCAGAGTGGTCTGAGGTTATTTGTCGTACTTGAGTCAGTGGTCTGAGACAACTTAAAACACTGAGATACACCCTGGACAGGTCGCCAGTCCATCGCAGGGCAGACAGACAGACAAATACATCCACACTCACAATCACACACACATATTCACACCTAGGGGCAATTTAGCGTGTCCAGTTGGCCTGACTGCATGTCTTTGGACTGTGGGAGGAAACTGGAGTACCCAGAGGAAACCCACGTAGACACGGAGAGAACTCCACACAGAAAGTACCCTGGTCACCCGGCTGGGAATCAAACCCTGGCCCTTCTTGCTGTGAGGCGACAACACTACCCACTGCACCACCTTGCCGCCCCATGTGATAACCACCTATAGCTAATTTAATGGGTTCAACAAAAAAAATCACATCCTTCATAAATCATGTGACACCCAGTAGATCTCCTTTGCTAGGACTGTAAAGATCCTTTGGTACAAGAAAGACAACAGCATCTACAGGAAGAGATATGGCTCTTTGTTGACTGTATGTGTGGTTATGGTTATGGTTTTAGCAATACTTCACTGATCTTTAAAAAAAACAACATTTGTGTTGTCTGATATACAGCAAAAAGAATTGGTCTCACTTTATTTGGTTAGTTCACTAGAGTCCCCCATAGATTATCTACAGATGTTCAAATTGTTAACAAACTATCTGTTGAAACTCAGTGGATTCTAAACAATGGTGGGGTTAGGGTTAGGATTTGGACCAGGGTTAAGGCTAGGACCAGGGTTGGGTTTAGGTTTTGGGTTGAAGTCAGGGTTAGGATTAGAGCAGGTTTAGAGTTAAAGAAAATTATGGTCAATTTAGTAGATATTTTGTTGAATGTAACTTGAAAGTGAATTAAAGTGGACTGTCCAAATAAAGTGTTACCAAAAGATTTAAAATGTCTTACATAAAATACACTCTCAATAAAAAATATACTAAACTGTCAATGTCACATCACTGGGGTTTCATCTCCAAAAAGGCTTTTTTTTTGTTGTTGATTTGCATTGAGTCTATACACTCTGTCTTTATTCCAAGTTTTTTTTTAATTTTAAAACAGCTTAGTTACAAAAAGGTAGAGATTTATACTTTTCCCCTGGAGAGGTGAAAGTAGTGTAGCTTTAAAACTCATTTAAGGTACACAGGGTAGACCTTAAAGAACATAATTATTCCTTTGAGGGTATATTTACATTATTTGTACCCTGATGAACAAAAATGTACATTTACAGTACCTTTTGTTGACTGTGTACAAGTATGCTGATTCACAGAAAGAAAAAAGCATCCATAATCAAGTTGGAATATCTGGACTTTATGACAAGATGTCTTCTTTCTCTCTTTAGGTAAAGAACAACTGCCATTAGGACCAGAACATCCTGACAAGCCCAGTGAGGATTGATGACAATTTCTCTGCAGACCTAAAACCAACCGGTCTTTGAGAATGTAACTCCTGACCTTTCCTGAGAGGAACTCAGATCAGCATTCATTGTGCAACACAGGGTCTTAGGGTTCAGAAACATTTCTCTTCCTCTTCTCTTGTGTCACGGATTCGCTGTTGTGAGACAGAGATGCCAGCCAAAACACCCATCTACCTGAAATCTAACAACACCAAGAAAGGGAAGAAATGTCGCCTAAGAGACATTCTGTCCCCAGACATGATCAGCCCTCCGCTGGGAGACTTTCGCCACACCATCCACATCGGAAAAGGGGGTGAGTGTGACGCCTTTGGCGACATGTCCTTCCTGCAGGGCAAGTTTGAGCTTCTTCCTGGGAAGGGTGGCATGATCCGACCTCCGTATGGCACCCACGGCGAGTTCATGCGAGCTAACAGCGCATCCGATGCCTCCTTTATAGAGACTCCTTCACCCATCCTGAAGAACGCCATCTCCCTCCCGACCATCGGGGGCAGCCAAGCTCTGACCCTGCCACTTATCTCCACCACCATCTTTCCCATGACCCGGGACCCTCTGGATGACCTGGCTGGACCTCCCACTCCTCCTGCCAGCTCAGAGGAAACAGATGACCTGGACATCCTTCAAATGGAGACCCTTCTTCAGTCCATTACCATCTTCAGACGTGACCCCAGTCCCGTTCCAGAGGAGATCAGTGAAAAACCCACATTCTCTATCAATCTTGTGGAGAAGCCACCAGCAAATAAGACACCCAATCACAACAATATGCACAACATTAAGAATGAGAACACTGAGAAGCCATTAGCGACATTCTTCATCAATGGCAACAGCAACGAAAACGGCAACAGTAATGGAACTGGCAGCTGCAAAAGCAGCAGCAGCTGCAGCAATGGATACAATCACAGCAACAATGACACAATCTTTCAGTATGAAAAAGAGCTGGCCAGCATCAGTGGAGATTGGGCAGATAGAGATAGTGGCGTAGAAGAGGGCCGCATCTGTGACTTTGACTTTGAGCTCTCGAAAAGCAAGAGCCTTTCTCAGGAGTCTGTTACCCAGGTCAATGGGTCACTGCTCTCCCTTGAACTGGACCTGGGCCCCTCCATCCTGGATGAAGTACTCAATATCATGAGTAAGCCCGAGCCTTGAACAGTGCTACTGAAAGAAGTATGAAGAGGAAATGAGAGACTTGCCAGTCAAATCAACACGTATGGTGTGCCGTATAGGTGTTCAGTGTTGGAAATGAACTGAAGAGGCAAACCCTTCTATATTTCTCTAAGTATGTTTTATCCTCAGCTTTGTCCTTCTTGGCTTACCCATTGTTTGTTTCTCTTGTAGTGCAGGGCATGGGAGATGCATGCTTTATCAAACTAAGGCAAATTACACACCTGCCATTGTGCCTTTTCTGTCTCTGTTAGATCAAGAGTTTGATGTGCTTAAATACCAGTTCCATCATAGGTGTAAATAAAGGAGGTTCATTTTAGTGTATGCTGTTGTTCACTAATGCACAATGTATTACGATAATCGAAGTAATAATATTTCTCTATGAGACATATGTACAGCTGTGTGAAATATTTCCAAGCTTAGCCTGCATCACAAAACTCAATGTACAGATATATTTATACTGACTATTCATTAACCATGCTAAGCAAGCATCAAAGCATATACCTATGTTTTTACTGTGTGGAGCTAAATATGAAATAAATGAGTAAATGAATAAATATTTCTTTTTGATACTTCCCATGCTGTAACTGTTGGGAATTGTGCTTTCTTCTATACAAATTCATAAGAGTGAGATCCTCCACAGCGATATTTTCCATTTAGTCCAAGAAATCTTGGAAGATGGACTCCTTGGCTAACGGAGTATCAGGCAGTCAGAGATCAAAAATAGAGTAACCTTCTTTGTCTCTCGCCTCTGGCATTCTTCTAATCCCCCTGACTGCCCTGCAGTGGGCTCAGAGGAGGCTGAACACTGCATCATTTCTACAGTGATAAGCCTGCGCCATTTGTTGCATGTTGCAGGGACAGAGAGAGAAGAGGCATTCTCTGCATTCCAGTGAGGCAATGCAAGTGCATAGGACAGGCCATAAATAAACTGCGTGGACTCCCGCAAAGGGCCATACTCTGTGGTTGGGGTTAGAATCGTAAAAGCTAACTGCCCAAAGGCAAACATTTTCCAGTACAAAGAATGAGATCTCTAGTCATTACATGCAAAAAGAGTGATAATAAAGGGGTGTCAATCCAACAATGTTAAAACAGTTGTAAAACCAGACAAATGTAATCAACCTAGGTTGGCATCTGTTTAACATTCCTGTCTCTCATCTTCTTTCGGAGCATTCATCATATTTATCTGATCAAAATATGTCTTTAATAATACTAGAAAGCTGCGGTCAATTGCTTAAAGGTTACATTATAATGCCAGTCATAATCCCAATTGTTTGCACCCAAAAGAATGAAATGTTAACCAATTAACGTCCATGTCTGTCTTTTTACTATTATCTTTGGTCTATGAGCATGTCTGAGCACATATCTGAAGACATTTTTCAAACTGATTGAACCATATGGCTAAAAAGTTACATTTTTATAAGTTATCATATTATATCTAATCTTTTTGGTCATATACATATGGACATATGGACTACTACTCTATTTTTTGTAAGCATGAAATGTACTTCTAAGCAAAAATAAATAAATAATAATCAAATAGGACAGATGTTCCTTTAAGCTAATATAAAACTTAATCACTTTAGACCAGGCTGTCCAAAGTGTGGCCCGACGGCAACGTAGGCTCATAAAGAAAGAAACCCCACCCATCACCCAATAAGAAAACATTTTTTTATACCATCTAACCTTTCAATGCTTATTTTCCTTTCATAAAGTGTTTATGTGACAAAATAGTGTAATGTTATAAAATATATATGTAAAAGCTCAATTTGAACCCTACCTACCTTCTTTATTTGTATAGTGTTTTGGCGTTTTGGCCCTTGGCCCACCATAAGAATTGCACTTTGGTCCCACAGGCAAAAAGTTTGAGCACCCTTGCCTTAGACCAATCAGAACATGTCCTGTTGCATTTTTTCTTTGCTCATGCTAAAACTAGGTGTTGTACATGAAAAGTTTGTTTAGTTTCCTAACATTTATTTTGTTTGCTCATTCAGTGTGACAGAACTCTAAAGTCAATGCCCAAACCCCAGTGTTTTGTACATTAATGCTATTGGCTGGTTGTGGTCCGGCTTAAAGCCTCTGGACAATCAGTACAGAAGTAAACATGGCATCTGCTCAGTCGTTCTCTTCATGCTACATTCCATCTGCTTGTTTCTGGTGTTTGAAAGCTCATGTCATGTGTAAATCATTACTTGGGTATTTTCTGCATTGTTTGGCAGAGATGCGGTTACATTTCTTTTATTTAAAGAAACCTCAGTGTATCCATAAACACAGTGGGTCATCCGAAGCATTTTGCGCTGAAGCTGTGTGTGTCTGACCAAAGCAGATGTGAGGGCTCTATATTTACCAACAGAAATGTGCATATTTTGCCATTCCCGTGAAAAAAGAGTTTGACTCGGTGTAGCTACAAATCAACCCACTGACCCTGGCTCAGAGCCTCTACTAGAAACCTTACAGCTGCACTAATGACCGTGTTAGTGCCCTCAGTGATGCGTCACTAGCGTAATGACAGTGTTAGTCTGTTCTGAGGCATACTCTACAGCATATGCTTTCGAATGATATTAGAGGTTTTACTGAGGATTTAGCTCATACTTCAGGCTTAAATGTGTATAAACACGCTATCTGTTTTTAGAGTCGTTTATATGCAGTTAGTGAATGCAAACCAAGATTAATAAACTTGTGCTGGACACAGACTAAACACTATCAACACAACTTTCCTTTTCCTTATTTGCACTTTTTGTCAACTCAACTCAAGAATGGCCATAAAAGATCCAATTAGCTAGTTTTGAGACAGCAGAGCCTTAATCGCTACATGATGTATTTATTAAATCAACACATTTGTATATTACTTCTAGTTTTAACTGGGCTGCTGTGAGCCTGATAATAGTTCACAACTGTTAGAACAGGAGTTGTAGGGACAAATGTTAGTCAGTGACAATATATGAACCCATACTCTACATCTTTTGTTAATGTTCTTTTAAGACAGATTTATTCAAACAAGCAGTCCAGCTGAATCTTCAGTGTGAACATGACTTCACTGTGAATGGGTGGAGCTAAATTGCTGTAGCTAAATAGCTATAGATGAATATATGTAAATGGCCTTGCTTTCATCATATCATAAAAAACAACTAATTAAATTATGCATCTCAATTTGCATATATGGGCTGTTTGGATAGGGGACTGAACATAACATTTTGAAATGTTACCAGTGTTTATACATATACTGCATCAATTTAGTGAAGAAAACTCCTTAAAATGGGATCATTATTTCAATTCAGTTTTGACATAAAAATCTCATTCTGTGTCTACTATACGTTTTATTAGGACATCCACATTTAACACTTCTGCAAGTCTATATAATACATCCAGAGAGGAAGAATGGAAGGGATCTCTTTGGACTGTTGTTAAACTCCTTAAATGCCAAGGCCACAAAAAGCTCCTCTCCAATTTTTCCTTTTGAGCAAGAACTTTAGGAATCTACTTCTAACCCATTTCTAATGCGCTCTGCTCCTACACCAATGATCTAAACATCATCTCAGAATCTCCCAGTAAAAAGCAGAGAATGCCAGTAGCAACCGAGCTTCTTTATACAGCTGTATGGGTGAAAATAGCCCTGGTTTATGAGATAGAAAACAGGGCTCTATCCTCCAGAACTCTGATGTTCCCTTTCCGAAGGCAGGAACACCATGCGCATAATGTATAATGAACAAAAGCACAAAGACATGATGTAGTTTAGCAGTTTAGCTCATTTAGCACTGGGCCTGTTGTTTTGCCACATTGCCATGTTTAGTTGCTCTGAAAATGTGCATAAATTCAATTTACCTGCAGGCTTTGGAGAAAGTCATTACATGACTTTTTGCAGTGCCTTTCTTCACTTACTTCCCATGGGATAGTGAGAAGTGAAAAATAATGGTTTTAAGTGTAAAGGTGGTGTGGTTTTGGTACATCTTACTGCTGTGTGACACAAAACGAGGAAGAAGTGTTGAAGTTGAGACTTTCTTTTTCCATGTTCATGACTTATCTGTTATTACAGCCCACACGGAGCACAGGAGACAAGCAGTCAGATGGTATGGAGCACCTAGACAGGAGAAGAAGGTTTATTTTTTCTCTGTTTCATGAAAACCTCCTGGAGATTAATCCAAGCAAACACCAATGAGCAGGATGAAAAATCCTCTGGAAGATATTTTTCTTCAAGGCCGGTGTTTTTGTCTGGAGTAGGTGCTGTGTTTCATAAAGACTGGATTAGTCATGCAGAACAGATCACATTGGTGAGTGGAAAATACAACATATCCCCCTTATAATGATACTGGTGGGATATAATTCAGGATTTCAACAGCTTTGTTTTTCATTTGGAATTCAAATTAAAAAATGAACACACAAAATCCATAGAAAAAGGTAATCATGTGGCAAATAAGTAGATAACAAAATGGACGGAAGTTGTACTAGCTTTTAAGAACATGCTACACAATAGCAATCAAAGAAGAACCTTTCAGGCACCACTTTAACACTACATAACCCTCAGAATGGTCCAACACTACATGCAGCAACAGAGCAGTCCCTTCTCGTTTCCTGGAATAAGGTGAAACTGTCAGGTTTCTGATGAATATGCTTTGGCCCGTGGTCCAGGGGTGCCAAAGAAAGCATAACTCAAACTGGGGGGAATTTTCCACCGTCCCAAAGCAAGACCTAGAATAATGTGAACAGTGTCTTTCTGACGCCAAGGTATAACACACCGAGCTCTTTGAGACGGCACCTAACGACAGGTTTAGTAAGACATATCCTAGTTTCCTGCTCTGCTGTGGAGGACTGAGGGTGCAAACGGGCAGATACAGCCTTTTTTGCATCCTCCTCCATACATTGTTCTGCTGGGTTGACCACTGAGCAAAACCCACTCACCCATAGGGGAGGACAAGGGGAAGTGTGTTAGACGAGGCTCTGTTTGAAAGAATGAATGTAATTTCCCATATAGAGCATTATAATGAGATACATTTCTGGAAGTGGAATGGCGTTGGTTGACATGTGGATAAAGGTCTTTTGGCAGGAGAAGTGCTTTTGCTAAGTGTTGCTTCAATGGGCCAATTCAGCAAACCAACCACGGCCCAGTTCCCCCTTGTAACGTGTTCTAGACATTAAGGCATTAGCAACTCAGCTCTTTGCCATCTAAAAAACAAGAAAATGAATAAAAGGAATCTCAGAAGGCTTAAAGAGCTGTTTTCAACTTTTCAGCATTCCCACAAAATGGTGTGCCATCATTGTTTGCAGCTTTTATTACAACAAACCTTAAAAATTCTCAGTAGAATTTGGGTTTATTGTTTTGTTCAGAAAGTATTAGAATGTGGGGGCAAGAAAATGAAAGCATGAGACAAAAACAAAGATGTTGCTGCACAGCGGCAGAGTTAATGAGGGTCAGAGTTACTGAGCAGTTATAGAATAGTTGTGAGACTGAACACTGTATATAAACCACTGTGCGGCCATGTTGATTGCTGTTTGTTAGCCGTTTCCATGGAGCCCGTATCTCTGGCACGTGGCAGCGGTACAGAAGATGGAGCAAAGGGCACGAGCCGCAGCCTTCGAACAGTGTCATATCACAGCCAGCGTGATACAGAACAGATGAGACATACTGTTTTCAACCATATGGAGAGGTACTTCACTGCTAACCCCCCACAGAGAAACTAGTATTCTGGACTCTTTGCTTTTTGTATTGGCTTTCAAATCACACATGGGACTTTGACACATTCTATTTCAGAACACTGAAGCACAGTCAAAATAGAGACCAAAAAAGGAATTTGACTTTTTACATCTTGCATTTATTGGTACCATTTATTTCTTTTTTGTAAAAATGAATAAGCTTAGCATAAAAAATAGATAACCACTGATTGTCCACAGAAGGGAAAGGACAGAAATAGATCCCAACCCAAGAAGTCAATGTAATACTGATATCTTGTATTCTATTTATAGCACCGATATATTAGGTAAATCGTTAGGCTTCATACATTTACTTCCAAGCCATGTAAAATATACTTAAATCTTACATGGTATTTGCCATGAACAGTCACAGAAATCATTTCAAAAGCAAAATGAAACTCACAGTGCAACGATGCTTTGTAACATTGTGATATCGCAATGCAAAACTGACAATTTACACTGTGGAGACGTGACATTGTATCATGTAGAATGGACATCTATGGCAACTGCATTGCTAGAATGGCAAAGTTTGCAAATTATCAGCACTAATCAACAACTCACTCTAGCACTCCTCCTGTGTAAAGCTGCCTTTCAGCTCAACTGTCCTTGGTAAGTTGTGCTACTTTTTTTTTTCATTAAATTTTTTGTTGAAAATATGTTTTTGTTCGAAATATATCATTTATCAGAATATGAAACTGTAAACCCAGTACAGTGTATTGAATGGAATTGTGGGCTAAGTGTACCATAAACACCCCAATTAATAACTAAATAAAATACATAGATGAGCCAAAACATTATGACCAACTAAAATGCTGTTGGTCCTCCACATACCACTAAAACAGCTCTGACCCACTGAGGCATGGACCCTCAAGACCTCTGAAGGTACCCTGTGATATCTGGCACCAAGAAGTTAGCTGCAGGTCCTTTGAGTCCTCTAAGTTGCGAGGTGGAACCACTGCAGATTGGACATGTTCCTGTACATTCCACAGATGCTCAATCAACTTGTGATCTGGGAATTTGGAGGCCAGAATTCTTTGTAATGTTGCTCAAACCATTCTCGAACAATGTGAGCACTGTGGCAGGGCACATTATTCTACTGAAAGAGGTGTCCCTTGTCTGAAAGGATGTTTGGGTAGCTAACACGTGCAAAGAATCTGACGTCCACATGAATGCCTGGACCCAGGTTTTCCCAGTAGAGCACTGCCCAGAGCATCACACTTCCTCCAACTTATGTTCTTTCCACAGTGCATCCTGGTACCATCACTTCCCTGAGTAAACAGTGCATACATACCTGGCGGTCTACATGATGGAAAAGAAGTCATGTTCAGATGGTCATATGCCCATTGCAGGTGCAATTGACAGTGGACAGGGCCCAAGTGTATAGCATGACTCCTCCCTCCTTAGAACACTGCTGGTAGGTTCTCACCCCTGCAGACCAGGAGCACCCCACAAGCCTTGCTGTTCCAGCCCAGTTGTCTATCCATAATGATTTGGCCCATATGAAAGTCACACTTGCCCATTTCTCCTGCATCCAACACTACGAGAACCAACTGTTTACTTTATCTGCACCTTTTTTACTTCATCTTTGTATTTGAGTTTGAATATAATAATGAATATATGATAACACAGCACTGTTTAATGCAAAAACTTCCACATTACAAGTACTTTTTGGTCAACAAATTACCTCTGTGATGACAATACTAATTTCCATTAATCCCTCAATGGGATCTCCAGTCTTTTCAAAACCAAGCTGATGTACCCCTCGTCCCGTGCCGGGGCTGAATCTCAAACGTCTCCCTGCTCCCTACACAGTGCCCTATGTAGGATTTTGAATACTGGCTACCACATCCCAACAGTGCATATTATAGCATAAACAGCAATTTTGGATTCAGCCACATCCATACTCAACAAACTGTTTGGCTGTAGAAGATTTCAAAACTTACATAGCATGCTATTTAGGGAGTACAGAGCCATTTGAGATTCAGCCTGGGTTTAATGCTACTTGAGGCAGATCTGATTAAAACATGGACATTTGAAGCATGTAAGACATTCAAGTAACATTCTTTAGTCTTTTATATTAACATTTTACAGTGAATCATGAAGTAAGTAAGTATGTCTGATGGAGTTGTTTAGCATGTTTAACAAGCTAAGCTGCCTGGTTCGAGTTAATAATCTAGAGAATAAGTTATCAGGCCCTCTGTTTAAACAAACAAACAAAAAAAAAAACAGGTTCTTACTTCATCAGTATACTCGGTGGTCCAGGCATGGAGCATTAAAGGCAAAGATTCATTTACTAACTGCATTTTTCCTGACAAGGCACAGTAATACAGAGTTCAGTTTTTAGGTGGTCAAAAGTATTTTACGACAGCTTCAGACATGGCTTAGCCAATCACATTTTAGGAACGAAACTACCCATTTTACAATAGGAATTTGGACACACTTGATGTCTGGGGGACGAATGGCATTGTACTAAGCAGTCCGCTGATAACTTTCTAGTTACCTGTATCACACTTTGGCAAATTCAGCCAAGAAAGTCAGTTATCTTGGTGTTGTATGATATCTTTGCAGCACCAAAGCAAAGTTAATCTTAGACAATTATTTATACACCTCGGAAAAAATACAGAGGTCTGGACCTTGGTGACCTCAATGGTGGGTACTGCCATGGTTTTGGCTGATCAGTGTACATAACTTCATTCATCATTACACTGTGACAGTCAATATCAGCCCATATAACGTTATATAATATATAATATACAGTTTACAAGTCAGTCTTATCACCAAGTGCCAAATACAGCAGATACTCTAGAGTATTTTTGAAGTGCTCACCAACCATCCTCACTCCACATGCTATCACACGTCAACACTGTGCCACTGTGATATACTACACATACACTGAGTCAGCTGCCATAATGCACTGCCTTTCCAAAGCCAGAAGGGTCATAACGTAACTTAATGTCAACAAAACCGTAAGACTTCAAATTGCAAAAATAATCTAATAAATTCATCTGACTTTGCAGAAGTTTAATTTTCAAAATATTTCAGCTGTAGTCATGACTGAATATTTCAGTTAGTGGGTGAATAATTATCCCACTGCATAACTCTAAAAGTAGTGGGATTGGATGCCAATCTGAAAAGGCTTTTTGATGCACAGCACCCCATGCTTAAGGCTTTTTTACAAATCTAATACAAAACAATTTTTTTGCATGCATTATTTACTCTTTTACCTCCAAAGACCAGCTAGCCAGTGTCTGAAAAAAACTATTTGAGCACATTTTTAAAAAAGAGTTTATATTTTAGTCAGTTAAATGAGAAGAACTGAGTGGTCTGTATTTAAAGCCTGTTTTTTGCATATAAAATATAAATTATACATTAGGGAATATCAGAGCAAAAGAGTAAACTGTATTAGTGTGCCATAGACCAGCAGTGAGAACAGCGTGTGGGTGCAGAAAAAGGTCTAAAGCAGCTTACAAAGTGAGTATTGATGATAATGCAAATAAGGAAGATTTGTGCAAAGCTTCTTTGCCATGTCTGCTGCCACTGCACTCCAAATCTGAACTGCTTAACGCTCATCCCAGTTCTTCAAGAGCCCCAAAATATTCCAGATAAGGAACTGAAGCCGTTCATTAAACACCAAGTATTAACTGCTCTTCACTTTTTCATTATACTACATACTTTGAAACACTTTCATACAGCAACGACAAAAGAATTTCCAGTGAAAGTTGGAGGAGGGATAGAGGAGAGCACAGAGAACAGAGCAGGTATGGGCCAAATTCAGTGTGTGTGTGTGTGTGAAATTTAGTGATATAGGGCCAGATTCCCTGATCTAGATTATGCCTAAGCCTAGACTGAATACAATTCCTAATGGTGATTCACAGTTGGCACTGCAGTTTAGTCCAAGACTAGGCTTAATCCATATCCAGGCTCCACTTACTTACCCATATGGAGTTCTTAAAGTGTACAGTGGGTCCTCTGCAACTAAATGTAATAATTACAAAGCCCACGTCTGCCTAATGGTCAGCTATTTCAAACAATGACCGTAATAGATTATCTCCTTTCATGACTTTTTTTTCCCTATATATGTACTGGTATAAAGTACAAAGTGGTTTTATTAAAGATGGGCCACAGACATCTGTGGCTGGATGTCTAAGAGAACATAACAGACCTCACTATCTCTGGGTAAGTAGGATGGCCTTCTTTCTCCACACTTCATTCAACATGACACTAGCCAACATGGCCGCCTATCAACTAAGATAACTGAATTGGCAGTTAGTGTTCTCCTCCAAGTATGTTGATGATGTTGTGCTAATGGCAGTCTGAAATGATGTGCTGGCACTTCAAGTGTCTTGGAAGAAGCATGTGCTTGCTTTCACTCCCTCAGTGTGGCAGCATTGTGTGATGGGGGAGACATAGCTAGTGGGTGTGAACTGTCTATGACCAGACTGGGTAAAAACTCTTTGTTTATGGCTGTTTCTGGACAGAGAACTGTATTTAGTTCCCTCATCATTCTGTAAAGTTAGTGAATGTAGATTATGTTATCTGTAATTAAACATATTTGAGTATACAAAGAAAATAAATGTTTACCCTTCCTGTTAAAGTGATTATAGACCTCACATAAAAGTGACACAAGACACAGACAGAATATAATGGACCCAACCCAGGTTACCCAGAGAGTGATCTCTCTCTCTTCTTATTCATCACCCATCATTTCTAGGCACATGTTATCACAATACTGAATACTAAGCTACAGTTTTCTTTTTTGCACCACATCACTGACTTTAGTTGTCTATATGTGTATTCAGTCTTACAAGTTCAGTTTTAGAAGTTGGTTGTATTTTCTGCTTTTTACGACCCAAATAATCCCAAACACACTGAATGATGTGGAGGTCTAGACTCAGGGGGGCAGTCCCTTGTCCTGGATGACCAGCACCTTCTTTGTTTAATTTGCAAATGTTTTTCTTTTTCGTCTATTTCTTTTCTCAGTAACAACTTATTGATAGCTCCATATCCTTTCAGACCCATGTTATCTTCACACAGTGGAAAGATGGACAGAAATACTTCTTGATCTGAAGCAAGAGTGGAGCTTGATTTTCTCCTCTCTCTCAAAGACAAAAGCTTTAAGTACTGTTTATCTGATGGTGACAGTTTTGGTGGTATTCCCAGTCTTGCATGGTTGTTCCATTGTTGATGTCATGGTTGTTGATAATGTTCCATTATCTCTATATCTTTTACTGATTTTTTTGAACTCCGTTCTCCGCTTTTTTCTCTTATTTTCCTTTGACTTTCACTTTCCTTACGCAAGTGGATTATCTTATATCTGACCTTGTCAGAAATATCTCCAGAAAAATAAATGCAGAAGCAATTTTTCTGTGTTTAAAACGCAGGAGAGTACCCAGGGGTCCAGGTCAGCTCTACATTCCAGCCGTAATGGCTAAACCTTTCTAACTTTTTGCCTTTTAAGGCAAGACCTCTCTCTCTGTCTTTCTCTTTCTCTCTGCCCCCTGCTCTGTGGGGGTGCTCTGCCACTGTGACAGTAAGGGAGCTTTTATAAGCTGTCACTGCGCTGTCACACGGTCACATCTGTAAGAAATTTCCAGCAGGTTCCTCTGACCCTCACTTTCCCTCCGTGAGGAGCAGCAGCTGGCAGCCTTTCCCTTTATGCTTTGTTTAGAGTGAGATTTCACACGTTTATTCATTCCCTTACAGCAGCGAAAGGCTCAAGGTACTCCAAACCTCATCTGTTTATTTCATGGCTTTGTGCTGGACGCTCTAAGTTTGTTTCTTTCGGCTCCATTCATAAAAGAGAGGCACATACACAGAGAGGCTCCCCCACATCTCCAGGGGCTAGTCTTTACTTGTCGACCGTCAATGGTGCAGGGGCTTTGGTTACTTTACAATACCTTGTACTATCATAAACTGACAAGTTTGAAACATTCTCCAGTCTTCCTTCTCTCTGTCTCAGTTCGGTGCCATGTCTTTAGTCCATGTAACTGTACGCTTCTGCTGAGTAAATGACAAACTTCTCTTGGTGCCAATGAGCTGGATTCAATTTCTCCAATATCTGAACAAAAAATTAAAAGTCACCTCATCTTAAAATTATAACTATGTTTTTTTATAAACCATTAACTGACCATTAATAGCTGTACAACATCAGTTCATGTATATAACTTAATGCACTGATTTACCAAAATGTATAACTTTCTAATAGTGACACAAACACATATATAGTGTGTATATATGATGACAGAATATATTAATGCTGAATAATCAGATAACACGTGTGAGGTTATAACTCCTGTTAACATAACGATGCTGTCGGTACAAAACCTTGTAAACCATTTTTGCTGATTTTTAGTTTTGCACATAATTTGAAAATGCCTGTTCTCTCTTTACATCGTGTGTAAATTTCATGATCAATGGACCAAAAGAAATGGCCCAAAATTTTCTTAGAAAAAAGTATGGTTCCATTGACTTACATAAAAAGTAAAGTATGTTTTTTCTTCTCTTGGAAAGTTATCATTTTAGAGATATGAGGTTTTGTTCAGAGAGCAGTGATATGTTTGTAAAATATGTATTTTTGAGTTTTAGGCATTTTAGCAGTAGCTAAAGTGGAAACTTTACACAACACTTTTTAAATAGTTTCCTGTCTTGTACAGCGCAGTTATGCTCCACATTGCATCTTTCACATGAAGGGATCCAAAGCATGCCTGTTCCTCAAATCACGCTGTCACACAAAAATATATGTGAGAAGTGCCCATCATGAAATAGAACCATGTGCTCTTGTAATTTACACACTCATCTGGCAGCATCTCTGCACCTCTTCACTTTTCACAATGTAGAGTATTTACACCAACCAGCCACCTCCTTGTATCAACACTCTTTGTTCATTTTATTAGCTCTACATACTGTATAGGTGCACTTTGTAGCTCTACAATTACAGACTGTAGTCAATCTGCCAGCCAGTAGCTCATCTGTTGTTGCACAGTTTGTGTCAGTCATCCTCTAGTCCTACATCAGTGGTCAGTTGTCAGTTCATGGTCACAGCACGTTGTTGGCCAGATATTTTTGGTTGGTGGACTATTCTCAGTTCAGCAGTGGAACTGAGGTGTTTAAAAACTCTGCACTGCTGTGTCTGATCCACTCATACCAGCGGGGCTGACCATCGAAGAACAGACTGAAAGGGGGCTAAGAAAGTATACAGATAAACAGATGGACTACAGTCCGTAATTGTAATACTAAAAAGTGGTCCTATATGGTAAATAAAGCTGATAAAATGCACAATGAATGTAGATACAAGGAGGTGTTATGAATGAAGTGACCAGTCAGTGTATTTTTTCATTTAATTTCCCCACCATGCGTAACTTCTTCTATCACGCCATATCACCAGGTAGTTCAGGATGGCTGTGGCTGAGCGGTTCAAACCCGTAATCCCCTTATTAACAGGGCAAGGGCAAAGACTATTGTGTCAATTTGTCCAAAAATGTTAGCCCACTGTGAAAAAAGAATGTGTTGTTCTAACTTTTAAAAAGTAACATGACTGACTTAAAATTGTAAGCTCATTGAACATCAGATAATAAGTTTGCATAACAGAATGTAAGACACAGAGTGTTGTTTTATTTGCTTGCTATTTAATCCGATCAATTCAATTAACTCAAAATTTCATGTCAGGCACAGATAACAAAGTAAAATTGCGAAATGTGGACATTTAAGTTTTTCCTAACTAAATAATTTATGTGTTTCGAGTACTAACACAGTTTGTACTGGACTAACTAAAATTAACATTTTGAACCAACATTTTTCAAACTTCTTGTTCTGGTAACAAAAGAATGCTGCATAGGTCAACAAATTTAAGTAGGATTTGTATGTAGCATAAGCAAATTAACTAAGCCACTCATTCATTATCAGTCATTATCATCACTTGCTGGTCATTAGCAGAGGCTGTATGCCTTGATGCCCTTTAGTTGTACTGTGTTGAATACTGACGTAAATTTTGACGTCACCACATTTTTTTGTTGTAAAATATACATGCTTAAATAAAAAAATGTTTACATGAGCAAACTAAAAATGATTTTGTGTACACCAGTAGAGGCCTGTGTGAAGAGGCTAATTCAAAATGTAGACATGACAGGCCCATTAGAAACAGGACTCTGAGTGAGTGTGTGCACAAATATGCCCCTCTTGAAGAACATTACATTATTCAAACACATTTCAAATTTAGGATAAAACAACACATCTACCAATTTCAGATGACCTTACTCATGACTTCTTTCAGCATCGAGAAATCAGCTCTCATCCATGAAGAAAGTACATTCTGCAATATGCCATTCTGCGTGGCTTCTCTGCCAGCGTTTTACATGTGTACATGTGCTGGTGGTGTGGCCATACAGATTTCCACAACTGGACTGCAGACTTTCTAAAATGATTTGCTTTTTTAATTGTCAAGTATCACCTTGCACTGAAAGTGTACACTGGATTCGGTTCACCATTAAACCATGTAAAAATGCATGTGCCAGTTCACAATAATACACCACAAACAAACATAACTTTAAAGTTTGGGGATTGCTGAACACCAGAGAAGTGCAAGACATGCAGTAATTTCTGAGGAAATTAAAACCTTGTGTGCCCTCTGTAGTTAAACAGTGCTATTACACCAGCATGACTGACTGAAATAGGTCTGCTTCCACTCTGGTTCCCAATAGAGTCTGGCTGCAGACATTTTTTTTTTTTATACTGAGGGGGAATTTTTGCATTTTAAAGAGCAAAGGAGATCATCTACCCCATTGCTGGATAAACAATTTAAATTTAAATATATTTAAATTTGTCCATTTTGTCAAAAGCTCTGAATATTCTAACCTCTAAAGGTAAGCATATTTTTTTCTTTTTTTGGTGTGTGCCTCCCAGAAAACATATATTGTAGATTTTTTTTTTAAGAGAGATAATTTTTTGTTGTAGAAATATACTATGTCACCTATATTTTGAAATATATAATACAGTAAATACAGAGTTATGTGCTGCTGTGTGATTGGTTAGCACATTGATGGGCTGGTTGGCACATGTATCAGCCTGCACAAATGTAGGCCTATTGTCACATGTACATTAATTTGCAAGCAAACTGAACATACCTCTTAGCTTTAGGCCATTTGATGGTTAGTTAAAAATGACAAGATGCAAAATATATATTTCTATTTGCTGCTGCATTTCTTGAAATGATAACCTTTTAATTTGGTTCCAGCCATCTCCATAGCATATGCCAACCAACCCTATGTTGGTTTATGCTAGTTGGGCTTGCCTAATGTATGTAATATGGCAGAGAGTCAAAACTGTGCCAACCAACCCTGCTCTCCCCCGTAATGGCATGTCAAGACTGAAATGCTCTTTTTGCCACACGCATTTTTGAGGATCAATCAAAGTTATCACCTGTCTGACCTTAGCCTTAACCTATGCGGCCATCTGCAGTGTGAAGAATGTATTTAGGCCAAGAAACACCTGAGCCATATTCCACAAAGAGTGTGGTCAATTGAACCCTGACCTTACAAAAGTCAAGGGTCAGTCCTGACCCTGACCCTGAGAGTTTGGTATGCAGCCTGGAGTTTAACTTAAAGAAGTACAAAAAGTTGATGCCAGGAAAAGGACAACACATATGACCCAATTCAGTTCCTTTTGGAGGACAGAATCCTAATATAGCGAAAATATGTATTTATACTGATTCAAGGATGTTACAGCAGTGTATAACCATGTTATTACATGTGGAATAACATTTAAATTGTTGTGGAAAAGAGTGTGAGTTTGACAAAAAGGAAATTTGCACTGAACTTAAAACTTTTAGACAAAGAATAAATTATAAAAATCTAAATGGAATTGAATGGGAATAAAATCTCAATTGTTTGTCTACTGTTCAGCATTCACATGTGCGTGAGAGGTTAAACCAACACAGGCAAAAGCAAAATTTGGCCTTAAGGATCTGAGCCCATAGTAAGAGGATTACCTACAAGTCTCTTGACAGACCGGAACATTCCGCACTTGTGAATGTCATATTTAGTTAGTCATTTGACCAAAACATTATGATGTTGAGATCAGGGCTCCTGTGTGGCATTTACTGAGCCATGACCCAGGGCCACAACCTCAGTTTCACACCAGGACAATATTAAGTCAGTAGGTCCTGCCTTAGGTTAATTTAATTATTTTTTTTAAATCTTTATTTGACCATGTTAAAGCCACATCATGCTCTTTTTCAGAGCTGCTGTGCTTGTCTTTGGAACAAGGGAAGGTAGTGGGTTCAGTACCTTGTTCAAGGGTACAACAACAGTGGTCAGAGGAAGAACACAATGATCTTCCAGTACTAGGTCAATATGCCTTGTCCTCACCTGGAGATACAACCAGCTCCATCAGTTCTTGACCCAGTTCTGTTAAATACTGCCTAGGAATAGACAAATCAAAAAGCCTTAAGTGTAGCTCTTAGACCAACTAAGCAGTAAAAGATGTATTTTACCTCACAGAATCTCTTACTCAAGAAGTACAAAGGTTTGTAATAACTTTATCATTGTTATTAATAATTTCCACTACTATATTCAATAGTAACTTATATAGCTTATGTAAGTTTTTGAAAAAGTTGATAAAACAAGCAATTTCTTGACAATCTTTTCCAATACAAGGTATTCTGGATGTTTTTTTCTAAGATGAATCTTGATATGAATGGACTGAACTCAAAATAATGTTCCAGTGCAGCTAATCTGCCACTCATCAATATCTGCTGAAAATACTAATAATAGATTTCAACTGATTACATTTAGGTGTAAATTTGAAGGATTTTATATTGAATCAAACTGCTTTTGGCAACTGAGAGGAAAAAGTACCTCTAGATGGTTTCATATTAGAACTACACTAACTATACTCTGTACGGTAGTGTTATGAGCTGTATACTCAGGGGAAAAAGTCAAATAACGGTTTATTCCCTGAAAAGTTATGTTTGGCTAAGAAGATTAAGAAGACTGAGCTCGCGTCTCCTGGGGAAACTGAATGAGAATTTATGACTGGAGAAAAAAAAACCAAAAAAAAAAACCTCTACAATATTCCTTGTTTTGGAGCGACCCCAAACCTTTTGCGTGCAAAGTGCTAATTTGACCTGTTAATGACCAGATTGCGTGCCAGACGTTCATTAGAGAGACCCCACAGCAGCAGTCACCAAAAATCTGTCACATGTCCGGTTCACCTTAATCAAGGGCTGTCAGCCACCATGAACTGGATCGGGGGGTACTGGGAGCAAAGCCTCTTGCACAGAAGAATTTTAATTAGCAGTGAAAGGACCAAAGTCTCTTAAAAAAACAAGGAAAGCTGAAAGAGAAACAATTGCTACTGTTCGCAAGCCGGTGAGCCGCGGCGGCCGTTGTACAAAAGGTGGAGAGGACGCGAGAAATGAAGCAGTGGGGCTGCTGGCAAAAAGCTGATCAGCCTGGCTCGGAAATGTATTACAAACACATTTATTTTGCTCCTAGGAGGCTTTCCAAATAAAACAAAGCACAGAAAGCCCCTTACTGAAGCAGCAGAGTTTGTGAAACAAAAGAATATGAACACGGGGAAGAGAGGAACTCTGGGAGTTCACCTGTGCTGTGAGAAAAAAGAATATCAGTTTTGTAACTTTGCAATGTGGCATTGCTTTGAGATGCTTGCATGTTGTCAAAACCTGTGCTGAAAGGAAATGGTTACCTGCACTTTCAAAATTAAAATTGCCAAAAACTTGACCACCTTTGGTTTCCTAACAAATTTTTCAGTGGATTGCACTTTAAAGAGCTATTTTCACAAATGAGACGTATGATAAGGTTTAATGAATCTCTACATAATACAAAGATTTGATATCAGTTCCTAAAGCTGTGTGTCTTAGCCAAGAACATTTTAGGAACCTTTATTTTTAAGAATGTAAGGACCTTGTGGTGCAGAAATATCTTTACCTTATCATGCCTACACTATTATTCCCAATATTTTCATACTAATAGCCCACTTAGATTCTTTCTTTTTACTCCATCATGTAATTCAAAGCCCACTGGTCCCACTTAATTAATGAAAGTTATAATTTCCATTTTGGGGACTCTTTTGCTATAGCAGTAATTCTCAATTCCAGTCCTAGTGTCCCCCAGTACTTCGCAATTTTGTGCTTTCCATGATGCTACGTATTGAGTATTTGGCCCATCTATGCTCCACCCACAAATGCATCGTTTCATAGCAAATTAGTATGCATGTGTATGTGAGCCTACCTTTGCTAAATTAGTATGCATGTGTATGTGAGCCTACCTTTGCTAAATTATAGAAACTATTACAGAAAAAAAGTGCTAGGTGAACCACAGATGAATGACTGGCAAATGACAAATTACTCTGACTGACAAAGGACAACTGGGTCACTGACCGACTAACTAAAACTAACTTTCAGCACTATGCAAAACATCTACCTATACATACATATACAGTGATACGATAACATGTCCCAATTAGCCTATTCATAAACAGAGTCAGTGAACGTTTTGAACCTGCAGGTTCTCTGGGTTCCACCAAAGTCCTTACATTATAGGAGGAGGAGGAGACAGCTCTGGTTGAAAAATGAATGGGATAGCTTCTAACACTCAACATGGCTTCTGTTTACCCACCTTCTAATAAAAAAGGATTCAAAAGGCTTGTTGGTAAAGCCAAGCTTCACCCCCCATTGTGGACATATGTGCATGTGCAGTAGCCAGAACAGCTGTTTTATTTCAGCCAAATGTTGTGAACAATTCAAGTGATTTGCTGCCAGATTTGACAAGTCATTTCAAATATGTTTTTGAAATGTTAATGTGGGTTTCAGTTTCAATTTCAATTTAACCCAGGCCCTTCTTGCTGTGAGGCGACCCACTACACCAGTGCTGGACAGCAAGCCAGATTCTTTAGTTTTTTCTGTGTATTGAAGACATTTAGGATTGAGATCAAAATATTAATATAAGACGATAAATTCAAATTCTAGCTTTTATTTCCTGATTTTCTACACATTTAGATCTGTTAAACAACTTGGCACTTTTTGTCTGAACCCACCCATTTTTCAAGTGAGCAAAAGTATTGAAACATGTGACTTACAGGTGTTTCTTCTTGTGCAGGTGTGCCATGTTAGATTGATTGTTTAAATAATTAATAGCTCTGAATGTCTACTTTTGGTTTGAGCCCTGAGTTTCACCTGTAAAGCATTTGTTGTTAAATAGATAAACAAACATGAAGACCAGAGAGCTGTTATGGAAGAAAAGAAATCCATTTTAAAATGGAGAAAAGAAGGATCTTTAATGTCCTGAACAAGAAGGAAGCCACTGGTGTACTAACAACATTGTGAGAGCTGTGAAGAAAAAGCCAAAAACAATAGTCAGTGATATCACCAAAAACCTTCAAGGGCAGGGGTGAAAGTATCACAATCCACCATTCGAAGAAGACTTTGAGAGCAGAAATATAGAGGTCATACCACAAGATGAAAACCATTGATCAGCAATAAGAATCAGAAGGCCAGGCTGGAATTTGCAAAGGAACACAAAGCCACCAAAGCTCTGGAACAGAGTTTTATGGACTGATAAGACCAAGATTATCCCCTATCAATGTAATACAAAGGCCAAAGAAAGTATCTGCTCACGATCCAAAACATACAAGCTCAGCAGTCAAGCACAGTGGAGGTAGTGTCATGGCTTGGACTTGCATGGCTGCAAGCAAGACCATGCAAGACCATGACCCAAAACACATTGTCAAATACAACAACTAAGTTATCAGGGGAAAAAAGTGGTCAATCACAAGACCTGAACTCAATGGAGCATGCATTTCATCTCCAGAAGAAGACTAAAGGGAGAAACCCCCTGGCTTGAATACTACAAGCTAATATTAAGTGTTATTTACTTTGATTAAAATTTAAGACTGTTCCTATATTTTGTTCACCTAAACATGGGGTGGTCTGCCACCAAAGGTGCCAAGTTGTTCAACACATCAAGATGTGAATATCAGGAAATTAAACCTAAAATACTGATCTATCATCTCATATTCATCTTTTGATCTCAAACCCAAAAGTCTATAGCAGGAACAAAAATGGCCTTTCTGTTCCAGGAGACTCTATGGTTGTTCCACTGAAGGTTTTTAAATTGAGAAAAAGCAAACCTTATAAAGCACTATGGCTGTCCAAACTTACTTGAGCCAACTGGTTAAATTAAAATACAGTAAGTGGGTCATATCTTCTATGCTTCATTATGACTGAGAATGACTCCTTCCCCAGCCACAGTCCTTAGCACAACCTCATAATCCTAATACTATGAACTATGAACAAGAATAAAAATACTTAGTCCTTGCATGCTAACTGATCCCTTTAAGCCCCCAAATGATCCTGGGTAATACTTCTTACCTAAATTATATAAGCCTTATTAGAGAAGTTTTAACAAAGTGCCAGAAAAGTACAGTCACAACAAAGAGTGTCGCCATATCTGTCACACCAGACACTGGGCTGGCAGCACAATAAGTGACCCTTAATCCAATTTGTTTATTTTCTTGAAAAAAGTCATAAGTATATCAGCCATTTGCCCTTTACAATCATCCGTCGTGAATACAGATTTCTTGGGACAAATTTGCTGTGATATGCTGTGACACCATGTCCACTACCTATACATATGGAGACATAAAACCCAGTGATCCTGCAAATGTGAATATTTAAAAAACACTGAATATAAACTAAGGACTAAAAATTAAATGATAGAATCCATTTTCTGCACCATTGTAGTAACCTCCAGAACGTTCACTAGCTACTTTAACTGAAGTCTTTTCAGGTCAAATGATTTTTCTTATATAAATTTAGTTCAAAACACACACTGGGTGTCTATCTGCCTGTCACGGGCTGCCAGTAAATCTCTGGTCTCTAGCTCCATCTTGTGGCATTAAATACACATATGTGAAACCAGGCAGTGTCTCCCTGCAGTTATGAGTTGTTGACCTCTGGGCCTGGAGGGCTGGTGTCCAGCATATTTTGATCATTTCCTTACTCAAATCACACCCACTTAACCTGGCAATTACCAGATGTGTATAATCTGGTGTTTGAGAAGGAGAATCCTCAAACTGTGCTGGAAACTTGCCCTTTCAGGACCTTGCATACCCCAACCTTTGAAATTCGAGCATAATTTGCTAAACCTGCTCCAACCTTATAAAGACTAAAACATGCAGGAAATATTGCTATTGCTGTCTATTGTGAACAGAGCAGTTTCAGGTTATACTGTGCTGTAACCTTCAGACAGGAGTAAAAGAAACAAAACAGAGAGGCTAGAGCCAGAGTGGCCATCTTCCAGTACATGTCACTGAGGTTGGAAAGAAGCACTTGGTACCGTTTTGATTGTATATTAGCTGCTGATCCCCTGATCTATAAATAAATCTTGGGATCCTGTCCTCTGGCATCAATGCCAAGACTGTAAATCCTGGAAGAAGATTAAAAACGCATATCAGCTTGAACACGTCAGATTACGGTGAGGATTTCTGGGATGGTGAGTCAGGATGGCATGGCGCTGTCACAATGATTTCAAAGCCTCTGGGAATTTTGTTAATTTCTAAACAGATTTGATGGAAACTGTTTTTTTAAAACTTGCCCTCCCTGAGTGGTGACTAATAGGTATTTAGTAATTATGTGTGGGCAGATAAAGAGGATCAGGAGAGACACTTGTTTCCTTTGCTTTGGTAATTAGTTTGCATTCTCAGTACATTCATTTTACATCAACTAAGCAAATGCCATGTCATATGCTTTCTACTGTAGTGCTAGTTGAGTGTGGAATATAATTGAAAATCATATATGTGATGTGAGGATTGGTTGTGATTTATGTGTACCTCTGATTTATTTATTTGTTTGTGACAGTGCAAGACAATATGCATTAGCTTGGAAAATATGGGTTAAAAAAAAGAACATTTTTAGTACATTTCTTAGATTATATGTAGGAACTAGGCCTTTTTTTTGAGATTGTGACTTGCTAATATGTTAGATATATGGTTTATCTGTATTTACATTTAGAACTTTCTTTAAACAATGACAAAGAAAGTAAAGCAAAATCCATGAGAGGCAGTGCTTCTTCCACTAAGAAATAGTTTGTCTAGAGTAGGCTATTGTTGCCAATTGAGGACAAGAACTTTCAGTCACTCATCATTTTATATTATAGTCATTTTATGAACTTGATTTTTTATCATATAATCCGGAACATATTGTAATAAAAGAGTGTTTAATACAGACCTGTCAACTAGCCTTTTCAAATTACTACAGCAACGATAATGCTAATGTCCTCGCGCTTCTTCTACAATAAGCTCCTCTATTTGGTTTTCTGTGTTATGTTTGCATCAAGCTAGCCACACTGTACTACTTACATCAAACAGATGTAACAAAATTGACATCCAAAGCTTGTAAAACATTCATGTAACAAGTTTTTTACTTTGTATATTGCAACTGAAGTATGTTATAGTGAGTCCTTTAGCAAATACTAGAGGAGAGGAAGCTGCTAGCCTGTTAGCTCTCTGCTAAGATGATCGGCCGTATTCATCAGTGTTGCAATAATTGTAATTATTTGTTGTTCCAGTGCATTTTGGGGCATATGAGGGGTTGTCTTAGAGAAGCATTTGGGAATTTGGGCATATGAGTCAGTCATGTTCAAAATGTGAGTACTAGTTGAGGTATTGCTTTTAAACTTCTGAGAAGAGCTTATTTGTTTTGAATGCTTCAGAAGCAAACTTTACCTGACAAGAGTTTAAAGATGAAATTTCACTGTGTTTCCTAGGCTTGAACACCACTTAGAGAAAAAGCAAATATAATCATAGAGTTTCTACTGCCTTTGAAACGTAGTAGGTCCCAGTGTTCGGCCTTGCCTGGCATCTGTGATAGCATCAGAGTGGCACGTTAGCAACCTATCTGTAATTAACTGTGACCTGGTTGTCTGAGCTGCACTGCATGGCCTGCCTTCAGATTCACACAGATCAATAGACTTAGAGTGGTGTGAGTCAGCAAAACATGCAGCGAGACATTTTGCCTAAGCAAAAACTGAACCTGGCTTGCAAGCTTTACTTAACTTTAAAGTTCACTACACTATTTTATGTTTTACTAAATAATTCATTTGCTGTTGAAATGCCAGCTCACATTCTCATTTTCAAAATACAAAACATTATTTTCTTGCATCAGCATGTCTCACATTATTATTATATCACAGTACAAAACCTGGACACAGACAGATAGGAGACAGCTGCATCCCTAACAGTAATACACTCAAGCCAAGCTGTAATAGAGACCTTCTTAAAACAGTGCTCTTCATCTAGTTCCACATCTGATAGTGTTTTACTACAAGGTGCTAATAGTATCCAATTAGTACAACAGTGTTGGAAAAATGCAACTGATCTATCCACGCTGTGCCCACAAATGAACTTATTTTGTAGAAATTGTTGTGAAGTTTGACAGGTTCTACAGAACACTGGCAAAATAACAATGAGATAGCTTGGTAGCATAGCATTGTAAACCAGAAAATTGCTACATACTCCTGAGTTTAATGCTGGACTATGTAGTTGAAACTATGTTCAGTTTGGAAATGACTAATTTACTACCAAACCCATTTACATGATAAAATTTACAACTAGTCTACTAGGGTGACCATTTACAAGCTTTCAAAGTAAGTATGATTTGAAAGTAATAAGAAACTCTAACTTTAAACTTGAACACTACAACTTCTCATTTTATGCCAGTATGCCGGCCAACCTAGCAACAGCTGCTACAAAACCAAGCATGGATGGATCAATTTATGTGAAAGTCAGTTAATTAGGCTCATTGTTCGGATGATGGTGATACTGTTAGTTTTGGCACAGAAAAAGTTTGTATAACATTGCCTTCAGGAACCCAGCTTCCTGCATTCACACAAGCATAACAAGCAGTGTCACTTCTCTTCTCTTGCAGTTTTGGTTGCTCAGACATTTTGTAAATGATGTACAAGTTGATGTTCTTCATTAGGATTAATCTCAAGACCTGTTTCTGTGATATGTTACTTTTTCAGTGGTTGGGGGGATGGTTTTGGCTGACAGGTATGTAGTTTTGTGTGTGTGTGAGTGTGTAAGAGAGAGAGAGAGAGAGAGAGAGAGAGAGAGAGAGAGAGAGAGAGAGAGAGAGAGAGAGAGAGAGAGATCTGGTGAATGCAGATAGCAGTGGAACCGGGTTCAGTTGTGTAGTCTCATTCCTCATTATTCAGATTTATTCAGACACATTTATGCTCCAGACAATTTATAGCAAGTGATGGACGCCTCAGAGACAGCAGGGCAGAGACGTGACAAAGACATGCACACACCAACACACACATGCACACACATATACACACACAATAATAATAGAAATGTGTGTGTGTTGGGGGGGGGGGGTGAGCTCCTGCAGGCACCATTTCCTGGGCTGTGAAACAGACTACTGATTGGTCATACTTTTCACAATTTTTCAAATTATACATTGTGTTTTGTATTTGCTTTTTGTATTATCCCTTACTCTTACACATATACTCTTACTCTTACTCAAGCCCCTGATAAATAAGCTTGGAGAGTAAGTGGCAGGGAGCATGAGAAGGATATACTAGGAGGAACCAAGACTCAAAAGGGGAACCCATTTACTCGGCTAAACACTTAAAAGTACAATTAGAATAAATAAATCAGAGTTATGAGAATTAGGATTAAAGAAATGGAACCTGCTTCTAACCAGTGTTCTCACTTGCAGCTTGTCTTGTCCACTCATTACTGGACCTCTTATGAGGCACTTCCTCTGAGACCTTAGTTGCAACGCTTATGTGTCTGTTGCCTGGTCAGTCTCCTTGATTATTTGTATATCTTCTTTTGTCTTGATCTAGCCTTAGCTTATTGTCATACCTTGGTGTAGCTTCTTGCCTTGCTTAGCCTTGGCACTTGGTCCTGCCAGGCTTTAGCTTCCCTTACTTTATCTTTCAGCTAAGCCAGACACTGTCCAATTTACCTGCTTTTGGTAATTTTCTTGCCACTAGCCTCGTCCTTCGCATTAGCTTCCTGTTCATCTCGCTAATATTGGTTGTCTTCCTGTGTTTACCTTGTTAGCATTTGTACAAACTTAGACTCAGCTAGCCTTAGCCATAGTCTCTTGGTAGTTCTACTATTTCTTCTTCTACTTAGATTTTAAATGATTAAACTCTACTGTCCTAGCATGTTTTCCCCTGACCAGAAAGTAGATTATCACAAAAATATTGTGAGAATAATTGTGTTAAATAATAGCAAATTTTAACATTTAAAATTTTTTACAATAATTTGGCGAAAAGGCTTTTTGTGGTTGGTGAGCTCCATCTGTTGGTGGTGCTAACACACACACACAGACACACACTCACAGATACACACACACACACACACACACACACACACTACATATATAACTGGTCTCATTGAGTATCAGCAGAATGCAGTCTTGCTTTAATCTAGACCGGACAATGATTCAAGACACTGTATCCCCCCTCGGCCCATAATTCTATATTCTAGCATGAAGTGAGCCATTTTATCTGCAGACAGGTCACTGGGTAATTGGTGAAGTGCAAAACTAGCTAAAGGGAATTGTCTGCAAATGACTGGTGCTTCTCTGGGTCCACAAGGAACATCTCAGGCTGAGCGCGGATCTAAGTGCCCGTCCATGCTCTGTATCAGTGTGTCCATGGCAACCGCATGTACTGAGTGCTGGGCGAGAGCCTATGAGATGAGCTCAGGTGAGAAATCAAGGTTAACAGCGTGAAAGTTATTACCAGAGAGACTCACTCACAGACATGCCCTTTCATTTCAGCTTAACCCATAGTCTAGGCACATAGCACTAATGTTTTCACGCCAATTCAACACATTTAACATTGAGCTCATGAGCATGAGCATAGGGGTTATATGCCTAGGTCATCTGATATCAATCCAGTTCAACAGGCTCGTTATGTTTATTGAATTGGTATGCAATCAGTTTGCTTCTTATGATCATCTTAATGACTAGCTTAATAACACATTGCTTATCAATGGCGTGTGAATGGCTTGGTGATTACATGCCACAGTTGTGCAAGCAATACAATAGTTGTACTCTAGGCTTTATTATATCCCACAGTGTGTAAAGAATGGCTGAAGTATGTGTGGTTCAACTCAGACCAGTTACAGTCACATTAATCTTTTGAACTTATTACTCAGTTATTAATCTTGCAGCTTATTATTCAGTGTTTTCGGTATGAAAGTCTTACAAGTTGTGTTGTTATGACAGTGAGGAACTGAAGCATGGGGCCAACATACAGACCCTCAAGGTTTCGGGGTTAACATCACATAGATCAGAGGCCCTCAACTAAGACCTCTTTTCCAGTCCAATTTCTTGTTCTATTTCAGCACCAAATACAATTTTACCAAGTAATTGCTGTCCTGCAGCCTTGATTGCTGGGTTCAGGCATGCTGGAAGCAGGAAGGTAATAAAAATGCAAACAGGCTGGGTGACCCTGAGGTCTGGTCTGAGAACTTAGGTCCTAAATAACATCAGCTGAACCTTTCAGTTCCTGAGCTTGCTGTATGAAAGGAAAAGAAGGTCAAAAAGAGAAGAGTGCAGTGGGAACATATAAGGAACCAGTGAAAAAAGGGAAGGACAGAAAAAGAAAAAAATAGCTTTGCATTTTAGTGGTTGGATATCTAGTTTTGCACTAATAGTGAGCTGTGGGTGAGGGCTAATCATAATCAGTCTGAATAACTATACCAATTTTACTGACTTTAAATGAAGCAATGGAACATCTAATAAAAAAATTCAAAAATAATCTTAATGCTGCCATCATTTTGCCAAAGGAGATCATATAAAGTGTCCAGTACTACTTCAAGTAAATCTTCTTCTTTGTACAGCCTCAGTAGCTCTTCTTTACACTAATCTTGCCTTATAGTGTGGACAGAAATCCATCCATGTCTTGTGTACACAGCAACGAAAAGGAACTGGATTGCAAACAAGCTGTGAAAATTTTCTATAGTTCAGTGTATCCCTTCAAATAAATGAGGGGCATGCAGAAGTGAGGGTTGGGTGGGACACAAGTGTCATCATGCTAACATGACATAAGAAACAGGTGACATCCTGTGTGTAGCATTCATACCAAATCATACCAAAGTGGTGAACAAAAGCTGTACAAGCAGCACTTTGAATGGCATCTTTGATAAATTTATTTGCCTCTGTTACATGCATTACTTTTTCTGCCAACTTCCACAAATCTGTCTTATGATGGTCCCAAACATTGCAAATCTTTTTCTCCACTTTAATTTCTTGTTAAAGTTCTTTTTCATACATCTCTTAGTTATCAGTTCTTCTACCAGACAAAATGCACTCCTGCTGTGAGGCAGTCTGCCTCACCCATACCACATTAACAAGATGAGCCACAGAGGCAAAAAAGGGGCAGCAGACAGCAACGGCTTAGCAGATCCAACACAGTCTGCCCTCAAATTACACCACTGATTACTACCTCTCTTCCCATGGAGGTTCAAAAGCCCCCCAACTGCAGAGGGCACCTTTGCTCTGCCTGTTTTAATTTGTCTCTATACTTCAGAGCATACAGTCAGAAGCTGGCAGCTGAGGAAAAAAAGAAGTGTTTGATGTCGGGTTATGAAACCTCTCCATTAAAAACAGAAGCTGACTACAAGCTTTTCGAAATGTTTCTTTCCTTCCATGATACAAAGTGTAATGGCAGGAGTTTAGCTGCTCTTTCTGGCTAATATGAATTAGAACAAACTGTCATCTGCAAAATTATCATGATAAATAATATCATATCATTAAATTTTAAGCTAGTTAAATTGAAGGTTAGAAATTCACAAGAAATTTTAAATTTTCTATATTACATATTTTTGAAATTACCATAGATTAGAATGATTGTGCAAATGCAATGGTTAAATAAAGGCGAAGCTATATAAAAACATGAAAAATTACAATTTTTAATTTTAACAGCTATTAAGTACAAGTTATTAGGAGAAATTTGTGAGGAGATTAGATATAAAATGATCCACTTGCATAGAAGGGGGATAACAAAGGAAAATAAGTACAAAAAAAATAAGTTTCCAAACCAGACATTTAAAAAATTGTTTAAAAATATAGAGAACATGGGACTCTTAACAACCATGCAAGACCTGCTAGACCACCAAAAATGGCACTATTAGATAAACTTCACTTAAAGCTTTGAGAAGCAGAAAATGCAACCAACTTCTAAGACTGAACTTTGGAGGTGTGGAAAAATATCCCTGCAGATTTCTCTGAAAAACTGAAGGCAAGTCCAAGCTCCCGAAAAGAACAGAAGCTCTATTAAAGGCAAGGGGAGGACACACTAAATTGAAATTATGTTTGGTTTTTGAGGCTGTGCTTCCTGCTTTTTTTGTAAAGCTGTAAAATTAATAACGTATACTTAATGACTGTTTTCTCTAGAAATGAAAAAAACAAAAAAACAAATGGGTGGTCTCTGACTTTTGCACAATACTGCACTTAATGTTCTGCAATATTTGGTAATATCGGCCCAAGGCTAAACAGGAAGGAAATACTGGAACTCACAGTAGTCACATTGACTGGACATGCATTTATGGTGGTGAAATAATCTTGCTCGCTTTAATTCTTCAAGCACAGGACCGGAAGAGCTTGCCCTGTATTCTGAATTTACTAGAAAGAAATATCATCCTGCTTTTTGCATGAGAGCCTGTCTTTGTTGTCTTTGCCTCAATGAATTATGCAGATTACTCCAATTTTAATAGAGTGCTGAGAGCACAGAGTATCCCTTGAAATAAATGAGAGTCAGACAGAAGAGGGGGCTGGGCAGGACAGAAATGTCATCATGCTCTTATGACGTGAGAAACTGATGACATCCAGTGTGCAGCATTCAAACCAAATCAAGACAACACATTTGATCATACACAAATCATTTGGGTCACTGGTTCCCTGCATAAATCACCAAGTTCTTCATGTTCTATTCCACCTATAGATGCAGTCTTAGTCTAATTGAGCAAATGTGGGCTGGGATTGAAGGCTGCTTTGGGAACAATTAGCCTTCCATAAGCTCATTGTTCTTAGATGAGAAGCAAAAAAAGGGCTAGAGCTAAAGCCTGTCTGGCTCCAGCTGCTGTAAGGTAATATTTATGATTTCTGTACAAATGGATGACAGTAGTGTGATCACACAGCGACTTCATGCAGCACATAATCTCAGAGATTCTAAAGTGTTCTCTGTGCTGAAGTCGTTCAAAAATACATTTGAATGTGTATAAAAGATTCATCAAAGAGGCATTCTGGCCTAACACTAGCATTTAATACAGGGCTTGTTATGCGATGTAGTGTACTGTTCCACAGCATTGCACACATCAGCCTTGTTGGTTTGACAGAATTAATGATTTTATATTGATTTTGTGTTTTCGTCAGTTAGGGTTCTTTCATTATACCACCCAGCATGTATCGTGCAAATATATCCCACAACCTTTGGGAATCCCTATGATGCTCAACAAATCCTGACTGCTAGCTACTGATTTAGAGCCGAATAAATACATCTGTGGTGTTAGCTGGCACTAGTGATTTCGCACTTTCGAACTCAATTGGTCGCCAATTTTTTATTTTTTTGCTGTTAATGAAAAACTGACTTAAAGAAATGCCCAACTAGCAATAAATAAACAATAAAATAAAATAATAGTTCAAACAGCTCATCCCCAAGTTCCAGCCCAAACCAAAGTCTTTCAAAATGTACTTTCACCTTCAAGATGCATCATCAGAAGGGGTTTTCCTACTCTTTACACCAGGAAAACCCATCTCAGAGACTACTGAGGCACCGCTGTAAGATGTGAGTAGGCTTGCAGGACCATTACCACTGAACTTAAAGTCACCGAGTAGCACTGTGCTACACACATGTAGCGATGGTTCCATTTTTCATTTTGGCCCGAGTGTCACTTAAAGTGTGACATTTGTAGTCTAAGATAAGAAGCTTCATCAGCTATTGTGATTATATTAACAAAGTCAGCATGATGTCAAAATGAACATGTTGTGTATGGAAGCTAAGAGTATGAAGGAATATTAAGTGATGAAAATTGGCCCAACAATTTCTTAAACCCCATTCTGGTTAATATCTTAGGCTGTAAACTGGACTTTGATCTGACAAGAGACACCATCTCTCTGAACAAACTTAGCTGCAGCAGTTAGTCAGCATTTTGAGTCTGAAGTGGTTTGAGCTTCTACTGTACCACAACCACCAGCAGCCGTACGCTCTTAAAATAGAGATGGCAGAAATTGTTCTTTGAAGTGATGCCATAGAAGAACCACTCTTGGTTCCTTAAAGAACCTTTCAAATGAGTGATTTCACTTGAGGTTTTTTTAACAGAACCATCTGTTGAAAAGAAACTTGTAATATAACAATTACCACTGCACTTATAGCCTCCTATTAGCATTGTGCTAATTGCAAACAATGTTAAGCCATTTTGGCAAGTAAGACACTAGGTAATCTGACATGGCATATGTTGTCATCTCTATGGACAAACGTATGTACAAATACAAACTTACTACTACTGCTACTATTGTTCTTGGCTGTGTGAAATACTTTTGTCAAATTTTATAGACAACAGTATATCATGCCAGTGTTGTAGTTAAGACCACTAGAAGCGAGCCTGAGTCAATATAAAGACTTTGTAGTAATTGAGTCAAGACCAAGCCAGGAGTGGCCAACAGCAAGACTAGATTAATTTTTTTTTCGTAATGTAAAAATAAAAAGAAGAAAGGGGGGAAATGAAATTGTTCATTGTAAAGTCATTGTCATTCATTATACACAATATATATTAAAAAATAATATAGGCTAATATTTAGAATATATTTCACAAAATAACATTAAATAATATGTAGCGTAAAAATATGTTTATTATTATGTTATAGTCTCAGTCAAACTTTGCATTGTATCTTTTTAAAGTGAATGATGCTGAGGTTATTGTCCTTTATTCTCTAAAACAAATTAGAATCACCAACTAAATATAAAATAAACCATTAAAATAGAATGTAATATCAAGCTACATCCATTTTTATCATTACAATAAAACACTCTAATCTGCTCAGTTAAGCCATTTTAAGCCATATTAATTTGATTCTAAACCAGCAGCAAACAGATTTTCTTTAAACATGCAGAGAAAGGGTCTCAAATTCAAATAACCTGGGGGCCACTTCCAGGAACCAGTAGAAAAAAAATGTAGGGAAAAAGTGTCCTGTACTTTTTCCAAGTATGAATTTAACTACATATATGCACTTATTTAAGTGGATATTTGTCAATGACTTTTAACACATCTTACAAACTATGTTTAATATTGATGATGATGATGATGATGATGATGATTATTATTGTAGTAGTTTAAACACATGAAGCGTTAAATAAACATTTTTGCATTCAGTTGAATTAAACTTACATTCAACAGTAGATTTGCATGGGACTCTTATTATAATAGCATTGGCATTTCTACTGAATGCAAGTGAAGTTTTTTGAGTGAAGTGCTGGGAATGGAGAGCACTTAATTCTGCATCCTCAGTGGATTCATTTGATAATTCTGTTCATTTCTTAATCCTGGTATGATCTACTGCTGTGTCATGAATGAATCAGGCACATGGCAGACCCGCAGGCTGATACCTTGAGACTCATAATGTAGAGAAAGCTGTTACCTCAGTTATCACACTCAGCTGGTTTCAAGAACAATTTCTGTGTACACCTTACCCCAGACCGAGACGAGACTAAGCTTAAACGATGTCAAGGCTAAGACAAGACCGTTGATTTATGGTCTTAAGGCTGAGATGGGACTTGAGTACTACAACACTAAGTCATGCAGTGTCAGAGACCTGATTTGACATGATTTGAGGCAAGTGTGTGAGACATGCAGTTTGCACAATGCTAGCTGGTTGGGAATAAGCATTCACTACTTGATAGCAACATTAGGTTCATAGCTCCAGTGCAAAACTAAAAAAGCAAACTTCAGACAATCAGACATGTCTTGGATGACTACATTTGGGGTACAAAGAAAATTGTGAAAAAGTCGATTTTGCCCTAAATTATTCTTACCCATTCAAGTAATTAATGAATCACAACATCTAATCATGATATCATTAATGATGAAACTTTCCGCAAGTCCCACAAGAGACTTAATTTCCTTCATTACACTGATCACAGCGGCTGACTAGAGGTAGGACAAAAGTATGTTTAAATCTTAAATTTGCTGCTCTATGTAAACAAATGTGCAACGTAAGGCAAACGTGGAATATGAAATGCGGTGAACGTCATTTCTTTAGATGTGCTTACAAAGCATTACAAAAAACTGCAGAATGTAAAGTAGACAGACAGCAGTGTAAAACAGCTGCAGTGACTACCTAATATAAATTAGAGAGGATTGAGCTCTAACCAATGCATAGTTTATTCTGCTTTGATGCTCTTCCAGCAACACTTGAATTTACAAAAAAAGAGCCTATGAGGCTTCCCAACCTGTGGGTTGTCTATGGTGCAAAACGTTTCTATTTATAAGCCCTGACGGTGAGTCATTGACGCAGCACACAGTAAACACAGCCTTTTAGGAACAAGTAGCTGTGTCAGTATAGAAGAGTATGTGTGTGTGTGTTTGTGTGCGGTCAGACAACAACAATTGATAAGGGATGGCTACATGTGCTGTGTCTTTGATTAGGAAATTCGGAGGTGCTCCTGCACTGCAAACCATTACATCATGTTAACTGAAATCATCTAAACCAGTGGTTCTCAACTGGCTCCACAGGGACCCCAGATGGTCCAGATGTTTGCACCAATCCAACTTGCAACACGTAGGGATAGAGCAAAAATGTAGACAGTCTGAAAGGGCCCTGAGGGCCAATTTGAGAACCACTGATCTAACTGTAGCCAGTATGTCTAATACTTCTCATGAGATTGTTGTAAGAATATTATTTAACGTATTTCTTATTTAACTTGTAGACTTATTTTTTCTTCTTTAATAGTGAGTAGTTTTATTCTGTGGAATTATCTTTTTCCATTAAATTTTACTTGTTTCACAAAACAATACAGATAATTTAGGTTAATAAAATAAAAAGGAGCTGCTAGCTGGTCCAGACATCATGCATTGCTTTCCATGTAGTACCTGAACAAACAGGTCGAACAATCTTAAAATCATCTTTAAACATTCCATAACAAGAAATATAAGAAATATCGATTAGATCTGTCTTCACTTAACGAGGGGTTTTTGCAGTGTGAGGCTTATGTAGTGCTATTTGTGCTGTTTGTAATGAGAGTGTTAAACAAAGTTGTGGTTCTTTTCTCATTCACATGATGAATGATGTGTTCCTGATCATATTAAATCTATATAAAAGATTCTCATAGAAAATTGGGAGTATATAATGGCAACTACAAAATAAGCCTGTTGACACACTGAAATAGAAATACATTGCATTATACTGGTAAAGCCAAAAACCTATGTGTATCCATTGTGCTGGCATCATCCAAGGGGCTTGAAGTTCCACTCATTATCTGAATAGATTGAGACATTCTTAAAGTGTTGTTTTACGTAGGTTGACACAGCTTTACATGTCAGCTGTACAGAAGCTCCCCATTCAACCAAAATTATGCTGCTGAGGATGACATGCAACACTTGTTTTAACCAGAAATACACACGGACTGTACTGGACCGTACATCATGGTAGAGATTTTGTCCCCAGAAAAAAATGTATATTGTGAAACATGCTATTGATTTATGTTAGCCAACAAAACCCTGATAAATGATTTTCCATGACCTCAAAAATCAATAAGTAAATACTGAGCATGATGTTTGTTCTGTTTCATAAAGTAGCATTTTGAAAAAATAAAGTATTTTGAAAAACACTGACCTTACTGACCTTGCCTGCCACCTTTGAAGACCAGAATAGTGTGTATATACTAGACTTTACTAGACACACTTCAATGTCTGAGTTCTAGGTCACAGTGCTGAAAACACAAACACAAAAGCAGTGAGATTCAACTAAAAACTAGCCTCAGTGGGTGGAAGTTTAAATGTATTGCCTTCTAAGAACTGTATTTTGAAAAAGGTGAATCTAGAGGTTTGAAAAAGATTATTCCTTGGTCTACAAGTTGAAATGGAGCATGTCAAGCAAAGAACTTTGTTCTTTTGGAGTCACAGCGCACTTTTAAGATTTCTGCTGAACATGTGTCAACTTGAGTTTTCGTTTCTCTGAAGATTTGTGTCCAGTTTCCAACAACCTGTTGGCACTGCAGTTCAGTCCAAGACCTAAATCAGCAATGTCCAGGAATCCACACTTTCTCTTCTGAAACTCTAATCTGATCTGAGTATTGATTTTGAAGGCTTTTGAAGTTACCATAGATCCAGTCGCTTGCAAAAATGTGGACTTCCCTGGTTTAATTCCATGTTTTGTTGATCTTGTGAAGATATGTTATGTGAAGATATGTTAACACCTCTACAGGGCACACACTTCTGCACATTTTAATGAATAATTACTGTTTATTTGGTGAACTTAATGTTGCACTATGTAAGATTTGGGGACTTAGTGGAAATGTGTAATTGCATGCAAAGCGAGGAAGAACATTTTGTAATGTCAGTTGGGCTCGGACTTCAACAAGCAGATGAATCTGATGATTGCAAAAATCGGATGTTGAAAAAGCCAAAACTCAGTGAAGGGTGTGTCTTCTGAGGATGTGAGTGAATTATTGCCTACTGTCATCATATCTTCATCAGTGTAATGTTGATTTGAGACTTAAACATTGAGCTGGACCTTCTTTATGAGCCTGTGTGTGTGACGGAACTATGTAAAGATGCATGATGTGGTCTGAAAAACTCCACCTATGACTGAATGCAGCTTTTAAATACAGGAGAAGAATAACATGTAAAATGTGGCCTATGCATATGTTATGGTATATTTTTATTTTAGTTTTTTATAATTTCCAATGTGTTAAACTTGGCAAATAAATAGAAATTGTGCAGTAACATTTGCAGAAAAAGCCATTTTTAAGTTTGTTTCCTGTTAACTTATTTTCACTTTTGCATATGACTGTATATGTGTGTATATTATAACAGCAGCAGAAATAACTTTATATTAAGAATGTTATTTTGAGTGTATATTCCATTAGATTACTTCTTATAAATCTGATCAGTATCTAATCAGTGTTGGAGAACATTTTGAAATAAATCTTCTCAGCATTCTGTCTCACTGACACACACTCACAGCTGTGCAGAGGAGACACTGAGATGTTCTGGGTTTTTTAAAGGCAGCTTCCCTCTCAATTTATGTAACATCCAACATAACCTTGACAGTCTGACACCACAAGAGAACCATTTTGTCAGAAGTAATAGCTTCTAACATTCTGTGTTCACTGTCAGAATATCAACCTACACACCACAAAGATGCTGCAAAAGGCCAGAAGTAAAGTGTACTATCAGCCAGTTTGGGCACAATGTACACAATACAATCCACTGAACAAAACCAATGTGTACGACTACCACTAACTTTTTTAATAAGCTGTTTTACAGATCTCTTCTTTGCAAACAAATATGTATAAATGACAGGTGACTCATATTCATTTTTTTGTTGTTAAATCATGCTCCTTTCAAGTGGTTTGAAGATTTTATTGAGTATTTCCTTTTACCTGCATAAACGTGATGTCATTATTACACATAGAGAAACTTAAAGAGTATGTTTTTTGACAGAAACAGTCACAATTTGACAGTCACAACTGTGGAATTACTAACTGTGGTGTTAAAGGACAGATGCTTGATCATTGCTTTCAAAATCACATTGAATTTTCTAAAATATAGATTCCTAGAGACACTAAGTCATTGCTTTCCATGTCAGTTCTCAGGGTCCCCCAGATGGTCCACATTTTTCCCATGTGTTAGGTTGGAGCAAAAATGTGGACCATCTTAGGAATCATGCACTAAGCCTTGTCTTATATTTTCCTTTCAATAAATAATCTCTATTTTGCAAGGATGTTTAGTCCAGGACTAGGCTTAATCCTGGTCTGGTAAACTAGTGCTTGTAGATATTTGTTCATCCAACATTTCTTCTTAAATCAAGGTTACTGAGAAGGAGTTTGTCCCCCCTTTGCTGCAGTAACAGCCTCTATTTGTCTGGCAGGGATTTATACTAGATGCTGGAACACTGCTTTGAGGATCTGACGCTTGTCATTGGGCACAGTGACCTTAGACCTTAGACCTCAGTGACTGTGAATGGCATCATCCCATTCCATTAACTATTCTTTTCTAGGGAGGAGATATAAGCTGTGTGTCTGGAAACTTTTAGACATACATCATAATGGATAAGAAGAATGATGCTGAAATGGTCTTTACTCAGGTAAATTGACAATGAATGGCCTTCCCTGTCAACAACAGACACAAATCAAATGTCAGAGGTCAGACATCTTCAAATTAATGACTAAGGATTTTGTCGCTCCAAAAGAAACAGCGATTGGAAAATTCACACAATGATTAGTAGCAAATACTATGAATAGATCCGTTTAAGCCTTTAAATGGCTTTATGAGTTGTCACGGTTCTATATACATGTATTGCCTTCACTAAAGAGCTCTTAAGGAACCACTTTTCTGAAGAGTGTACTGCTGAGGGCTGTCATAAGATAATCACATGATGTATGGATCCATTGTTCTTCTAATGCAGTTAAGCACAGGCCTGGTTTAGATGCTTCAGGTCTGCTGTGAGAGCCTCTAATGAAACTAGCTTTTTGTGCCTTGCCTCAGTTCGGACTCTTCCCAAACTACAGGAGTATTTAATTTAACTAGGTGCTGTGAAAATGATTACAAACCTCTTTCACAACACAAACTGTCCCATGCATCACTTTGATAAACGAGTTTCTTGACCGTCATTCATCACTTCACACAAACTTAACATGTAAGCTGCTTATGGCCCTGTTGAACAATAGACAGTTTAGCCTGTTAAAAAAATCTAATCAATTTTACAAAATCTGTTTATATTATGTCCTCATTTTTTTCTGATTGCTGTGTTGAGCAGGAATTCAGTAACATCAGCATATTCAGAGGCAAAACAGAATTGAAAAAGAGGTATACAGTGAACATTTCATGTGAATTTGATTAATTTGATCAGTGATCAACATGCCCAATGCCAAATAATGATAAACTCCTATTTTTTGTTTATTATATGCTATTACATGACTTTTAATTCACTTGTTCTCCAGTGGTGCTTATTAATGTCTTTGCCTGAATCACTATCAGCAATATCATTCAGGAGTGTTTAACAAAAGTTTTAAAAGTTTTAATCATCTCAGTTTACCATTGTATAAAGTTAATAAGAGCTGTAGAGAGGAACATGATGAACTGATGTCGTGTGTACCCTAGCATCACATTAATCTGGGTGATTAACATAGAGAGACCACTTTCCTCATAATAAAGTGGCATACGTCAGCAAAGAAAATTGCATCTGACTGAATACTTCAAAACTGCTCCACAAACATCAAAGAGAGTTGCTCTTAAAAGTAATTGCACTTACAGTGCAATCTCACAACAACTGAAAGAGGCAATTTTCATTATCGTCTGGCAAAAGCAAAATTTCAAGGCTTAAGGTGGTTCTGAATATGTACTTTTGGAACAGAACATGATTGCAAAAATAAGGAAAAAATGCAAATTTTTTGGTCTGAATGTAAAGAGTTATTGTACGTATGGTTTAAAATGACAAGCAGAGGCATTGTTCATTTCTTGTGGATGAAGAAAGCATTCAGTGGTTTTCTTTTTGGTTATGAAAATAAGACACATGTTCCTCTGACAAAATTGCTTATCAGTTGGGTGCTTCTATGGCAATTTCCCTTTTTGTACTTTAATCACAACCATTTTGGTATAAAGTGTAAATCTAAGCATGACTCCGACAACAAAGATGAAAGAAAATAATTCTTTCTGAGATTTTGTACTTTCACTTTAGTCTATGTAGCCTAGTATGGCATTAGTGCATGTGGGGTGGCGCCCCATGATGAGTGCTGCACACGGCACAGCTTTTCTGATTAATTATTATTTGAGTATATTCTATGTATTTTTCCCATTTGCCTTACCAACACGTTGACTAAATATATTCTAAATGCATTCTCCCTTATGGCTATTAGCATTGGAAGTTACGTGGGGCTACAGGCTTAAAAGGAAAGAGCAATTTCGTCCTAAATGAAATCTCTCTCTCTTGTGTAGGCACCAACTACAACATGTCCATGTTTTTCTCGTCTGCCCCGGCACTACAATTGGTATGTATAACATTTCAAATATGTCAAAATGTAAATAATGTGTAAAACATGTTGCAAATCTTTAAACACTTTCATCAACATGAACTCCAGTCACAAATGTTCTGCAAATACAGAAAACAAAAGCAACTTCAGAGATGCTGCAAAGCCCATCACAACGCAACAGCAGTGAGCCACAAAACAGCGGGAACATTTCTGAAAGACTCTCAAAGGGGACAGAATATCTGGGATGGAAAATCAATGACAGGTAATGTGTGAAAGACAGGGGGTCCTGGGGGACTCCCTAATTAACCTCTTGGAATCCCTAATTTCTCAAAATTAAAATTCTGGAGAGTCCCTGAAAATAAACTCATTAAGAAGTCATGCTATTTCTTTAGGGAAAAATAGACACTCAAATACAACTCAGGGAAAGGTCATTATTTATCCCACTTTACAAATGGCAAGCTTGTGTCTTTAATATTCTTAACTAACAAAGCAGCAATGGTCTGCCTCAGGATGGCACTGTAGCAAATTAGTTTACCCTGTTGGTCCTATTCTCAGAATACCTCTGAAAACCTGTACAACATGCAATAGCATATTTGTAAATTTGAAAACTTGCCCATTTTCACAAGAGATTTGTGGAAAGAGTGAGTTAGAGGAGACACTAGAGGAGATGTGTATGATTTCAATCACTGTGAGAAACACTGCATTACCAAACCAAAGAGCATTTCGAATTAAACAAATTGTTGAACCACACATTTTGGTGCCACTGAAGCTAGCACCAGCGCTGCTAAGGCAAGAAAGTTAGCAGTTAGCCAATGCTGGAGTAGCCAACCAACATGGGACCCCCGAAATACCAAGGAGTATTTCATGCACTGCTGACAGAAGTTGATAAGATCACACAGACTCACATTATAGTAAATTCATGGTTAACTTGACTGACAAGTTAGCTATACCACATTTATTAGCCATATCTGGTATTGCTATTTGAAATTTTGCAGTTACACTCTACAGCAAATTCCCCTTACAATACAGTGATATTAGTTATCTGCTCAAATAAAGTTAACTTACTTTTCCAGGGGAATTAAAAAAGCTTCAGAGAATTTAAAAGTTTGAATAATTCAATCCCCTTTGAGTGTCCTGTAGAAACATTTTTGTTGTGTTGTGACTGACTCTGCAGCATTTCTGAAGTTGCACACATTTTTGTATTTGCAGCACACTTATAAAAAGTAGCGTTGGTGTCGTCATTTTGACAAAAGTGTTTTCTACATCTGCAGCTCTCTGGCAGTGTGTTGGGTCTTGTTGGCCACTGTAAACAAGGGCTGGAGGTGGATGAATGTGATTCACTACTAAGGAGACTGTTCAGTTCAGTCATCCCTCAAAGGAGTTTAGAAACACTGACATCAATACATGAAAAAAGACAGACAAGGAAGTACAAACTAGGAAAGCAGGATGAACAACAGTTTAAAACACATGTAATGTATCCCAGAGGCTGAAACAAAGAACTGTAAACACAGAGACACACAAAGGCACATATGGAACTAGTGACAGGGCAGGGCTACAAACAAGACACAGACGGAGACAACAACACACAGTGGGTAAAGTGTTATGGAGAACAGAGGTACAAAGCCACAGTGGCCAGAGAGACCATTGGCCTGTTCAAAAGACCACACTGCTTTCTGAAGGCTTGCTTAAGTGCATGCACATTTCTGAAATTAGCAAATGTGCAAGCCCTTGTTGAGACCATGCTTATGTACAGGCACTTGTTAAGACCATGAATGGAGAAACAAAGTGCACATTTCCAGACAGGAGTACTGCATGATGCAATTAAGCAAATACCATCTGACCTTGCTCTGTGGCATGTATAGAAATGCTGAGCAGTCTCAGCTGACCTTGATTTTGGATCAAGATAGCAGGTGGAAAAAATCCAAGTGTCTTTACTGCAGCATGGATGGCAGGAGCTTCAGTCACAAAGACTGCTCAACTGGCTATTGTTTCATTAGGAACATTGACTGAAGTGACATCTGGAGTTAGATCTAATGGAAAGACATTAGTAAATCCTGGTGGAAGTTGTGAAATTCGAAATGCATATTCAATGACTGTGATGGTAGTGCATTAGTGTCATATGTCGATGTAGGATGGGCTCAGACTGTGAAAGAACAGCCTGACGACTACATAGAGAGGGATATTATAGTAGGGTTGCAGTGCATAAACCCCTCAGTGGTGGTGCAAAAACTACAGGCACTGGTCTACAGAGATGGTGAGTCATCCTTCACCACATATTCTCCACAAGTGGGCGAGTGCATGTGTGTGATACACCAATAGAACAGTACAGGTCTGAATGCTTGACCCCTATGCTGCGCTGACATGTGTGATGTACACGGAAAACAAACCAGATATTCCGTTGTTTTCAATGGAATCGCAAGCAGCAGCATTCCGTAGACTGCAACGGTGAGCGAAATGCAACACAACAGAAAAAAGTACAGTGTCCTCCCTACTCCTTCCACCTTAAATAAACAATATAGCCTGCTAAAGCTCTCCTCTGATAATCAGACATTTTTGCCAACACCGCGGTCACCATGCCAACGTTTGCATAGCTTCATGCCGCCATCAGCTTACCACTATGAGGTGCAGAATGACATTTTTTTCAACGGTAACATTACAGTGAGGAGGTAAGGTTGGCTTTGTTATGCTTTTGGGGCATTTTACTACCATGGTTCATTCCGCCTTGTGCCGTAGAAAAAAGGATCTCTGCAAATAAAAAACAAAGTTCTGATTGATCACCTTTAGAAGCATTTCTATCCTGATGGGAGAGTCTCTTTAAGGATCCTCTATCCACAGGGCATGAGGAGTCACAGAATGGTTTGGTGAGTATGAAAATAATTTAAATTATATGCTATGGCCTTCATAGAATACCTATGGAAGATTTGGATTGATATGTTAGAGTCTTCTGTACCACCATCATCAAAACATCAATTGCCAGAATATTGTTTGTGGTAACAGTGTCCTATCCCTACAGTACAGTTACAGAGATTTTTAGAATTTTATGCCAAGGCACACTAAACCTGTTTTGGCAGCTTGTGGTACCCCAACATTTCATATCAATACACTTGCACATGTTGGTGTTCCCTTAAAATTGTCAGCTATCTGTATGTTTGTCTTTTTAAATTTCCAAAAAGTAAAAAATAAATTTGTTTTTGTTGTAGTACTCAAATCTGAAGACTCTAGTTTCTAGCACGGAGCAGTACTTAATCGTTTTCGGTTCTCACACATATTCACTACATATTCGCTGCTGTTTTTCCTTCATTTCAGTTATGCTTGCACTGAAAATATAAACATAAATAGCTACCATGTTGCCAGAACAATCAAAGAGCTCTATAGAAATAAAATGTTTGATTTTTGCAAATAATCAACAATATTTGTCATATTTAATGTTTTGTTTAGTCCACAGGGTAAAAACCACTGGTGTATGTTTAAATAAAATATGGTGGTTGATCATCTAATTGACCCTTTCCAGGATAACTGTTTTATTGTTTGTTGATGTTCATTGGTTCCAAAATTCAAACTTCCTCTGAAGGCATTACTTACCACTGCTTCCAGTCACAATGCTAAGTTTGATAAAGACTAAAATTAATAATGTTCTAGGCATTTAATGATACAACCCTGTTTCCAAAAAAGTTGTGATGCTGTGCAAAATATAAATAAAAACAGAATGCAATGATGTGCAAATGATTTAAACCCTGTATTTAAATGAAATTAGTACAAAGACAAGAAATCAAATGTTGAAACTGAGAAACGTTATTGTTTTTTTGAAAAATATGTGCCCATTTTGAATTTGATGCAAGCAATACATTCAAAAAGTTGGGACAGGGGCAACAACCTGGTGGAACATCTCACAACCACTTAGGTTATTGGCAACAGGTCATAGATAGAATGCGTATAAAAAGAGCATTCCAGAGAGGCTGAGTCTTTCAGTAGTAAAGAGGGGGAGGGGTTCACAACAATTTAAGAAAAATGTTTCTCAATGTACAATAACAAAGAACTCGGGGATTTCATCATCTATGATACATAACATCATTAAAGGGGTCAGAGAATCCTGAGAAATCTCTGTATGCAAGGGACAAGACTGAAAACCAATATTGGATGGCTGTGATCTTTAGGCCTTTAGGCATCACTCCATTAAAATAGACACAATTCTGTAGTGGAAATCACTACAAGGGATCAGGAACACTTCCAAAAACAATTGTCTGTGAACACAGTTTGTCGCTGCATCCACAAATGCAAACTCTACCCTGTAAAGAAGAAACCATATGAAAACAGGATCCAGAAACACTGCCACCTTCTGTGGGCCAGAGCTCATTTAATATGGACTGAGGCAAAGTGGAAAAGTGTCTTATGGCACATAGAACCAAGTTTGAAAAAAGTTTGGAAATCATGGACACCGCATCCCCCGGGCGAAAGAGAAGAGGGAACATTCGGCTTGTTATCAGCACTCAGTTGAAAAGCCAGTGTCCATGATGGCATGGGGGTGCATTAATGCACATGGCATGGGTGACTTGCAAATCTGTGAAGGCACCATTAATGTTGAAAGATATATACAGATTTTGGAGCAACACATGCTGCCATCCAGATGACATCTTTTTCAGGGAAGGCATTGCTTTTTTCTGCATGACAATGCCAGACCACATTCTGCATGTATTACAACAGCATGGCTCTGCAGTAAAAGAGTCCGGGAGCTAAACTGGGCTGTCTACACTCCAGACCTGTCATCATTGAAAACACTTGCCGCATTATGGAATGAAAAATACAGCAAAGGAGACCCCGAACTGTTGAGCAGCTGAAATCCTACATCAAGTGAGAATGGGAAAACATTTCACTGTCAAAAGTACATCAACTGGTCGAGCGAACTTTGGGACAAGAGGCATGACATCATACTTCAGGGGTGTCAGATTCATACATCTGATCTAACTCATCAGCTGATTAACAAAATGTTTCTGAGATGAATTCATAGTGAAAGAAAAGGGAAACATCTCTGCAGGTGGGGCAGGGCTTTTAACACCTAAGTTTGACTTAGTTAGTTGCTCATTTAATTTGTTCCACTCCGTCATGAACCTAATTTCCTCCTTTTAATTAAATAAAGTCATTTATTTTGTCTGTGACATTTTCAGTGGCTATATGTACTGTTATTTAGAGTACTGAGTTATGATTGCAGCTATAATTACAGTGACACAAGAATATATTATGGGTCGAAACTATGACACATGCCACCACACTAAAATATGTTAAAATGTTACAAAACATATTAAAGCATGATAAGCATCTTTGAGATTATTGTGGACAAAATCAACCATGTGTCCTTCCTCTAAATAATAAATGAACCTGTTAAAGTTGCTACGTGTTTTAATTTTACTGAATAACACGTTTGGTTGTCGATGCTTCTCCTAACTATCCACCTTCATACTATTGATTAGTCTGCAGTCTAAGTGTGTTCTATTTATATGGAAATGCAAGAGGCTTTTGTGAAAGGAGAGCCTTACTTTTCCTGCATAGTAATCATGAAAGTGTGGCTGTTTTGTTACCCTTTTATCACCAAATTGTCCAAAAGCACTGGCATTTCAGCTTCACTGACTTTTGCTTGCAGAACACAAAGCATGACAACTTGCCATCAAGAGCCTGATGTTACAACATAGGTTTTGCTTTTGTTCACAAAGCTTTAGATATTTGCAATGCCTAGTGGATATTTTCCATGTCTGCTTCAGTCCTCGAGCACCCTAGCCAGCCCACATTCTAAATTTGTGTGTCAAGTAAACAAAGTTGAATGGTTGCACTGGAAACATCTGCCTTATTTGATAACATAATCATTTTAGTTCATAAACTCTGCAAACTCTACAGAGAACTCTTAATGTTGAGCAACTTCTGATTACTCTTCTGATGAATTTCATGGCTGTACTTGTGTATTTCAAATCGTAAGAGCTTAGAGACTGAATGAGAACACATAACAGCTCAGGAAATGTCCATTAATTGTCGTCTTCTGTCTGCTTACTGTTAAATACCACTGTTACATTTTTTCTTTAATAAGATAAATGTACATTTTTTTCATGAGTCAACTGGCTTCTGCTGTGACAGTCACGTGACCTTATTTTATTGGCATTTACATTATTTCTATGGCAAATGCACTTCCACTCATATTTTGTCACATTTCTTATTATCAGAAAAAATCCATCTCAAGCAAGCATGCAAACTTTTAGGAGTTTATTCAAAACTGGCTGCTTCCATCACCATTTCTTATTTGATGTCAAAGTGTCAAAAAAAGAAATTTTTATGGAAGCTTAGCCATTCATGCACTAAAATTTACTTGAGTGCTCAAAGCTACTTGAGTGTCCACTTTTGGAGAATCTTCAAACTGCTAAGCATGATTGAGTGAGTGGTCCATAAAGTGCTTTGAATCTAAAAATTGTTCTTAAATCTGCAAGAAAACTTTTACATTTTTATTTTTTTAAAATAGTGGGGTTTTTTGTAATTCTTAGTTAGGCTAATGAGGTACAGTATGTTAATGTTATCTCAATTTACAGATATTATTTTATGTCCCATATACTAACTATTCTAACTTGAGATACCCACCAGTTTCTTTGAAAAGGTTATTGATGCCTGCTGGAACTGAATGTTGTCCCATTTTTCAGCCTTGTAGAATAAAACACTTACTCTTTAAGGTATATCCTGTGTCTAAAAGTCATGTTTGGTTTGTGAACAACATTAAATGTCCTTTCTAAAAATGAACAAAAGCTCCTACAAACATATCAGCATTTCTGTTTTGCCAGCTCTTTATGCAATTCCATGGGTTCACATGTTTGTCTGGTTTACTCAGGGATTTTACAATCCTTAATTCTGAGTGGCAGTAGGTCTCCAAACAGAAGCAACATGTTTTTACCAGCAACAGATAAGCCAATATTCTCACCCTGCAGCAAAATGTTTTGCAGTTTTTTGGGTGCAACACTTACATCACTTCTCATGCAAATCAACAATAAGGACAGATATTTTTCTCAAATATTCAAATTTCAGACCCTTGCATCATCTTTATCAAAGGCATTCAAATATCTAAATTAATAAAGAGATAAAAACAGTTAATGCATCTAAATACATTTAAGAGGTACACTGCAGAGCTCCTGTGTACACACAGGGGAAGACCACACTGCAGTGACATCACCAATCAGAGATCGCTTTCGTCTCTGTGACATTGCCAGCACAACACTGAAGAAACAGATCGACCTTCAGGCCATGGAGCTTTCAGTGCTGCAAAATTAAGCACAAAAAGCGTTATCTTTAATGAAGCCAATGTCATCTTATTAATATTCTAATATCTTCACAAAGGATGTGCCCTATAAACAAGAACTTTCCTGCTGTGATGCAGCTGTGATAAAAATCGAAATATTATAAAAGCTAATAGAGATTAGAAGAGACTGTTTGTTTGAGTAACACAGAACCTCCTTCATTTCATCAGTCCAAAGCGTCAAGTTAACGATGTAGGAAAATAAGCGCAAGACAGGCACAACACGATCAGCATAAATCATGAAGTTCTCTTGCTGTCTGACAGCTTTACAGCTTTGAGGCAGCACATCTGCTCCTTTGGCTTCACAGTTGCACTACTGAGACAATCAACGTTCATAAGCAGCTGTCTCTGAGCCATCACACTCTGATTTAGAGCCGTTTAAATCAATCAACCACAGCACACAGGCAGGACACAACAGGATGTCCACTGCCTGCTGGGTTTCTATGGCAATAGAAAATCGGAGAGGAAAAACAGACAGATATGACTTGGAAGACCAAGTTGGGGAGGCATCATCTCCACATCACACTTTGGACAGTGAAATTGTACAGTTGAGGATATACAGCTGGAGAAAATAAAAGTTTATATGCTAATAGAATCGGTTGCATGCATTTCAGAGTAGTCCCAGAGCCTCAGGCTCCTTGTGATTTATCCATGAAAGGCTGGAGGTTGACTCCAAATAGAGTCGGTGTCCGATTCCACAGTTCAGTGGACCTGAAATCAGCTTCAAAAAGAAGAAGCACCTTTAAAAGCACCTTAGGGAGGCTCCACTGGAAGCATTATAAAGAGCAGCTGTCTAGACAGAGAGAAATAGAAACACAGGATGGAACTTCAGGACATAGGAAAGGAACTTAAAGAAGGCTTTGGCTGAAGATGTTGCTGTCTGACCTGAATTTTAAGGTGTCTGTGGAAGGAGAGTTTGTTGGGGAAGGTCACTGCACCACTAGCAGAACGCAGAAGCACAGCTTCCTCATTAAATCACATTGTTTAGAACATTGACAGCACAATGCCAGTGATGGCGTGATCGCAGTAATGAAGGGCACATTGCAGTAGCATATCATGTACACGAATCATTGCAAGATCATAGAGCGACATCAAGGTGAGCCAGTATTTGAGTGCCAGCCAGGAGAGAGTGACACCAGTATGACACCTTGGGCTCATGCGATAGATGAGATACCCATCAATTTACAAATTGAATTTGGGAGTTTACATGACAAGGACATTGGAGACTGCTGAAACTGAAAGGTGACCTCTTTCTCTGGCTTATAGAACATCAGCTGCATTGCTTTATTACCATTTAGGTAATTCTTAAAGGTGTTTCTGCTAAACTTTACTGTTCACATTACCACAGTTACCTCATTGCAAAATACAACCCCGTTTCCAAAAAAGTTGGGATGCTGTGCAAAATGTAAATAAAAACAAAATGCAATGATGTGCAAATAATTTAGACCCCATATTTAATTGAAAATAGTACAAAGACAAATGTTGAAGATCAAAATATATGCCCATTTCGAATTTGATGCCAACAACACATTCCAAAAAAATTGGGATGGGGTAACAAAAGGCTGATAAAGTTGTGTAATGCTTAAAAAAACACCTGGTGGTTAATTGGCAGCAGGTCAGTAACATGACTGGGTATAAAAAAGCATCCCAGAGAGGCTGAGTCTTTCAGAAGTAAAGATGAGGAGAGGTTCACCACTCTGTGAAAGACTGCACAAGCAAATAGTGCAACAATTCAAGAATAACGTTTCTCAACATAAAAACGTTTTTTCATCGTCTACGGTACATAATAACATTAAAAGATTCAGAGAATCTGGAGAAATCTCTGCATGCAAGGGACAAGGCTGAAAACCAGAATTTGCTGGCCATTATCTTTGTGCCCTCAGGCAGCGCTGCATTAAAAACAGACATGATTCTGTAGTGGAAATCACTGCATGGGCTTAGGGACACTTCTGGAAACCACTGTCTGTGAAAACAGTTCGTCGCTGCATCCACAAATGCTAATTAAAACTCTAAAACACAAAGAAGAAACTGTACATAAAGAGGATCCAGAAATGCAGCCACCTTCTCTGGGCCCAAGCTCATTTAGAATGGACTGAGGGGAAGTGGAAAAGTGTCCTGTGGTCCAATGAATCAACATTTGAGATTTTTTTTGGAAATCATGGACACTCTGTCCTCTGGGCTAAAGACCACTCAGCTTGTTATCAGTGCACAGTTCAAAAGCCAGTATTCATGATGGTATTGGGTGCATTAGTGCACATGGCATGGGTGACCTGCACATCTATGAAGGCACCATTAATGCTGAATGATATATACAAGTTTTGGCAACACATGCTGCCATCCAGACGACGCCTTTTTCAGGGAAGGCCTTGCTAATTTCAGCAAGAAAATGCCAAATGTAAAACAATAGCATGGCTCCATTTTAAAAGAGTCCAGGCGCTAAACTGACTTGCCTGCAGTCCAGACCTGTCACCCACTGATAACATTTGGCACATTATGAAATGAAAAATACAACAAAGGAGACCCTGAACTGTTGAGCAGCTGAAATCCTATATCAAACAAGAATGGGAAAATATTTCACTTTCACAGCTACAGCAGTTGGTCTCTTCAGTTACGCAACTGCTTACAGACTGTTGTTAAAAGAAGAAATGATGCTGCACAGTGGTAAACATGCCCCTGTCCCAACTTTTTTGGAACATGTTGGCATCAAATTCAAAATGGGCATATCATTTTCAAAAAACAATACAACAGCGCTATGGGTGCATGTTTGTATTTTGAGAGAAAGTTTTTGCATATTCCAGCCAAGCCGCAAAGTCTGTGATATAAAAAACTAAAGGTGCCATAATGTCAGCGGTGCACCTTTTAAGGTGGAACTGATAATTTGGTGTTAGGTATCACTGTGCTAAAGCTACATACCTGCATAGTGACATTTTACAACACAGCACAAAGTCTCCAATTTAAAGTTGCAATAGCACAATATGCGGATGATAATGTAGTTCCAATTTTAGATCAAATGTGTAAACTAGGTCTATCCATGCCATTGTACCAAATTATTTTTTTGGTGACTATTTACTTCCAGTGTTTGTTAGCAGCGTTAGCCTCCTGTTCTAAACTAAAGAAGCAAAACCTGTTCACCAAAATGTCTTGGCTGATTGTCTGCTTTTGGGCTTAGCAGGAAATCATGCAAATTTGATTTCCCACTGAACTTTTACTTTAATCTTGGTATTTAACACTAGTCTCACTTCCAGACATTTTCTGGGCACTTTTAAAATAAAAATGATGAATGCTCAATTACAGAAGCTCATCAGAAACTTATAAGTATTAATGACCCATAAAATTCCCATCCATCTTTTTAGAGAAATTGGATGGTCCAAGACCAATTAAACTTTGATATTTAAGGTGCTGGATAATAACTGTCTGGCTAATATGCATTACCTCTTAAGGTAACATGCATACAAAGCGTTTTATATTTTAAACAACTGTTTAGAACAGGTGATGAGTATATGTTTAATGCATGTGCAGTCTTTTTTTCAGGAAACACCAGGTCATTCAATTCTGTGCACGAAACTCTAAGCATATTTTTTTTTGCAGATATTCAAGGTCAGTGGATCCTGAGCCAAATGGGCGTTTAAAATGCATCAAGCCATTACAATGCATTCAGAAATGGGCAGCGCCTCCACTCTTCTAACATTATTCACTATCCTATACACTCACAGCCCATTTAAAAATACATAATTCATAAACTGCAATTTTATCATCTCCTCTCTTTCCTGAGGTGGATTTGAGTTGCTGTAAGACTTAATAGAACATTATCTGAAGGTTGTGCAGCAGAGAGCTAAAATGGAGTGAAACTGACCAGTAGCTCTGTGACTCACAGGTGCATGCTTGTTTTTCAAAGAAATACATTGCCATGCACTTCCAGCGTGATTCACCAACAGTAAAAAACTGACTTTTGGGAACATGGATTTTGTCAACTCATTCATTAGTATATGTGCACTTTTTGCTACCATTAGCCCCAAGTACAAGGAATTGTGCTAGTAATTCCTCACAATATAAGAAAAAAAAAACAAAGAATCTTGATCTGGAACCTATATCATACAAATCCGAATCTTTATACAGATCATAATCTTTAATTTTAAGAGATACTGAGCCATCTATGCTAGCAGAAACAAATTTCATTTTGTTAAGTTTTGAAGTGAACTATTAAAAAAACACATTTTTCTGCAAAGGTTAACACACTGTTAGTTTATATTTGATTAATTTAGTAAAATCATAATTGTGGCATGTGCAAAAGTTGGGACATCCCTCCAGCTGTAAATTCACTCACCCACTCATTGTCTAAGCCGCTTATCCTCCTGGGTGCTGGAGCCTATCCCAGCGCTAACTGGGTGTAAGGCATGAAACACCCTGGACAGGTGTGACACACACTCTCACACCTAGTGGCAATTTAATATCTCCAAATGGCCTGAGTTCATATCTTTGGACTGTGGGAGGAAACTGGAGCGGCCGGAGGAAACCCACAAAGAAACGGAGAGAACAAGCAAACTCCACACAGAAAGGACCGGGGTCGCCCGGCAGCTGTAAAGTCTCAGAGCTCCATTAATTTTGGTTATGTCTTAAGTGACTCATTAGAACTGATTAGATAGGTCAAGAAGTGTCATTAGGAATTGTCATCTGAAGACACCTCCGGAGTGTAATAAATTCTCTGACCTTTCAAATGTTGTGCTAACACTAAAAAACCATGGGCTTCTATAAGCACCTGGCTGAGGATCTAATTGATGCCTAGAAAGCAGAGAAGGCTATAAAACGATATTAAAGTGCTTCCAACTTGCAAGGAAGGTTTTGCTGACACAGAAGTGGTGGTTCTAGTGCGCTGTGTTGCTTGCACAAACAAACATAATTTGTGAGTTTCTGATGAGTCATCAGAAGCAAAACTTCCCCTGTGTCCTTATCACAAAACAGTCTAAAGTATATGCAAAACAACATCTAGATAAGTTTCACTTGGAGACAAGTAGTGTGGATGGAATTCTGTGGCCACAATCACGATGGTATCTTTGGAGAAAAAGGGAGCAGCATTTGTTGAAAAGAACACTTTACAACTTACAAGCAAGTGTCAGTCAGTCAAGAAACTGAAGCTGAAAAGTGGTTGATTTTTACAACAGGACAATGATCATAAACATACCACAAAATCCACTATAAACTACTTCAAGAAACACAAGCTTTTGGAATGGCCCTCACTGTCCCCTGACCTAAACATTATTTAAATCTGTAAATAGATCTTAAACATGCTGTGCATACAAGATGGCCCAAAAATATTGCAGAGCTAGAAGTGTTCTGGAAGAAGCAGTGAGTGAAAACCCCTAAAACAAGAATATAAAGACTCTAAAAAAGCATTGGCAAGCTGCCTGATTTCTGCCAAAGGAGTTACCAAGTACTGAATTAGTAGGGTGTCCAAACTTTTGCATACGCCACATTTACCATTTGATATTTTTCTACTTTTTAAGTTAATCTAATATAAAGTAAACTGCATTAATATTTGCAGAAAATGATTTTTTTAATAGTTTGCTGCAGAGATTGTGTTTACATGTAAAATGTATCAGGAGTGTCCAAACTTTTGCATACAAATATGTTACTTATGTTACACTACTTAAACTCTTACAGTCATTCTGCCAGTGATTTCAGTTTAAGTTGTACATTCTCAGTACAGAAGTGTTAAAACAACATGTAGGCCTTTAGGTGACTTCACCCTAACACAGTTATGTGTCTCAAACTTCCAGCTCAGACTTTCAGCAGTAAAATCAAAGGCTGCTGAAAAGCAAGTAGCTCCTGCATCATAGTACCTCTGTCCCCTTCCTCCATGGTGGCCCTAAAGTCCATAAATAGTGCACTGTAATGAGTCACCCATATTCATCAAATAATGGGTAAAGCTTTTTTCTTTCTTTTGTTTTAAGCTCATTAAATTTGCATGAGAACTGTTGCTGTCATCAATTACAGGATAGTTGCATAAAGTTGTAGAGTTCTACTCCCCAGAGCTGCCACTGGCATCGACTATACAAACCTTATTTTTTTTCTTTTCAAAACTACAGCCAGTTTTTTCCAGCTATGCTTTAACTCTGATCTTTTTATTTGATGACTACATTTCTGTACTATGCATCTTTAACCTGGAGTATTCTATCCAGTATAAACATCTGCTGATGTGTGAAACTAGAGAGATCATCTTGTAATGTAAAATAAGCAGAAAAAAAACCTGGGAGATATTTTAATATTCAGTGCTGTTCCCTTCCCCAGCCTCAGAGTTTGAGTGGCAGATGGATCAGGAGCTGCAGCGGAACGGATAAAGGCTCTGGGGGCTTTACTCAGTGTGATAATTAGACACACACAGGCGATGAGCAGTGTGGGTAAACATAACTCACCATGATATCACAAATGACCCACAGTGGAAAAACACAGGTCTCTGACAGAATCCAATCAATCCTTTTTACCTGCCTACGTTACAGGACTATATAAAAATGCAGAAGCTCATGAAAATAGTTAAAGCGATCATTTTAATATGGAAATAAACTGATACTAAAGGCAGTCTCTCCTCAGCTAAATAGATCTCATTTTTATTAACATATGCAAGCTTTAATTAGGTCCCCCAATTCAGCAAAACATGCAAATGATTAAAGTGCACCCACGGCGTATGTGGTTCTTTGTGTGGACTCTTTAAAAAACATTTAATTAAAGGCTAGTTTTCTTTCTAGGCTCTGTACACACATTTTCACTGTTTGAATACTTGTCACTTGAAATTAGGGCTGAGCAACAAGAGGCCTTAAAGTGCAGTAGTGTTGTCAAAAAGTTTGTGCTAACTATGCCCAAGGAAGGCCTTTTGACAGTTCAGGTCTGGGGGAGGAGGAGGAGGAGGAGAGAGGAAAACGAGAAAAACATCAACCCTGAAAGGTAGAGGAGTAAACAGGCAGTGTGGTGAACTGTTGGCAGTACTCAGCCATTCAGCCTACATGGTTCATTAGAGCAGAGTGGGCAATGCTGTCTTATAGCACACACACAGATGCAACAGGAAAGCTGTCATGGTCAGAAAAGACTGGGACAGCAAAGTAACAGTGTTACTGAGCTGAAAAGGAGAGAAAATTCTAGAATTCTAGCTGGAATGGAAACTCTCCAGCACTCCCTGCTCATTACACTCCTACTCTACAATGAAAAGGTACCTGAATCCCACTGAAAGGGCTCATATCCTACATTTTTCTCGTATTTTATTATTTTTTCTCCCTTACGTCCACTTCTAACATGGTTATGTACCAAAAACATGACTATTTTCTAATCACTCTTTATCCTTCAGAATTAAACAGGCTGTTTTTGTTACTAACCTTTCAGACTGGTATTCTTCCATGACTTCTTGTTTCTCTAGGGTATAAGGCTGTGTCTGAAAAAGAAGGCAGCTGTCTCGACGCTTTGCTGCCTGCGCTGTCTCATAAGTCAGTGCCTCAGGAGGCAGGTTTGTGGTGAAGGTTTCTGCAACCAAATTGCGTTTGAGATGCGCTTCGAAGGCAGCTATACGTCACGTCGTTGCCAAGGTAGGACAGGTCGCTAATGTTAGCGTTAATGTTAGCATCGTTTACTCAGGAAGAAAACATCTTTTGACAAGGCGACCATACTGAACTTTTATACCAAAATAAAGTGTTGTATTTGCACAGAAAACAGTCTCTCTCCTCCACTGTGTCTAGGCTGCTGTTTACTGCTGTTTTTCCCGCTGACACAAAGGATTATGGGACATGTATGGCAGCGAATAATACACCTGGGCAGTATACGTTAGATTCGAACGTGAATGGGTACCTTCCTGCCTCGGATACTGCATGAGTGGGCGACATTTGTTACGTTTCACACACAGCCAAATTATGAGGTGACACAGGTGACCTCTGCTCTGAACGGCTGGCCTGCATTGTGCCTCAGTCAAAAAGCGCTCTGGGGTGAAACACTCTAATTTACGATACAACGTAAATGGGTGGGGCTAAACCGCGATAGGCTGAATAGACAGATATATGTAAATGCATTGCTTTTCATGACATCACAAAGGCCTTTTCTGCAGCTTAATTTCCGTTTATTCACAATGGACCGGGAGTGAATGGTATTTTTGAATCTTTGACAATGCTTAAACACTACATCAAACTCTTTTGTTACATTTTTAAAAAGCAAGGAAAATCTGGTTTCACTGATAAGGCCTTTTAAATTTATCTGGCTCTGAAGAAGAATCTGAAACAGAATAGGATTTTTTAAGCTAGGAAGTCAGACTTATTAGGACCACAGCTTGGCAGTTGCTGACATTACATATGACTACAAGGTGTACATTAAAAGAGAAATAACCACAGCATATTACGAGACATTAATACTTTAAATAAGGGAGTGACATTTTGCATGCGTGATGGATTTCATTTTAAGGACATCCATTATTAGCAGCTGAAAGTGTCCTAAATAGTGTCATGTTGACTGACATTTTCCACTATAGTCTGCTTTGCAAGTAATGCACTGAACTCAGTGAAAGAAGATACAGCTGAAAAAAGAAGAAAATTCCTCTTGCAGTTTACCTCTCAGGAGAGTCAGTCTTTTGTTCTGTGCTGGAAGCAGATGTTTTGCCATATGTTTCCATACGCTTTCATCTTATGCATGTTCCACTTTCTTCTTAAGATTTCTTGAATAAAGCAATAACAGGGCCTTCTTTTTTCTCTGCTGTCCATACATCATTTCAGATTAAAGCACAGAAGCACTGTTTATTGCACACTGATAAATGGTGGTTAGGTCTTGTGTACAAGCAAATGCAATCCACGAATGGATTTAAATGTATAACTATCATTCTTAGTCATACACTCAGTACCAGCAAAGAAAAACAAGTGCAGCTAAGTATGGAGAGTTTATAGAATCTGGCTTCTTGTCTTTTATATTAGAATGCAGAACATATTAAATCTGGGCGACAGGTATAGGAAGGTGTCTGCTCCAGAGGCTTACACTGAATCCCCCAGTATTCACTTGCATAAGGAAAAGCACAGCAAATGTCAGTCATGTTTATTTCATTCTGGAACATCTCACATCTGTAAATAGCACATCACGTCTTCCCCAAACATTCTCAAGGCATGCCATGGATGTAAACACAAGTGAACAAACACTGTTTTGATACCTCTGTGGTCCCTCCACACATACACACACACACACACACATACACACACACACACACACACACACACACACACACACAAAAACACACTCCCAGACTGTCCTCAATGAGCGCATTTAGAAAATGACAATTCCACTGGACTCAGTACACAAACTGTGCTATTACTGTGAGTCGGTCAACTTTAGTGACAGAGTGGTAAAAACTCTAAAGAACAGGAGAATCAGCAGACAGACAGTTTGCTAAGAGTGGAGCACTACAGAGACCTCACTACCATCAAGCCCTCTGCCGTGAGTCGTTCTGTCTGTACATTCAGCATATACATCACAGCCTAGGCTTACTTTGTCCCTCCTCAGCATGCATGCCCCCACTTGCCCTCTGTGGACTGAATGTGGGCAGTGTGGGCTTGGGTAAATCCACACAAAACCCACACAGGCCCTGCGTGGGCTATCCTGCACTGGGACCACACTGCCATTCCAGAATGTGGCCCATTGAGCTGTGGACTTGGACAAACCCACACAAAATCCTTGTTTAGTAAGGGCTGAGATGCTGCATAAGTAGAGCTGGCTTAAGTAGTATTAAACTCTGTGTGGGAAATGAATGTATGCCATTGTTAGCTGGGCGCTAACAGAACACTGATTCCCATACAGGTGCTAACTGAAATTAGCAATGTCATATCGGTGGTACTCAAGTTATTTATAAAGTGAAGATTTCTGCAGTAAATGTTGCTATATAATGAGACATAGCTGTGATGAGTACATGAAATGATTGACTAAAACTACAAACAGCATTAAATGTTTCTCAAATTTTGGCATCAAAAATGAATTTAATAATCATTCAATTGAATTTGCTGATACCTGCAGATACTCTGATGATTAACATTTTAAATTATACATTTGATTTTTATTGAAGTGTTTTAAAGGCCCCTTGATCTTTTTCATTGAAGTATTTTGTAATCGTTATAGGACATGATGCATATTAAATATATCATAACTTGTATATGGGTCAATGACAAATAAGGTTTTCAAAATGACAATTTTTTAAAATTTAATAAAAAGGACATGGTGTGCTTTTTATGCCTGTATGTATACTTGCATTTATATCAATGCACATTTTCTTCCTTAAATATAATTAGTGTTATCAAAGCTTTTAATTGCCAGACTAATTTCAAATTAAACAGTCATCTACTTAGACACTAATAGAAACATTAGTCACTGAACTTGAGTTTTTACTTAAATTATTTATTTATTTATTTGTTCAAATAATCATTATTATAATAATTACACAGTTTCATGGTTTTATGCACTAAAATTAAACCATTCTAACCAGAACCAAAGATAGATATTTTTTCTGAAATTTGTGAAAGGTCACTTGGTGTCTGATCTATGATATAATACTCTGGCCCCTCTTTTGTAAAAGCACATCAAAACTCTACATACTCACTGTATGCTAATGCCAAGACATATTCCCTAAGTGATCGTAATAATAATAATCTTGCTGAACCAATAAAACAAAAAAACAATTCCTGATTCTGGTGCCTGTGGGCAAAAGCTGAGCTCACAATTCAGGCTAGATGTACCTTTGAGATGTCAGTTAAATTACAGGCTTGATGTTTGCTCTGTTTGTGTGTGTGTTAGTGCTCACTTTGTGCATGGGTCCTGGGCTGCACATAGCTGTGCTTTTGGATGTTAACATAGCTCTTGGGGTGAGGTGTCTGTCTCTTTCAGTCTCACCTCTTTCCATGGTTGACCTCATCACTCAGTCCCCGTTCTCGCCCCTGAAGAGGGGATCCTGTGTGAGAACTGATCCCTTACAGCATGCACATAAGAAAAAGGCTAATGTGACAAATGGCATTAGACAGAGGGTGCATGGTGATGGAAAGAAAGTGGCTGAGAGTGGGTGTTATTTAGCATAACAAATACACCCTCCCTGCCAGCCAAAGCCAGGATCTCCTGTGGGGTGTTAGATTTTCACCTCATAATCTCCATGTTTATCTTTATGTTTCACCAGAGGCTTGGCCTACTGGGCCAAGTTTTATCTCGAACTTTAATGCAGAGCACAACAGTCACTCGTTTTGGTACACTGCTGAAGCAACAACCTCGCTGGAGTGAGATCTGCAGTGATAATCTGAATTAAATTGGGTTCTTTTTTCATTTAAATTTGAAGTGATCTAGTGATCTCATCTCACTTCTGTGCATTCAATGACTACGAAGTCGCATAACTGGCCCTGGGAAAAAAATGTAATATACATTAGCTCGAAAAGTGGAGAAAAACAGTTCAAGCAGTTCATCAGTTTTAATAAAGTGCAACTTGAAGGAATTCAGTTCTTATAAATGAGGAATGTCTGGTACAGAAATAAGGTTACACTAGGTAATTGGGTTACAGCCATCAATGTTACTACAGCTCCCTACCGTCTCTCCCTCCCTTCCTCTAAAGGGATGTGAGTCACTGAAGCCAGTACAGAGGGGCAAGAAGCTTAGAAAAGCCTCTTTAGCTCATAAAATGAGATGGAAATGCTAATGATAAGCCGTTTAATCAATTATTACAAAGTAAGTACAGCCATGTCAACTTTAGACAAATATGATCATTACACATTCACTGTCATTTGCATTAACTATAATTTATATGAAAAATGAAAAGGGAACTTATTATTTTTAATCAAATGAACTAATTGATCAAAATTCTACAAATACATGTTCATGGTTGTGATTACTAAGCATATTATTACTACATATACAAAGACATTTAGAGTAGCTTTCAATTAGTAAACTATATTTATACTGATGTTTCACCTGAGGTATGGCTATGCAGGCCTCTGAACACATAATAATCAGTGGCAAAGGCAATCAATCAATGAATCTGCAGTGGTGTACAGAAGCATATTATTTATCAACATTGATCATGAACTGATCTTCATAGCATCCGAGTAGACTAAAGGCATATGTACCATTTGACTAAGTGGAGAATAGTAGTATTCTGCAGCTGTATTTACCTACACCAGATGTGTTCATTAACAGGCTGCCCACAGGGGCTTGTTGTACGGATGCATTCTGCTCACGTCAGAGAGAGAATTGGCAGCGACATTGGAAGTGCAGCTGATATTCCACTCTATTTAGTACATTGACTTTTCTCTGCCAAAAAAATTACCCCTGCAGAGAGCTTTCTAACTATATTGTTACTCTTCTTTGTGGTAGATAGATGATTGTTGATGTTTGATGAAAGCCACACAAAGCCACTCAGTGGAAATGGCAAATGCCTTTCTTTTCTTTGATTGCATTTCACACACAATTGAATATAATGTGCTTCTTTTTTGTGGTACATTGTGACTGTTCCATAGCTTTATTTTAGGGCTTGGAGTGGTATGCAAAAGTCTGGGCACCCTGGCCAAATTACATATTTTGTTGATTTTTTTAAGGTTAAAAGAAGTAAACACAATCTCTTCAGCAATCTGTTTTGAAGTATGCAATTTCTTATTCAAATGTCAGTGCAGTCATTTTATATTTGGTTTACTTAGCAGACATAAAGAATAAACAGAGGCACAGGCCTCAGACATATGCTTAAAAAAATATTTAGTGAAAGAATAACATTATTTCTCAGAATCAGATGTACATGCGGTCACAATAGGCACACACAGTCCGTGTTCTTTCACAATTTCTGTTTCTTTAGTTGGAGCATAATTACACGGCTGTAGAACGTTTCAGTGGGTAAGAATCTCATTTGTTAACACCGCTATCTCTGTCACGGAACAGTCATTTCCTCTTTTGTCTGAAGCTTCTTGATGGCTCCATTATTTCATTGTGCCTTTTAAAACCTGCACTTCACAAGCGCGCATGCTTATCAGTTTATAGGTGGCCCTATGTTCATTTTCCGGTCCCCTGCGCAGCCTTATTAAACTGAACATTAACTTCACCCACATAGTGAATGTATATTGCGCTCACATAATGCCATATTTTGCCCTGCATATATGCTCGTGTGTGCATCTGGCCCAGAGCCTGCAAAAAACTACACAGCTTTTAAGTTGCCTCACTGCTCAGCAGTAGCTACAAGGTAGTCTGGGCAGCATGAAAAGGAATTCAGGGAGAGACAGAGAATGAGTCAGTCGTGTTCTGCAGAGCAAGTGTTCTACTGAGCGATCCAGAATTTCACATAAAGAAAAAATGGTTAAGCATTCAACAGACCCAAGTGTTTTATGATTCAGGAGCTGCGCTTCCACCCTGCTGACTGCAGACTCCAGCGGTCTGAGGATTACTGTAGACAGGAATTATACAGAGAATTTTGGAAAAGTGGAGCAAGTATTAAATGCATGCACCCTATCAGTTCTGTTTGTACAAATTTTATGCGTGTAGCACATAATGATGAATTAGTTTCCTGAAACGTTTTATTGTTCGAATCTCCTGTGGAGCAAAGAGGCTTTCATTTAATTTCTACTACCATTCAAGAGAACTGATCTTCACTGTTTTTATTCATTTTTTTCTTGTTTCTCAGTATGTGAGGTAACACTGAAGCCAAAATAATAGCCCTACTGAGAGTTGTTGAACTATATTGTTATTGTTCGTCCTATTAGATAGGAGTTCAACGAAAGCCACATAATGCCCCTCAGTGGGAATTGCAAATCTTTTCTTGACTCATGCCTTGCATTAGGGCAGGGGTCGGCAACATGCAGCTCTTTTAATTCCCTGTTGTGGCTCCACAGCAGAATGAGATTTTAGGTAAAACTAAAACAACCCTCCTTTGCAGTAAAATAAAGCTCTGCTGATCGTTCTAACACAGTTTTAACAATAAATGGTCTGAAACGTTGGAGTTAACATATAACTGCTAATTCAGCCTTTAATCCTGAAGGTAGTTATGGAGACTGCTGGTCACCACAGCAACCCAGACAAGAATCTCGTCCAGCTAGTAGCTAAAGAAAAGGCTAAGAGAAAGATTTAGGATGAACCTTGATAATTTGGAGACAAAAGAACTTACTTGTGTTTATAAGCACTTAAGTCACGAAGTTGAAGCTTCTCGTTTGAATTTTGCTGTTCCACCTTAAATGGTGCAGCAGTTGCATTGTGGTGCCTCTGGTGCCATTAAGGTGGAATGGAAAAATTTGAACAAGAAGCTGGTGAATGAGAAGCTGACTTCAGCTTTATAAAAGTCAAATGTTGAGAGACATTTTACAAGACACTATTCTACTTTTGAGGAAATGTTTCCTTTTGGAGTAGCGAGTAAAGCAGCTATACCTGAGCTTAAGCTTAAAGCTGAGCAAAGTCTGCATTTTCCTTCATATTATGTAAAAGTACAAAATGGCTCTTCCTAAGATTTGGGTTGCCGACCCCTGGACTAGGGCTTAAAGTTGTATGCAGAAGTTTGAGCACCCTGGCCAAATTACATATTTTGTTATTTTTTTAAGTGAAAAGAAGTAAACAACCTCTATAGCAAACTATTTAAAAAATTCAACTGGTATTAAAATATAAATGTATAGTTACTTTATAGTTGATTTACTTAAAAAACAGAAAAAAAAGTAATTACAAGTACAAGTAAAAACAGTAAACGCTACCCTCATCTCACACTCCAAATTCAGCTCGTGAAGGCCTTGGTAATTAGCTGATGAGCTGAGTTAGGTGTGTTTAATGAGGCAGCGTGCTGAAGTCTGCAGTGTTTTGGCCCATGAGAACTGGAGCTTGACAAATGTGGCCTAAAACATTAATACTGTCATTTAGGTATAAAATGAATTAGCTTGCATGAGACTTCTTAATTAAATTTGACAGGCTGTTTGGTGTTTATGTTGGGCCTGCTGTTCTAATACTCCTATCACCCACATCAGCTTCCTTAATCCATGAACAAGATAAGCACGCAAAATTATCACAAGCTTATCCACCAACACAGGGATGAGTAAATAATGACATTAATTCCGTAATCCTGAGTTGAGAGAAAAAAAACAGGAACATTTCTGAGAAATAGACATTAAGCAACTGTGCTATTATTATTATTATTATTATTATTATTAAGTTAAAACACAGCAAGCATACACTCTATAAAAGTAATGTTCCTTGACTGTGTCAGGCTGTACTGGGATGTGGGGGCACATTAACTGAGCCTTGAAATTCAGTAGAGATTCTTTAAACTTTAAAATGTTTCATCACAGTTACTCATCTCATTTACAAAAACAGTTCTTTAAAGAATCATCCATTAAAAGGTTCCTTCGAAACAATAGTTCATTTGACCTCTTCATGCAGACTGCCTTGTGATGAAGATAGAGGCATCTACAAGTATGCTTCCGTTGCTCATGTTCTTTTTACAAAACTTTTTTTTTTTAACAAACCAATGGCATCATAAAAATGGCCACAGACATATTCTACATACAGTACTGTGCAAAAGTGAGAGGCCACCCATCTTTTATTTAATTTCCAAACAAATTTATAACAACTGCATATCATTTTTTGCTACTTTGCTTTTATTACCATTACTTCCGTTCTTTTCAGGATACTTGCTTTCAGTTTACAGGGATTTATTTTCCACACCTCCAAAGTTCAGTCTTGGTCACATTTTCTGCTTTTTTCATATATTTTTTTTCATAATCATATTTTTTTTTATAATCTTCACAGAAATGTCTCCTAAAAAATTAATAACTTCTACTTAATGGCCATTGGACTGGAAGTATGCAATGCTGTATGTGTAAAGAATATTTGTAAAATCTGACCCTTCTGTGAGCCACTACATTTTGTTTAAATTCAAAGGATATATGTAAAAGAACAATCATACACAGGAAAAATCTATTTCCTGCACCCTGACAGTCTAATGAAATGATTTTATGCATGACCTTGAGGCATCAGGACTGAAATTTCACAAGTCACAACCACTGCAATGCGGTCTCTGTACACTGAAAGGACAAGGTCACCTACAGGGTGCGCTCATGCATACTCCTAATTATCATGCTTTGTCATAGGCTCACCAGAGAAAACCCTGACAAGCAAAGCAATGTAAGTGATCACTTGAAGAAGCATATACATTGTGTGTAGATCTGGTGTGGGGAGGGGTGGCTGACGGGTCTGGCTGTGGAATACAAGGTAAGGATTATCATGGCTAATGTTGAGATTGATTCTGCATTTCAATGTGACTCTGTGGCAGTTCTCTGTGTAATTATGAGCTACAGTAATCCATGGTAGCAGAGCCAGGGGAGAGTGAGAAAAATGAAAGAATGAAGGATGACAAGAATAAGAATGCACCCATGTGGAGTGGCACACCAGGGGAAGCAAGAAATGTCAAGTCTTTTAAACAGAATGGTAATGCCCTATAGCGGGGAAGCAATGACACACTGTCACAGTTTTTAATGGCATAGAACTTTTGGACAGTGTAATGATTTTTTTTCAGATTCTCTAACAGAAAAAATATTGAATAAGTTGACAGGTATTTTATATTTCATCTTCGCCCACACATAAATGATCCTAACAAATAATCTCAGAAGGTTATTTACTGACCTAGCATATAAAAAAAATAGTTTAATCACAGTGTATGTGAGCAATCAAAATAAACTAGAGTCAGCTCCCTATTACGAGTGTAATGATACACTTGGACCATAATTTGATTCATGATACAAGTTCACGGTTCAATATTCTCACAATATTTTGAACAAAATTTGGATGAAGAAAACTGATGGCTGGTTTTGTACAGCAAACTACTGGGAGGTGGAAGGATTGTGGTGTATGCCATGAACATGCAGGTTGTTGATCAGTGCTGGTTGCTGCCCAAAAATGCAGTTTCATTAAATGGCATAATTAATAGAATGCACTTTCTTCATGATGCATATTGTCATATTTTTGCAATACAATATCATTTCACAATGCATTGTAATACCCCCACTACCTATCAACTTACACAAACAGTGGACATCAAAAATACTCCTACTCACGTTGATTTTCATGATTCATGTTGATTAAGAGATAAAGAGAAATTAAACCAGACCTTTATCAACTTTTATGGCTAATCTATTTTAAATTAATTTCTAGTAAGTAACTGAAATATTTAGTTATACTCATTTGTCACTGGAAAAGTCTGACAATGCGTCTTGTTTTCAGCCTTTACATCAGCCAAAATCTCAGTAAAGATATGACTTTTGATAAGGACAAGTTTGGCAAGTGAATGATCACTTTCTACATTCTATGAAAAAACAAAAAATGGGCCAAGACCAAAATGGCAAAACACTATGCTTTTGATAGTCTTAACAACAGATCATTAGTCAGTAAATTAGCAAAACCTAAGCAATAACTGAAGAGTAAATTCAATTTAAAAAGTAATTTAGTATGGTATAGCTTTTCCCTTTGATTCCTTCAAATGTTAAAGTCTTGTGTGTAAACATGCAGGCACCCTTTACAAAGTCAATACTGTTGGCAATTACTATTGTTCCGCTCAGCACTGATAGCTTCAAACAGTTGAAAAACACTGTCATCCTTATTTGTGTTTAATGTGAGACCAAATAACCTGCATAAGGTTAAACTTGGACTCTGACCAGGCCAAAACCATCAGTATTAACCATTAGTTGTTTGGGTTCAGCCCATTTTTCTTTTTGCACAAGTGTGTACAATGACCACTTTGCTGACCCACTATGATAAGAACTCAAACAGTATGTGACATGAGGAATATCTGTCTTTAACTGTTTTGAGAGAAATGACCTTAGGGCACGTACATTAAAAAAACACTATAAGGTTCAAAGCTGGAAATCAGCCTGCTGAAAAACAGTAAGCCTGCCTGCCAGCTGTTCAGTACAGTCTTTACCCAGCATGTGTCCTGTGACTGCTATGGCTGTACCCTGACTGGGCCAATTACTGTCACACCCCTACATGTTTCTGTATAATGAAATGCCCTGACAGAAGCCCTGAGCACCTCCAGGTACAACCTGTCCATTTATATTCATTTGGCACAAGCTTTATGTTCTCCAGTCTTATAAGAACTAGATAAATTGTTCTTAGATCATGAAAAGGACACTTTTATACACAGTCTCAGACATTTGTATGTCTTCACCACCACTCCCAAGCAGAGACAGTAAAGACTGCTCTATCAGAACATTGCGGGCCTCTCACAACAATATAAGAGCTAGAGATACTAGAGGCTTCGGTTGCTGTTTGAAGAATGACAAGTCTTGACAACCAAAAGATACAATACCATATATATATATATATATATATATATATATATATACAGAACTGAACAATATGTAGACAAACATATACATAATGTAGTATTATAAATATTAATTAAAATTAAATATTAAGTCCAGAATGATGAACAGAGCTGTAGATGATCCTAAAATAGCAAATAGAGAGAGTTGTATAACATTGAGAATGAAGTTATAATAGCCCTGCAATGGACTGGCGACCTGTCCAGGGTGTATCCTGCCTTCTGCCCAATGACAGCTGGGATAGGCTCCAGCACCCCACCACGACCCAGAAGGATAAGCGGTTTAGATGATGGATGGATGGATGGATGAAGTTATAATACATTTAACAACAAGAATGCCTCAGTGATGATATAATCTTGAAGTAGATAAATTGACAAAATTATTACAGTATGTAATTTATAGTATACAACAACTAGCCACTTTATTAAGTACAGCTCCTTGTATCTACACTTCTTGTCAATTTATTTTGGCTCCACTTACTATACAGGAGCACTCTACAATAGTTCTACAATTACAGACTGCGGTCCATTTGTTGCTCTGCAGTGTACATGAATGAGAATGATCCACCACCCAAATAATACCTCCTCCCTGTAAGGTGAAATGGGGTTAACAAAGTATGCAGAGAAACAGGTGGACTACAGTCTGTAATTGTAGAACTTCAAAGTGCACCTTTATGGTAAGTGGAGCTGATAAAATGGACGATTGCAGAAACAGGGTAGGTGTACTTAATGAAGTGGCCAGTCAGTGTAACAGCACTAAATGTCCTTTCACGTCTGAATTTCTGAAGCGGCTTTCTTACAAGGCAGCTTTTTGTTTGACTTTTCTGTTCCACTTTAAATAGAGCAGCAGTTACATTGTGGCACCTGTATCATTTACAGAATAGCAGGAATTTTGAATAAGAAAGTAACTTCAGCTCTGTCCAATTTCAAGTCATCTGTCTCATACACTCATGCCTCCAACCATCAGACACTGCAGGAATTATGAAAAATGTGTGTTACACAGCTATCGATAACAGCTGGTCTACTGCTTGTTTTGTGCACAAGGCTCTGAGACTATGGCTTATCTGAAGGAGCTGACCAGTAAAGACTGCTCTGTCAGAACACTACAGGACTCTCACAACAGAATAAGAGGTACAGATGCTAAAGGCCTTCATTGCTGTTTGAACAATCACTTGGGTCACGACAATAAAAACTTCTGCGTCCACATGTTTGTCCATATTTTAGACACAAGCCTATGAGTATGTTGCTCCGGCAGTACAAGAGGAAGTGTGGCAATTGGTTTGGAGTCCATGTTAGGCTAAAGCTAACCCCACATGATTGGCCATTCCTTTTAGTTTCGCTGCCTCGAAAACAAAGTAGAAAGTAGTGGGAGGTAAGCGAGAGGGTCTGCTGCATTTTAATTTGAAATGTGACTGAAACATCAACGAATCAGTCAACACTCTAAAGAGGCTAACGTAGCGGTTGGCACTATATCTACATCACATTATCTGCACATAATCTTTACCTACCAGTGTAATGGTCATGACAAAACTCATCCAGAGGAAGAATTTCAGAATTCAATGTAATCAGTACATCAACCAGTACACCAGTTCATCCACTACTAATTACTGGGATACCTTGTTATATAACGTTCATGACAAAACTCTCACAAAATGAAGAATTTCAGCTGGTAACATCTGAAAGTTATTACACAGTACCAAACAAGTCAGATGCTGATATAAAATTTTACTGGATGGTTTTCGATTTCAGGTTGCACCAAATTTCATTAACAGCATGTGTTAACAGAAGTGTTATAGGACCTGTGACTGACAGGGGCCCTAGAACATTATTAGACTATTAGGTGTTTTTTTCAATATTATAATATTAACCTATTATTACTGATAGAATATTTAATTTACAATGTACCCCCTCAATTTACATGAAATGATTTGGACCAAAACAGGCACTAATGGTACTAACAGTAAGGCATGCCAGTTGAGTGTCATGTCTCAGCTTCCTAAAGAAAAATCTGGCTTCCAAAAACAAAAAGAAAGAAAAGAAAGATAGAAGACAGAAAAGAAAGGGCAACAGTATGTCACCAAATTTTTGGTGAATTTTTGAGAAAGGTGGGTGTAGTTTATGAGTGGTGGAAATTAACATATTAGCTTAGTTCACAGTGAAACAAGCTAATTTTCTACCTTAACATTACTTACCTTAACATTATTTATTACCTTCAGAGAAAAGTCTGAGTGTTTACATTTCTCTCCTCTTTTAGCTGACATTTAATCAATGCAGGCAAACTCTTAGCAATCAATGAATGAATGAATGAAATGAACCTTTAGCCAACTGCGTCTGAACACATTGGAATTAGACCTCCGCATTTAACCCATCCATGCAGCAAAACACCACATACACACTAGGGGGCAGTGAGCACACTTGCCCAGAGCGGTGGGCAGCCCTATCCACGGTGCCCAGGGAGCAGTTGGGGGTTAGGTGCCTTGCTCAAGGGCACTTCAGTCACGTACTGTCAGCTGAAGGGATCGAACCGGCGACCTTCCAGTCACAAGGCTGGTTCCCTAACCTCCGGCCCACAACAAGCTAGTCATGCTAAATCAGTCGTCAGTTATCAGGTTCCAGGCCCAACAGATGCGGCTTCAGGCTCAGCAGCCCTGTCTCCCCATCAATCCCCATAGCCCTACCAATGAACCAGCCTACTCCCAACTGAAGGAGAAGGTGAGCAGAATTGTGTTGAATGACACATCAATTGGCATAATTGTGGTGGGTCTGTGGGAATTTCTCTTTTTTCATAATTATTATGAAAAAAAGGAAAAATGATTAAATCATTTTTAACAATAAGAATTCAAACACTGTAGTCTAATTATTTTTCTACAATCCATTTTCAGATAGAGCTGTTTTACAAACTGTGTTTTTGTAATCAAGATACACAGATGCCGTCATATTTAGGTGAGTGAGTGTCCATTTTACAATTTTCGGTTCATTAAAGGATTAGCATGCTAATGTTAGCTAATTTTGAAACCTCAGGCTTTTAAAATAAAAAAAAAAAACATTTAAAATAGCCAGCTGGCTATTAACTAAGTAGCAAGTTAATGTTTTTTATGATGCTGTTGGTACCACATCAGTGTGGTGGTGGTGAGGCCCATTGTGATATCTTTTCAACTTTTCTTGGGGTTCAGAACCTAAAATAGCCGATTTAAAAAGATGACAATTCATGAACAACACATCATTGTTACACATGTTCACGGCTAGAACATTATACTGAGATGGCTTAAAAAATGAATATCGTGGAAAACTGAACTGCAGCACTGTGACAATTTCAAAATGTACTATCGCTAACTAAGCCTCAGGCCATACAATCCATGTATGAAACTGAAAGGATTGCTGTTAAGACGCCTTCACTGAGAAAAGGTTATAGATGACAGAGAAGAGCAGCAAAACTGGACAACTGGACTGAGATTGGAGTACTGTTTTATGGACTGATGAGTCTAATTTTGTAATTGGGATTACCTGGATTATAAGAGGCGGAAAAAGAAACCAGCTAAGACTAATCTTTGAAGGTATGAAAAATATCCCTGCAGATTTCTTTGAAAAACTGAAAGCAAGTCTCCCAAAAAGAATCAAAACTGTAATAAAGGCAAAGAGTTAAACCACCCAAAAATGAATAACATCTATTTGGTGGTCATGTTGACTGGAAATTCAATAAAGAGTGATTTTTGCACAGAAGTGTAAACAGACAGACAAAAAAAGACAAAGAGAAAGTTGCATTGAAAGAGGTTCAGTAAGAAATATATTGATATCTAACCTCATTCTCCTCTCTGTCCCTTTTTGTCTAGGATGTAGGTTTAGGTTGTGACTCTCATACAGATCCGAAGTCGAGCAGAGGTGACAGGTGCTTCAGACAGATCGGGCCAGCACAGATCCATTAAACATGGAAATGCTTTCTCAGCACCCTCATCTTCTTACCTGCCATCATCACATAGATTATACTTCAGTACAGATACATTATTCAACTGAGGCTTAACTGAGCCAGGGCAGAATTCTTAAGTGGGTATCTTCGAGGATGTGAGGACATGAAATGTGCAAATCTGTTAAAAAAGAAGTAAAAACTCCACACTTGAGAGAGAAAGGAGGGGTTTTAAAGACCTTTGTTAAAGCAGACTAGACTGTAACTATTAATGAAGTAACTTGCAAATGCTGTCTTTGGACTAAGTCTATAAGACTAAAAAGGCTAAGTTACTTTCTATTCTTTAAATGTTTTATCATCTGATGCATCAACTATATGCCAGCCTTAGGCAACTGCTAAGGCTGTATTCAGGAAAATGTCACCTTCTGCCAGTCCTACAGAAGCTGTAATGCTCGCTAAGGTTTTACTGCTGACAGTTTCCCCTGAATGGGAATATGTTTAGTTAATGCACTGGTTAAAGTTAATGAAAAATAAATAGATTTTAGCCCTATGGGCCATAAATGACTTCAAAGTAACAGTGTCAACATTGACACTACCGTCTACTCGCAGCATAAGTGTGTGTGCATGCACCCAAGCTCATCTCAGGCACGAGGAATATCAGTGCATAGAATTCAAAAGATGGACAGACATCCTTCACTTTTACTCAAATGTTAAAAGTACATCCTGGCGGTGACAGGCCTGAAATCGCTGATGCATGCTAACTGGCATGTCGGAAACTTGTTCTGTCTGCTGCCCTGTGGGCAGACATAGATGGTGGCAGTGCTGAGACACAAACTGACATAGACAGCTCTGCCATGGTAGCACCAACCAACAGCTCCTGAGGTCAGTCTGAGGCCACAGATCTCAATGTAGGGATATCTGTTAGCTCTTCAAAGCTGTTCATTCAGTACTCACCCCCAGCATGACCCCCTGCAAGCCTACATGTAGAGCACTTAGTGGCCCAACGCAAGGCTATTAGAGCTCAATGAGAAGGAGAAAAGGAGACTTTCCACTGACTGGACCTCCTACGCATGTTTTGTTTTGCACCCATGTCATTATGGCATTTGTGAATATTTCAATAGTGGTCATTCAGTGGAATTCTAGAGGCTTCTGGAATATGATCCTATGAGATGTGCGATGCCGTGACAGAACCTGGGGAGTGTAAATGTATACTTAGCAGTGGTGAAACATAGCGGTGTTCTGAATGGTTCATTCGTCAACTCATTCACGATGCGATACGTTCAGAAGCACTGCTTCATGAGAAAGCGAGGAACAGTTGTGTGATGTGTGTGTCACACAAGCAAAAATCAAACGTGACCTATGATCTATTATAGATTTCACAAAATACTACCTGTAATTCACACATCAAGTTGAAAATAAATCATTCACGTACAAGAGCTGTCAAGTTTTTTTAATGATTGACTTTCCAACAGTATTGTCATGAGCTTATAATTCACCAGCATGCTACAATGGTTTGTTATAGTTAACAAATGTCCTATAATAAAAATGTTCCCTGTGTCTGTTTTGCTACTCTTAGTTCAAGTATTATGTCTTGAAAAAAAAAGCCAAGATTTCAGCTATCGTAAATAACACCGATAAACCGATAAACTCGTAATTTAGTTTTTTGGCTCTCTTCTACATCTCAAAAATATTTCAGCATCTATCAGTGGAGAAGAAGAGCTTTCATTTTTTCAACTATTTCCAGAACTTCTTATAACGAAAGGTGGAAGTAAAGCTCATCATTTCTGCTGAAGAGAGTTTATGAAAAATACATTGGCATAATTGGGCATCCATGGTGCTTGATTTCTTCTAATAAAAAAAATTGACCTTAGGCAAGACAGCAAGACCTTTTTCTTTTGGGAACTGCTGTTACATAAAAATACAAGCATGCAGCCTCAAAGATGGGCCCTTCAGTGGAAAGCTGTTGTCATAATATCTCTCCAATTTCTTGTAATTTCTCTCAATCATGTCAATATGTGAAGTGTTTATATTCACCTTAGTTGCTAGGATTATTCCATCACAGATGTTTGTGGTAATAGAAAATGAGAGCAGTGGTAACTGAGGCATTTGTAGCAAGCAGTTAAAAGGAATGAGGAGAGACCACAACAAATAGATACAGGATCATGAGTAGCTGTTATACTTCACTGATGCAGCGATTTTGACTATCAGAGGACAGACAGCTAGAAGAACCCAACATCAGAACACTGAGGTAACATTTTAGACTGAGCAAGGAAAATGTACCTTATGTTAAGTATGCACTGCTGACTCACTAGTGTTTTTATTGCTGTTAGTAAAAAAAGACATCGACTTACATTTGTAGATATAATTGACTTGTTGCACCCTCTGCTGTCTGTGTGCACGTTCCCACTCTAAGGAGACGCGTCTGTCACGTCTCACTGCAAACTGTAACCTCTCCTTGTACTACTTCTACTACTAGCCACCATAGCATTACGGAATTCATTGGAAATTATAGTATACGTTGTCTGTACACTAAAATTTGCAATGCATTATGTGTCTTTGTTAGTGAACAATATAGGGAGTGATGTTTACCGTTGAAACACTACAAAATGTCTGACACACTATATAGTGCCTATTTCTGTAACAGGGACTAATTCCTTACCCCACTCATGACTGTAAGAGCTCAAGGTCAAAAGTCGGTCAAAACATGAAGAAAAGCACCCACATCTACGATAATGCTAACTTCTGCTAGCGTACCTATGGGATTCTAGTAGTAGTAGTAGTAGTAGTAGCTAACATTGATTCGCAGTAACAATTTTTTGGCAGTTCTAGGTTAAAAGATATTCCATATTTTACTTGAAGCTATTTTTAGTTCCCAGAAATAACTGGCCCTTCTTTGAAGGCCGAGAAGATCCTGAGGGTTCCTTTCTGATGCTTAGTATGCATGTGTGTACATGTAGGAATGAGACACAGGGTTAGCTTCGAAACTGGCCAAGGCCAAATTCTAAACAAAACCTAAATATGGCTACACAACACTGTCTGATCTTCACTAACACAACAACACAAACCACTAGCTCCCTGACACAAACCCCAACACCCAACATAAATGGAAGCCAATGCCTACCACCATGTGTATAAACTTTGTATTTCCTTTTATTTCTGTAAAGCTGCAAAACAGGTAGCCACACAGTTATCTAGCATGTTTTCAACATTGCACTAAAAGAGCTACATGAGCTTTGAAAAGGAAATTACACACTCAATAATTTAGCTAAGCTTGGCTGTTCATTATTAGTTATCTTAATGCATTATAAAAGCTTCACATTACATTGAGTACTTCACAGTACATTGACCAAACAACCATTCCTCAAGAACATTTTTTTAAAGAAACCAAATACACATCTTTACACAATGAGAGAGACTTAGACTAAGAGAGTTAAGCCACACTGTTCAATTAACCAGCGCACAAGAGCTTCAACAAACAAAACCTGTTCTCTTTAACATAGTACAGGTTAATATGGTCAAAATGACTAATAAAGGTTTTAAACCCTCTATTACTTCTGGATCTACATTTTACAGAATATCTATCAGAATAGTATCAGAATGTACTATTGGGACCCACTAAGACCGGGCAGGAATATGTGATTAGCTAGGCTAGGCTAGGCATATGCACGGGTACTTGAGCACTCACTTAATCATTCCATGTGCCTTTACTTAAACACTGAAATCACTGTTTGGGTAATTGCAAGTAAATAAATTGTGTTATATTTTGCTACTCCAAAACAAGACTTCCTTAATGTAGGTGCATTTGCAAAGATGCATTGTTAAGGACGTGGTTAAAAAGGCAGAGATAGTGTGGTTCTGAGCACTAAATAAGCTAGGTTGATGGTTATCTGTTAATGCATTCTGATGGATACTCAAATATCAACATTAGTTGGAATGCAGAGCCCTAATGGCTACTATTCTATTAAAATATAACCAGAATCACTTCATTTGCCAAGTACATTTGCATGTATGATGAATTTGTGCTTCTGGTTAATTTGGTGCATACACAAATGGAAATTATAGAACACAAGTAGCAAACAAGTAATAAATCAATGCCATCCACAGACTACCCATACAACAAGGACACTTGGTCACTAATGTGATGCACCATGCTAATGAAGCACCGCTACTGGGGTTCTAATAGTATAACTGGTGTCCAGACCAATTTTAGATAATCAGAATCTGATTGGGAGGTAATCTATGAATAGTGGAATTTCATTTTGTAGATAATGTGGTAATTTTCTTGTCTTTTACACTAATAGGTAAAATGGCATCAATAAAGCTTGTTGTCCCCTAAAATAGTTTCATTTAACCATGGAATGTATCTGATATTTTATAGGTGTTTCCAGTCATTTTATGAGTACAACCAAATCTACTAAATCTTGCCATGCTGCCATGAGTAGTATGAGTTTATTTAGTCCTGCATTAGCAGTGATACTGTCAGTATTGTGAAGATACATGTAGGGAGGACCATTGTGTGAATTAATGGATAAGAGGTGAATGAACTTGGCATGTTTTAGGCATGAAAGTATCTTGATCACCTCTTATAACATTAGATAAACAGTAACCACAAACAGTCTAATCCTCCACAGACTCCTTATGATGAATGCATAAATCTCAGAAACGATGCACCATAGATTATTGCTCCTGTGTGCAAAGCAAGATTAAGAGTATTTCAGAATTTTTTTCTAAGATAATGAGCATTCATTCCTGTTCATTCTCACCACTTCTGATAAACGCGTGCCAAGAATCGAGATAAATCATTTGTAGAGTATAACTACTCTTACTCTTATTTCCAAAAAGAAGCGCCAGAGGAAATGAAACTGTGACCAGAATTGATAACCTAATAACTTACCAACTACCAGCTTTAGCTGGGGCAGCACCCATGATGGCCAATCCAATTCCTGTAGGGGTGTACCCCAGCCTCCAGACGCACTACTGAATAGCGCCCACTTGTAGAGCATCTTTAGCCTGTTAAACATGAGTGAGTGAGTGAGTGAGCGAGTGAGTGAGTGAGTGAATGAGAGAGTAGGTGAAAAATAAGTGAGTGAGAGAGTAGGTGAGTGAGTGAGTTACAAACGAGTTTCATGCTGTTTCTAAAAAAGAACTGCAGTAATACAATAAGAAACTATGATTTCTATAGCGCTGTGTAATACTTTAATAATCCAAAATAATCTAACACTTTCACCTCCATCTAAAATCCTTGTAGTACTGCCTATTGTCTATAATGCTAGTCTATTATGCTGCTGTCCAAAAAAAACTCCTTTTTTTGTCTTGCAATTTTTACTTTTATGGATAATTTGAGCTCAGTAGCTGTCCTTTACATTGTGTGAAAATCTCATGATGATTGGACCAATAGAAATGCTCTAAAACTGCTTAGAATAAAATCTCTTTACATCAGCTTGCAATGAAAGTAAAGAACGTTTTTGATCCCTCCTGTAAAGATACCATTTTGAAGATACTTGTACAGTCACCTACAGAAAGTCCTGTAATATCACTATAGCTGTTTTTCATAAAGGTAAGTTTAATGGTTTGAGCTCAGATAATACATTCTAACCACAGCTGTAAAGGTTAAAAATAGCTTTTGACTGTGCTGTCAATAATTCCTGGAACAGGCATGAAGAGCAGTGAGATATGAGGGCTACTGAAATGGTGAAGGTTAAAAAGATACCACAAAAAAGCAATCTTCATTCTGTCAATGATTTTTTGATGGTCTTCGCTGGACAGAAAGACATGGGCTGCCCCAGTTTTATCTGTGGAAAAGAATGACCTGTGCTAGACATTGGACTTCTGCGAAGCAGCTTGCGTGAGAACAAAGCCGATGTCAGCACGTCTCTTCTCCCATTTGTTCCCTGACATTTACCTGACTTTTTAAAAAGCTGCCTGAGCTGCCTACGGTGGTGTTGGATTTAATCCATCTGCGCCCACCTCCAGCGTTCACTGTGCTATCCCTCGAGACTCCTCAGTCACACTGGCTGCAGCATATCTGCACTCCTACTCAACCCAGCTGTACCCACACATCCAGAACTGTCTCTTAGCACCCAGACACTTTCTGTATTCTATAATAAGCACATTATTTATTGAGAAAATCAAGATTCCAGTGGCCTTTCATGGGCTCTGCTAGTTAACCTTTACTCAGGGGGGTCAACATGCTCTGATTAAAGTGAATTCAAAATACATCATCTGTGTCATATACTTCATTTATATATAGACATATATTTATATATGTATATAATATAATATATTATATATGTATACACACACATACACGGGTGCGTGTGTGCGTATCTACATGGTCTAAAATGACTTAAAATCTCATTTTACATGTAAAATGTTTTTTCCATTGCCTATAAAATGCCAAGTTTGGAGGTATGAGATGTGTTATGGCAGCAGCGACACAGTATATTTGTAGGCCAGATTGTCTTCATAACCATCTTCACTGACAAACAGTGACAGTACATTCTATTCACAGTATAAATGGGTGAATGTGTGGGCATCAGTGTGAGCGATTATGTAGAGCATGGCGAACATAAGCACACTGTATTCAAAAAGGAAGGCAAACATCATTTACTTGTACTGCAAGGTGAGGAGGACTGAGTGTGTAGTGGCTCTGTGAGGACACGGTCCACTGTATCTTGGGACATGGTGACTCTGGCAATAAAGACACACTCATCAGTCAGGTAGCAGAGAGAGGCATGACTGACGCACTTGAAGAGTTTAACAGCACATTGTGCTACAGCAGATAAGGCACAGCAGCGCCCTGCCATGTCTCCAAGGACACACTAATCCTGTGCAGAAACTTCAGGATGAGCTGGAAAAGGTTTAGGAAGGTACTTTCTTGTCTGTGGGTGCTGAGGGCTGTGTGTGGACTGGGGATGCGACAGTTACTGGTTTTAATCATATATCACTGCATGAAACCCAATAATAATAACGTTTTGATATTTTATATACTATAATACCTTATGCAGTGTAGGTCTTGTAAACTAGACACCAAAAGGGTTAGATATTTTGTTCAGTGCTTCAAGAATTTGTAGTTGGTATTCATACACCGAGCACTTTGTTGTTCACTGCTGTGTCTGATCCCCTCGTACCAGTGCAACACAGACTAACATGCAACCAAATGAAACTTGTTCTGTGGTGGTGCTGCGGGGGTCCTGACCATTGAAGAACAGAGTAAAAGGGGGCTACAAAGTGCTCTACAGTGGCCTGTGCAAAATTTATGGCATGCTTGATATTTTATGTTTTATTTTTCCAATATGTTAAACTCAGTAAATAAATAGTGCATTAAACTGACACAAAAATGCCATATTGGAGTTTGTTACTTGTGAGTTTGTTACTTGTTCACTTACTTTTACTTAGAAATTCAGCAAAATCTGTCATTTGACCTGAGATGTTGAAACTTTTGCATACAACTGTAGATATTATGTTAAATATTACAGATTTGTACAGTGATACAATGATACATTATGGTACTGGGTGATGTCTAACAACAGAGTTAAGGGCTACAGTAAGGAGGGTTGTAAGGTTCATTCTAAAGGCCATGGTGCCCACTGTAGTTATTGAGGGCTACAGCTTTGAGGAAGAATACTGTTAGCATGGCTATATAGTTGTGTTACACAATGTTGATACATGCACATTTGTACAGATAAGTATTTAGTTCTACTGCTGTTTTAGTGCTGCATTTTATGTTTGCACAGTTGAATTTTGGTGTTAAACAAAATGACAAAATTTAGTGTGTGCATGTTAGAGTAGGAGGCTTACAGAACTTCTGAAGGTGATGTAGAATCAGCAAATTGTGGTTCTGGTATTTGGATTGATGAAGAACATTGCTTTTGTTATTTTGCTTTGTTCTATTTGAATTAGAGCATTTATTTGATTCCAACAAAACCGGTACACTTTTTAACATTAAACAACAGAGTATCCTTATGGTGCAGTGAGTCACAATTAATGTGACCCCTGAACCAGCCTCATCTCTGTCCATCTACCCACTAATGCATCACACACTTCCACAGTTACTCAAGTACAGGAGCATCAGGACCCTGAGACATACTATTCTCCCAGGCAACAGGGCACTTCAGCGTTAGACTGGACTGTACGGTGGACAGCATTAGCAAATGTGCTAATGGAAGGAAGAGCAGAGAAACGGACACTTGAGTCTGACAGGCCCCCTTAGGAATTTGACCATAAAGCCTTTTCATGTCACTTCAGCAGTGCAGAGAGAGAGAGAGAGAGAGAGAGAGAGAGAGAGAGAGAGAGAGAAAGGAAAAGAAAAGCCTTTTCATGTCACTTCAGCAGTGCAGAGAGAGAGAGAGAGAGAGAGAGAGAGAGAGAGAGAAAGATTTATAAAGAAACATGAGGGGAGAGACAGAAAGAAAGAGAGAAAGGTGGAGACAGAGGGACAGAGGGGAGAAATATACAGAGAGGAAGAATGAGGAGGAGAAAAGCAATACTAAGAAATAGAGAGAGTAAAATAAAGAAAGAGAGGGAAGAGGAAAGGTGACACAAAGAGAGGCAGAGAGCAGGGGAGGTGCAAAGAGAAAGTGAGAGAGAGATCAAGAAAGAGAGCAATAGAAAGAGAGATAGAGAAGGAAGAGATATGAAGAGAAAGCGAGGGACAAAATGGGAGAAAAAGATGTAGAAAGAGCAATAGAAGAGAGAGATAGAGACATGAAGAATGGAATGGGTGGAAACAGAAATACAGAAAGATATATAGAGAAAGAGAGGAGCAGAGAGATAAGGAAGGCCATAGAAAGACAGATGGGGAGAAAGAGAGAGAAGGACAGTGACAGAAAGAGTGACAGAGTGTGAGGGAGGAGATACAGAGAGCGAGAGAGAGAGAGAGAGAGAGAGAGAGAGAGAGAGAGTAGGTAAATTGAAGATGACAGGCAATTCATGGTATGGGTTTACCTTCAAAAAATATGTTTCCAAAACAGGGCCATACAGAGATGAAATCTGGGACAGGAGACATGAGGTGGCAGGAGTGAAGAAAAAAACACCTCCTCATGCGTCTGATTATTTTCATGTTTTACACTATTGGACAGCTGCTTCTGAAATCCACCCACGCTAATGCAAAACGCTAAAGCCACTGTGACAGAGTCTTTTGCTCTGGCTCCCAAAGAAGCACCTCTAATCCTGTGGCTGGATGTCCGACCCTCATTTCAGACTTGGATTCATTTGTGAAGGGCGCTGTACAAACACATGTGGTCTGATTTAGTACAACATTTTGCACAGGCAAATGTTAATGATGTGTTCAGCCTTAGGCATATCTTCTGCATGTTTCTGCAGCATTTTTCTTCTACAGAGTACTGGTGCCCAATCCTCGTCCTGGAGATCCACCACAGACCCGTTTCTAATATTCAGATGCCCCCTGAGAGCCTTCATTACCTGGATCAGGAGTGTTAGATTAGGGTTTGAGCTAAGCTATGTGGGGTGGTCGATCTTCAGGACCAGGATTGGGCATATCTGCATTATGGTATTTGTGGTGTTTTCATTTATTATCGTATTTATAAGCTTTTACTGTAAATGGAAACATGGATTTCTCAGGCTCTGATGAAATTTGGTTTATTCTTGCTCTGTTCATTTCCAAGACAGCATCAATAGTCTTGGAAATGAACAACTGCCCAAGTGAAGTTTAGAAAGAGTAGTACTTGTAACTACAAGCCATTTTAGAGAGCACTGACAGCTTCAAGGCTCTTACACATTTCTTAGTCACTTGAGACAATCAATAATCAGTTATTCAATTAGCAGCTAGCACATCTGATGAACTGGACAAGCAAATCAACTTATTTTGTTGGCACAAGACATCTTCAGGCTCTGAGGATTTGAAATCCACAAAGAGATTAGATCTAAGGCCTCAATTGATCTAGATTCCTTCATTCTGGCTGACTTTGAGAATAAGGTTGCCAGAGGACTCTTTGACTGCTTATAGGTTGCAGTTTAGGATGTTTAGTTTTCAAGCTGGATCATTGAGACCAGCTCAGAGATTGCTGTATTGAAACATTTGCTTATTTTCATCTTAAAAGGGAACAGCAACACCATGTGCTTATTCAAATTGTGACCTATTTCACGCATCACTGTGTTGATGGCGAAATGTACTTAAAATTGCTCTTATTACCTAAATATGCCTAGAACATCATAAAAGGATGAGGACGCTCCTGAACTCCCACATAGCTCTAATGAATCCTGATGTAAAGTAGCGGATTTAAACAAGCACAGAAGCATCCTGTTTAGACATTATGTGTTCTTGCTTTTTTTCCACAGGATTTACATGTCTCACAACACCTCAAGGCAATGTGAGGGCTGCTGTGGTAAATCTGGTTAAGATGATTAGTAAACAGCAACAAATGAATGCAAAATGGAACGAATAACAAAAAACAGAAAAGTGGACCAGAACAGCTTAAATGTTATGCAAATTAGAGTGGACCAGAACTGGAATATCTACTGAAATACTGTGTGGGGAGTGAGTGTGTAATGCTTTTCACATACTGTACCTTCAGTGCAGCACACTGACCCAGATAGTCCTGAAGACTATGGCTATGTATAGTGATATTTTCAATTTGTCTGGCTTGGTATATCCATTCATTTCCAGTGGCATCAGTTACAGAGCTTGCATGAACCTTGTACTTCATTTCAAGCTTTATTTATTACATTTCCACATAAATTGTTCTGTGTATAAATATATAAATTATGATACCATATTTCATGTTCTGTGCTTTCTGAGTCACTTCATCTAAGAATATGAGGGGAGTGTTATTTGAGGGTCAAGAGGAATATTCCAGTTTGAAATATTCTCAGGGTTCTTCATATAAAGTATCTGCAATGATGTAAAAAAATCACAGAGTGATAGAGAGCAAGAGAGAGTGAAAGAGGGAGAGATAGAAGGACAGACTCAAACAAGGAGAAAGAAGTGGGCCAGCATGTTGCTTTTACTGCAGCAATGAAGGAAAATAAAATGCATTCAGGCAGCAGTGCCTTAAATGTAGGTTTCATTCGGAGAACAGTGTATACTGTGATTCTCATTTAGAGTAGTGGGAGAGCAGAGCAGGGGAAGCGGTTAATAAGAGAATAAGAGAGAGAGAGGGAGGGAGAGAGAGAGGGAGGAAGGGAGGGGGAGAGAGATGCTTGGATGTAATACTGACCCAGTTCCAGGAGTTGAGTCTAGGCTCATCTGTGCTGCTTGGGGAGAAATCCAAAGAAACAAAACAGCATATGGATGAGCTAAATCAACAAGAGACTTCATCACAGACATGAAAAAAAAAAAACATTTTCAACACTATCTTTTCACCTTTTAATAATTTTGGTCTGCCAAAGAAGCATTTTACACAGAGGTTATCATTTATGTAATTCCTCACTGCAAAATCAGTTCACATAAATGGTCTTAACATCTCCCAGACACCAAGTGGCTAAATAAAAAAGGGACAAATGCAGGACCGAACATAAACACAGTACCGCAGTGAATTATATTGCATTGTTTACTCTTAATATTAATATCAGCCTGCCCAGGGGGTACAGTCTAAATCTGGCATATTTACATTATGAAATAATGATGTTGATTCATGTGTATTGTCCCTGTTAAATTACAATACAATATACTCCGACAGCCAACCACTGATAGTCTATTTCTTGATGTTGCCATGGTAAGCAAGAGTTTATGAAATGAATCATTTATGTTTACTGAGTAATATACAGCTCATTCAATTACATTCTTCCACACTATTAGGTTGTTTCTCCCACTGTTCCCCCCCAATGTTAGTATTATTCTTATTATTTTATACATATACATATACATACATATATATATATATATATATATATATATATATATATATGTGTGTGTGTGTGTGTGTGTGTGTGTGTGTACTAAATTGTGTATTCGAATTTCATAAATAGAAGACAGACAAGACACCAACATCAAAATACATCACATATGCTTTAATTAATTATCTGGATCATTCTACCAAATTAGATCAATGTTGAAAGCACATTTTGGACTTTTAACTGACTTGGACTTTATACTAAAATCTTTTTATCACCACTGAATCAATCCTTACCAACTGTTTCAGTATTGATTATTTTAGCTAATTTTGAGCATAACTCAAATATGCTAGCCAGTACATGAACATAGATTTCTAGCAAGAGCAACTGTACACACATAAAATCATAATATTTTTCATTAAAACACAAAATTTCTTAATTGCAGGAAAATGTGTTTCTGTGGTGACAATTCTTAATGTTACACACTGATTTTCAGACTTTAGGACCCATTAAAAAACAAACTTCGAAACAATGGGATCTAACTGCTCACCATGCGGCCATGAGGGACAGGGATGCAGTCTCACTTCCTGCTTTAAAATGCATGGACGTGGCTAAAATAAGGCCCCAGCTACAGACTAAATCTTTTTGTGTTTCGGAAACATGGGACGGCATTTTTTTTAAACAAAATTATTTAAATATTTTATCATTTCAAAAGAAATAAAAAAAGATCTTTAAAAAAATGAAAAAATACAAAAAAAGTTGAAATTTTACAGAATTTTATGAGCCAGGTTGAATTTTTGGGACAGCCACCTCCCAATAGAAAGTTTTCTATAAATGATGATTTTGTATATATTTAGTCCACTACTATCTCAATTAATGCATTGGCTGTAAATAGATAACAATCATTGCAATGGATTGTAAAGAATCTAAGGTCTGAATACTTTTAATGTTTTAATAGGTCATATTTTTAATGTGGGACCCCAGTTCGAACTAATTCTGTGGAATGGTCCATATATTTTCTAAATTACTGCAGGTACACAGTGATTGTACTCAACCTTTTCAAAACTGATCTTTTCATCACCCCAAGTCATTTATAAACCAGTAAATTAAAGAAGGAATTGTTTGTATATTGCTGCGTTTCACTTGCCATCACTAAAAAGTAAATGTATACCTTACAATGTTTTACACATGGATAGTACTTGTTTCATTACCAAATATCTATTTGAATTTGATCTGTACAAACACACTCAGTATTTAAACAGTCACTTTACTCATTTTCTCTCTTGCTGTACCTGGGCTCCTACTCTCTTTCCAGTCAACTGTAATTTTTGCACCACTCTTGCAGTCAGAAATCAATTGCCTGAGAACTTGAGCTGTGTACCAGTGAGCCATGTTTCCAGTTTCATCAATGAACAGCAGATCTAACAACAGAGGTATTCCTTGTGAAACTGTAGAAAGTGTAATGTATACAATATTACACCAGTTTACTCTTCAGTTGGAAAAAGAGTTCATTAATAAAAGCAATTGAAAACTTGTGTATGACATTCTTCAAGTCAGAAAGCAGATCTGTGTGAAATGTGTTCAGCAGTGGCAGGTAATAAAAATTCTCTTTATTTGTTAGGCATAACAGCCAAAAAAAGAGAAATCAGGTCAGTGTGCACTGCAACACAACCACATGGATATCTTCCTTAAGGCAACTGAGGAGAACATTTTATGAAATGCTAATTAAAGTCTCCAGGAATGTTTTTCTGCAAATTCTTTTTCGTCCTCCTGCTGTGAATTAAATGCAGATACACTAATGCACTGGCAAAGAGGAAGTGTATATTTAAGAACAGCTGATATTCCGTGCTTTAAACAAGTATTAGGACTATTACTACAGAACTGTACTCCAAGCTAAGTTAATTGAAGATGAAACGGTGGATATGATGTATAAGTAACTTATTTATATTAATTTTGTGGGCATGTATGTTTTACCATATTGGAATACTAACACTATTTGTTTAAAAGGCTATATGAATTGGGAGAAGTTCAATTCAAATAAATGAAAGGAAATTTAAAGTTCTCTGTACTCAGTACTCCACCAAATCTGTAAGCCTCTGGAATCCCACATGATCTCCGTTCAGATGTTTTGCCAGGCCTTCATGTTTCCTGATCAGTCTGACAGGTTTTAAACTAGAAAGTGAAGCGTATTCTGTACAGAATTTAAGGGACTGACTCCGTGACACAGTCTTTCTTCTTTGAGATCAGTGTATGTGTTTAAACACAGTAGGAATCCACTGCTGCACTGCTGTTACAGTAGCATCACATTCACAAAATAACTGAAGCTGACAACAGAAAAACACTCATAGTGTTCACCACACAATACATATGCAGTTCAAATCTTAATGGAATTGATAATAAGCTTGTTTGTTGGTCAATCAATCTCTTAACCCTGGAGTGGGTCATTGGAGTACCACCGATGCTTTTTTGATAATTCTTTCCCTGTGGAGGTCCTTTGCAGCTGCCTGAGAGTCACTAAAGTCCAGGTCTGTCCACTCTTTGATGATATCTTACCACCTCTTCTTTTGTCTCCCTTGCTTTCTCCCTCCTGGCACTGTACCTTGCAATATGTTCTTTGCAAGGCCTGGTGATTGGATGGTGTGGCCATACCACCACACCTCGTTTTCTGTTTTCTGACAGTGAGGAGGTCCTCCTGGGTACCAGTGGCCTGTATGATATATATTTGGCAGACTTGCTCATTGGTGACATGCTCTGTAAATGAGATGCATAAGATCTTCCAGTAGGACCTCATTTCCATGGCCTAAATTCTTCCCTGTAGCTCCACTGTGAGGGTCCAGGTTTCTCAAGCATACAAGAAAATTGACCAAATAAGGAATCACATCAGCCACACTTCAGAACTGACAGAGATATTGTCATCATTCCAGAGGTTGTTATTATGCTAGTCCTGCTGTTGTTTGCGCTATCCTAGCTAGGACTTCAGGTTTTGAGCTTTCTTCTGAAGTAGTTACTCCGGAATACTTGAAGCTGTTAACTGTTTCAAAGTCTGTCTGCTGACTTTAATAGTCAGTAGTGATGCTGCTGATGTTGTTGGTCATCTGTTTGGTGTTTTCTGGAACATGATACATTCCAGAAAAATGTTGAAGACAGTAGGTGAGAGTAGACATCCTTGCTGGTCTCCAACTGTTGTTCTGAGCCAGTCTCCTACAGAGCCATTATTGAGTACTGCACTGGTGGTACTGTGAAGGCCACCGTGTTAATCTGAAATGTCGTACATTTTCATAAGGGGCCAATACAGGAGCTTAATGACTTGGAAAAGGTTTGGACTGATTTTGCATTGAATCCAATGTTAAATGTGCTGTTGTTATGGCCTCTAAGCCACAAGGGCAAATCATGATACTAACAGAAAAACATGTCAGTCATGATAACAGCAAAAAATTGTCTAATGAAAGACGTCTTTAATAACTGTGCTTCCAAAAAATTTGTACACACCCCACTTACACACACATGCAAAATTGTGTTTATTTTATTTGAATTATTAATCATTTCACTTCATCTATTTACTTTATTTCAACAATTTGTTGATTATGTTTTCCCTGTACACAGTTAGGGAAATCCTTGTTTTATTGTGTCTATCATAGCATAAACTTTTTCATGAATTACTTGGTCTCAAATGTAGTTTATCTATACACTGAACTGCTGATTCTATCTCATTCTTGAGATGCTGAATTGGATTGAGATCTGGTAACTGTGAAGGTCACCGTGCATACTGTCATACGGGACCAATACTAGACATGAAAAACATTGCAGGACCACCAGCCCACTGTTTTGTCCAGTCGTTTTTGACCTTTAGCCTACTGAAACACATTTTCATCTGCACTATCACACTCATGATAGCACCCATTTACGTCTTCCAACAGTTGGCTGTTTTTGTTGGCTACACATGGGTCATGTTCAAGCATGAAAAAATGAGAAGTGATGCAATACCTGGTATAATTGAGCTAGTCCATTTGGCACCTACCATAATTTCTGGTTTAGAAGCATTTGTGTCTTTTTATGACACAGACTCTATGACTCTGAAGCCTTAAAAACCTCTTTTAACTTCTCTCCTTGGTTTCTATACTTAGTGAAAACAATTCAACAGCTGTTATCACTTACAGGCTATAGCTTTCATCTGGATGTTTTGTCTACTGTACTGTAAAATCTGTCTTGAATTGACTTTCTTCATGAATTAGCAGGACACCCTACTGAGCAAAGTTCAAATTTTGTGTAATTAGTGTGGACTTGACATTTGTCAGATGCACTATTGCAAATTATGTGAGAAAATTTTGGGGGTAGGATGTTTGTCAAAAAAGGAACACAGCTGAGTTGCAAAGGAGCTGCTGGATGTTTGTTATCATGTAGCTGTCAATTACAGTTTGAATTAAAACCCCCAAATAGATTGTAGTTTCATTTAGTTATAGTCAGTAATGACAAAAAGAAAGAAGCACTAACCTGCACTAGAATCATTTTCAACACTTCTGTACTATACTGTACTTTACTGATTGTTGACTTATGCCATAATGGTAATTGATAGTCTTTCCTTTTTCTTATTGATTATCATATTTATCATTATTGGAGATTTTGCTAAAATGTTTATAGTGACATGCAGATTAAAGAAAAATGCTGCAATATTGGCAACTGGTTTTGTGGTAATTGGTATTATTATTCCTGTTGATGTTTTAGTTTTGTGCTATAATATTGATATATAAAGCATGAGATCTGAATAAGTGTAATTGTAGGCATTCTTTGTTTACACAGTCTTATGTTTGAATTGCTATATATGTTTGAATTGCTGTAAGTTTTAGCTACCTAATGCAGGTCCCCCCACTTGACAGACAAAATTTGCACCCCTGATCAGATCAATTATTTGTTTGTTTCAGTGATAGAAACATGGTGGCTATGCTGTCACAGGCTTTTTGGAGATAAATCCTAAGAACTACAGCTCAGTTCAGCAACTGCCAACCAAAAAACAAAATCACCTCTAATTAATAAAAAAAATGCAATCTAATTTGACTGTTTACTCACTTTTACAGGGGTGGGGAACTCTGGTCTCGCAGGGCCAGATTCACACACAGTTTGCACAGTTTGGTCATTTTCCTGCTCAAACAAACCTGATTTAACTCAGCAGTTAATTGTCAGATTGAGAGCAGGTCAGAACTCCTGCCCTCAGATACCCACTCCTGCGCTATTGCTGTCACTAACCATGAGTTATGGGTGTAAAACTGCATAAGTAACAATATAAAAGGGACATTAATGATCTTAGTGCCTCAGTGTGATTTCCCCACCTGCATTGTCGGTAGTCCTGCCACCCTGTGGCGAACCATGACTATTAGAACTAGGCCTTCCATTTGGGTTATAAAGGTCAAAACATGAGGAAAAAACACAACTGCAAAAATGCTAACTTCTGCTAGTACCCATCTGGGATTCTAGTAGTCTGTTAGCACACTATGAAGAAAAACAATTACAGATTGTTCAATTTTCCACTCGGCCTTTTAAGAATTTAAACCTTTTGTTTCCATTCGAAACATAACAATGAGTGGTACTGTAATCCTCCCACTGAGTTTTAGTATAAGCATGAATCTGTTGAATAAAAATTGACTAAAAATTACAGACCGGAGCCCTGAGTGTTCCCCTCTGCCGCCACTATATATTCCTGTCAATCAGCAGTACTATGCATAAGTTTTGACCATCTAAAGAAATTATATTTAAAAAGCTGTTTGTCTGGCCAGTAAGCGTTAATTTGCTCAGAAAACCACTAATATTACTAAAATTACTAAAAATCTTAATAATTTTAATCCAATTAGCAGTGATTATATGTTTGTCAGTGTGTTCGTTTAACCATGTCCAAACCTCTCCTCAAGGAAGCCCAGTCTTAATTGTTATAACCATCCCTTTGGCTAATCAGTGCTTTTTTATGCTAATTCAGGTGTGCTGGTGATGGAATTTAACAAATCCATATTATGGTTGGGGGCATCAACAACAAATCTGGTCTTTTAATCTTTTTATAAAATAGTTTTATCGTATTAAGGGTTTTTGTATCTAGTCTAATGATATATGGTGTTTTACAACATATATCATTAGACAACACACTTATTGCCAAAATAAATGGTTTTAAACACTTTGCTTAGGTGCCTAAGACTTTCACATAGCACTGTATACAAATATAATAGTCAAAATATAGATGCAGTATCTCACCAAGAACCAAAATGTAGATGTTCTTATTACAGAATTATTTTTAAGTAGTGAGCCGTGAGGAATAAAAGCCTTGACCTGCTTTGATTGGTTTCTGTAAAGTCTGGAAGGGATACGTGTCTCCATCTACTTTAATGTTTCAGTGCCTAAAATCTGCTGCTTGCTCATCCACTTTGTTTTGATTAAATTCCTGATTGTTTCTTTAGGACCAGCGTTAAAACGTAATAAAATGAAGTGCATTTGTACGCACCTAGCTGGAGCGTTACGCACAGACATCCTCAGAGAGCGTAGTCAGGGCGCAAATGAGTAGATCAAGAATGGGCAGCAAAATCAGATGCCCTTTTTCAGCGGGTAACTTTGACTCAACCACTCGAGAGCGGTGACCAGCAGCCAGTTCACGTGATGAATGACGACTGAATGGAGAATTTCAGCAGCATCCTGAACCGCGATCCCGGACCAGAGTTATTGCTTTTGGTCCACCCGTATTCCGATAGTCCCCGCCTCCTTCTCTAGGATTGGTTAGTCGGATCCCATGTAGGCTCGGCTGGTAGTTCATTCTCACTCAGTTTCTGAGTAGGAGGCGGAATTGGCCGGAATATGGGTGGGGAAAACAATGTGATCCCACCACCCTGTGCTAAATTGCCTTAATTTCTAACGGGCGTACAGAGGGGGCCATAAATCCAGAAGCGCGGCGCCTGAGAGAAGACCACTCACTCAGCTACCATGCCCGGAGTTCTCGTGAGCGCGCACTGGCACAGCAGAATGCTTCGAGCGAACTTATGCGCGCAATGAATCCTTTGAACGAGACTGGGACTGAGACACGCGCGGAGAATTATCTTTTCGCCGTCGGGACGTACAAACTTCTTGCCTTCGCCATCGGCACCATTGGCGTGCTGGGCTTCTGCAACAACGTCGTGGTTATCATACTTTACTACAAATTCAAGAGACTGCGAACGCCCACCAATCTGCTGCTGGTCAACATCAGCGTGAGTGACCTCCTGGTGTCCGTCATTGGGGTTAACTTCACCTTCGTCTCGTGCGTAAAGCGAGGATGGGTATGGGACGCCGCCACCTGCGTTTGGGATGGATTCAGCAACAGCTTATTCGGTCGGTGCTCTGTTTCACTCCTGCACGCTGAACAGGACAGTTCATGTGAGATGTTTTGTAAAGTTGGTCCATTTTTCTCCATCTCTCCATCCTCTACTCTGACCGCGCGCGTGCGTCTCTGGAACTTACTTTACAGGCGGTGGCCTCTCTGATTGGCACACTCTTTGTTGCACATAAAGAAATGGATGAATTATTCAGGTTCTTTAGCCCACCTGGCGCTGGTGTCATGTGCCTGCGCTACTTGAATGGCTCATCAATAGCGGTGCAACTTTTCTCGCTTTGGCTGCGATGCAGTTCAGTGTGTTTTAATGGAGATTCAGGGTAACAGGCTTCCGGGAAGTGCGTGATGCTCCTAGCAGTGAGTAAACCCCAAAACTCAATGCGCGCGTAACGCGATCTGGCACCGAAGGCGCGGAACAGCGTGAGAGTCCAGGGGCATGTACATTCATCCACAATAACAACTGACCACTGCTTTTCTCTCCTCAGACAGAGTATTATCTAGTAGTCTTATTATCTAGGGCTGATGGTTAAGTAAGGCAAGGATACGTTAGAGGTGAAGAAGAACTAAAAGAGAAACACTTTGGATTATGTTAAATTCTCAATAGCTTCATAATTATATTTCATTGTAACGTATGAATGTAGAAATAGTATTGCAAAATACATAGAATTGATGAACAGCACAGTGAATAGGACAGTCAACTACATATATGTGAGAAGGCGTGTGGGTGTGCATATATATATATATATATATATATATATATATATATATATATATACACATACATATAAAAGTGTAACTATATAACTATGCTATAAATATCAGTGATCAATACAAATATACATATTTACAGTTACAGATTTACAGTTAAGTACTACAATGAGAGAATGAGAGTTTATTTGTTTTATGAGGACAAAGCTCTGATTTCTTTGTTTCTTTACCTTTTAAAACACTCAAGGCCAATGGCTGTACTAATATAATTAAGAAATTTGCATTTGAAAATCCTCATGTGCTGCAGTGCTGTATATTCCAGAGGTCAGAGCTGATTTGACATGATGGCTTGTGACAGTAACACATACACTTTGCCATTTGACAAGGCTGCTGTTGAGTCTGTGACACAGTAACCCGCATCACTTGTTTTATGCATCATTTACAGAACTGCTGTACAAAAAGATGACAGGTTTGCTCTTACCTGGAGCAGTCGTCTCAGTTCCCCGCTGTGGGATGATTAAGGGGAGGATTGTGTTTGACTGGTATTTGAAGGAGACAGATGACAGCAACAGACCTAAAGAGCACTCAGTGAGGATAATGCAATAGCACAATAATGAGTTTCAGCATAATGTTCTTCACCATGTTATCACAGCCAGACTGGTATTATATTACCCAGCACCATAAACAGATATGACAGGGGATGTTCCAAACAGATGTTATAAAGGCCATTCAAATCAGCTGTTGTCAGTGCATGTTTGGGAGTATTTATGAAGATATCTCTCTGTTGAGGATGGATGGTATACTCAGTGCTGGTGCATGCTCTCCCTCATTTGCTCCTGCACGCACAAGGTCACACACGATCAGGATCATTTACCTGCTCAATAACCCGCTGCCAAACACAATTACACAGCTCATGGTGTTATTGCATATGTAGATTAAGCCTTGGCTGTATCAACAACACTTTAGCCATGCTGTGTGTGTGAAATAAGGTCTGATCTTTCTGCATCTGAATAATTTTGCTCACTGACTAAATTCTGCCAAGTCAAGACAAATAATGACGGAAGGTTGTGAATTACAGCTTTCATGTTTTATCATGTAGTTTACGTAATCAAACACCATATTTTGAAAGTCTAAAACAACTATACAAAATTATTTGGACATTTGTGCAGATTTGAAAACTAAGCTGAAAAATATGTTCATTTTAAAATCACTATTTCTGAGATGCCACAAGAACCAATTTACATATGTTGTTTATTAAATAGCGATGATGTGAAGATGATGAAGTCTCCGCTGACACGTCTTGCTTGTATGTTTATTACAAAGTAAAACAGTATCATATCAAGCACTATAAAGTACCTGAGAGGGGATCCGTGCCAATTCTAAAGTGTCCCCTCCCGTACAGTATAACCTACTGCTTATATAGAGTAATTGCTTTGGAAAAAGGAGACAGAACATATCGTCCCTCTTAGAATAGTCTCATTCATCTGGAACTAAAGTGGAAAGGAGACCTTAACCCCTCACTTAAACATTCCAAACCTGCAACATCAGATAACACCTGGAGCTTGAATACTACACATACAAACACCTATGCAGCCTACAGTTTAGCCCCGCCCATTCGTATTGAAGTTCTAAGCAGTGTTTCAGCTCTGAGTGTTTTTTGAATGAGGCTCCATACAAGACAACCAATCAGAACGGTGATCATTTATTTTTTTATTAATTTTGGATATAGCACATTTTTTTAAAAATACTTCTAGCTGATATTAAGGTAAAACACTTTTTATTTCTCTAATAAAGATGGTATTAATCATAATTTAGCACTGATATTTCCTGTATGTGTTAAGCCCACTCTCAACCGCATATAACATAGAAAAAAAAAAATTAAAAAGTGGTCTATGATGCATTTTGCAATGAAACCCTTCAAATACAGTCTTCTGTAGGGTAAAGAGAGGCGTAAAAATGATCATGAAAATGAATTATAACCATTTTTGGTACAAAAACATCACACAAACGTTATATGTGTAGGATATGGGCCCTTTAAAATGCATTTACTGTGTTTCAGATCATCACTTGAGCAGTTTCTTTGCAGACGTCTGGAGGTTTGCATGCAATATTAATCATATATAAAGAGCACTCAAGGTGCTTTACATGTTCAGGACATCAGTTAAATATTATAATATTATAATAATGAGAACATTGTTGCTCACCATGTATTTCACAATGCATTGTCTCCACATCTGTCTGCCTCTGTCACCGTTTCTTGTGCAGACGTGTGTAATTGGGTCAGTGTGTCTCTTACTCTTTAGATTGCTTTAGATGCCACAGGTATAGGCAGAAATGTGCTCTCACTCTGCTATTCAGGGCAAATGTCTGGCAATGGTAATTACCACCAGCTATGTGCATCAATTGATTTTCTGACAGCGCTGCTGGGTGGGAGACAACTCCCAGAGTCCCATGGTGGGAATAGTGAGACAGAGAGAGAGAGAGAGAGAGAGACAGACAGACAGCTGATAGAGACAGAGAGAGATGTCATTTGCCCTAGATTTTGGTATGTACTAACTATGTAAATGTGTGGCAGCTTTTAGCACTGAGTTATTATCTCCACTAGTCGTGGCACCAGTAAACATGACACCGCTTGATCCCTGTTGGAACTTCTGATCTTATTTCAAGCTTTGGAGAGATTTCAAGGACTTTTTATCAGACTGCATTAGGGAATTAAGAGTTTGGTTTCCATCCTGTATATCTGATAGGCTGCAGTTTTCTCACTGACGTCAACTTTTCCTTGTCTTCTCTGCCCCGGCTAGGTATTGTGTCCATCATGACACTCTCTGCCCTGGCATATGAACGCTACATTAGAGTGGTACATGCCAAGGTCATAGACTTCCCCTGGGCCTGGAGGGCCATCACCCACATCTGGCTTTACGCACTGGCCTGGACTGGTGCTCCTCTGCTGGGCTGGAACAGGTACACGCTAGAGGTCCACCAACTGGGCTGTTCCCTGGACTGGGCATCTAAAGACCCTAATGATGCATCCTTCATCCTGTTCTTCCTCCTTGGCTGCTTCTTCATCCCTGTGGGGGTCATGACCTACTGCTATGGGAATATTTTGTACACTGTACACATGGTGAGATAAAAAAGTTTTTGGATATTTTTTAATGATATTCTTGTGATAATGCGATCACAGTTGTGATTTCAAGTCTATGACAATCAGCATATCTATGCCCACTAATGCGTTCTTTCACAGCAACTGTTGCTAGGTTGGATAAGCGTTACAGAACAGATTTGTTTCCAATTTAAAATGCTATGGTATCAAGCTTGACTATGTTGTTGTTGCTAATTGAAACTTGGCACATTGGATACTACAATGACACACATGCTACCATGCTAATGGTTAATCAATTACTTGAAAATAAACCTACACTGATTTTATCTTAACATTGTGACCTGTTACAGATGTATAAAATATATAGAATTTAAAATTAATAAGGCAGTATAAATGGTAAGGAATTTTACCCAAGCACAGTGCAATTGCTCATTAGGCTCTATGGGATTCTGTCAAGCTTGTCCAACCTAGGGGTTGCTATTAAAGAATGCATTTGTGGGTGGAGCATAAACATAGGGCCATTGCTAGCAGTATAAGCAGTCACTTAGGGTCTCTGAGCCATCAGGGGGAATTTTCAAAAACGTGTTTAATTCTCTTTATCAAAAAGTGGAGTCCTGAGATTTTCTTACACAGTTTCTTTAACAAAATGAATAAAGTATTAGTTCTTGTACTATTCTTGTATTGAAAAGAACATGATTAGGGTGGGTAGACTGCAGAATGCCCAAGTCAGATGTTGCTTAGTGGCTAATTTTTCTTTTCCTCATCCTATCTTTTTCTTTTCGTTCTTGTGGCTCCAGATGCACATGTTTCTTTTTGAGACCTGATTGCTTTTTTCATTTGCTTTTTTTTCCCTCACTTGAGCATCTTAAACGAAATAATGGTAGAACAAGGGTGCCCAACCCTAGTCCTGCAGATCTACCACCCTGCAGAGTTTAGCCCCAACCCTAATCTAACACACCTGATCCTGGTAATCAAGACCTTCAAGGGAATCCAACTATTTGAGCCAGGTGTTTTGGATCTGCAGTACGGTAATAACCTACAAGTTATTAGGGGGCCCCCTGATGGCTCTGGGCCTCTATGCAGCTGCTTATGTCACTTATTAGGTAGAGCCAGCACTGCCACCAACTGTTAAAAAAATGGCCCTTTATGAATAGGTCAGTTGGTTGCACAGCTTGTGCTATTATTTTATAATTAACCATGCCTTTCTTTCTCTTAACACATGGTAAATCTAATTCACTTTGTTCATATAGGTGAAAATGGCTAAAACACTGCTTTATTTTTTTTGTAGCTAAAAGCATTGCTCTAGCATCGTCTGGAGGCGTATGGTATTAGCAATGATGTTCTACAAAACTAGTCTGTACTTTCTATCAGCATAGCCCCATGCATCCATCTGATTCTGATGTTATCAGCAACGTGGCTTATGTGGGAGATAAAAAAATGATGTTTTTCATTGCTCTAAATGGTTTAGATAAGCATAAGCAAGTGCACTCAGGAGAACTAAGCATCCTTTGTTTTAACCAGCCCTGATTTATAAATTATTCATGACTCATAGGAAGCAAGTCATTACTTCCGCTGAGCCTGAACACCCTACCAGCTTCAGTTAAGTCACTGGAGACCCCCTGTACATAGACACACACTCTCCCACACTGCTTCTCATGCACATAAATTCACATAAACATGCACAAACAACAGCACACTTGTGCTGAGAACACTCCTGGAGCACAACAATGTGATTCATCACTCCATTCACTGCTTCAGCTTTGATTTATGGCTGCAATTTCCCAAACTGTCAAAATAGCACTTTTAAAACAGCACTGACATTCATTCTCACTGTACAGTTTGTCTGCCTGATCCAAACGCACTTTCAAAATGTCTTGACAGCTTATAGAACAAGTCATAATTGTGTCAGAAACCAGATGGTGGCGGCGAGGATGGATTACCAGATGCAGGGTTAGGGGGATGTTTACAGCTTGTCTGGCTATTGAAGGAATAAATGAAAGGAGAAACTGTGCATATGCAACATGTGAACTTTATAGTCTCCAAAGAGTTAAAAAGACGCTAGTAGTCATGAAGTCCAAAGTATAATGATACTGCATCCATAATGATCTAAACGCAGCCTATTTATAAACATATCCCTGTGCTATGCAGTCAGTAATAATAGGTGCATCAGATAAGATGACTACTAGAGTCTGACCTACTCTTGACAATAATACCAAAACACCCCCTACTGGTGACCCACTTCTTGCTAGTAATTGTGCCCTCCGCAATACCTGCCAGTCTCAGCCATGCTTAGCCTGACACAGCAAATTCTTGCAGCTGACCTTGAGCAGCTGTGTCCTTAGTAAAGATGTGATCCAGACTGTAATTAGAGAATCAGGTGGAGAAAGACTGGGCTTAATTGAAAGAGGCTTCCTCAGGGGAGCACTTCCCTTGAACACACAGACTCTGAACAAAATACAGTTGAGGACATATTTAAATGAAGTTGCGGGTGGGATTCTTGGATTTAATTTGGCCTGTTTTCAAACCCTTTTTTGTATTAAGTGTGTTTTTCTCTTACTGTGGGAGCAGTGTCTGGCCCTATTAGATTTTATTGTGGAGAGTCAATATGGAATCTATTAGAAAAACAAGATCTACTGGATTTTTTTAAGCAGTTAATTGATGTACGTTATTTAACACGGTGATTTTGTGGTAATTTATTACAGTATTAGAAAACCTTTTTGACCTCTTTAATGACTGTCTTTTCTTGTATGACTCTAGCTGCGGTCCATTGAGGACCTGCAAACAGTGCAGATTATTAAGATCCTGCGTTATGAGAAGAAGGTGGCAGCCATGTTCCTGCTGATGATTTTCTGTTACCTGCTGTGCTGGACGCCCTACGCTGTGGTCTCCATGCTGGAGGCTTTTGGCAAGCAGAGCATGGTTTCCCCTACCGTCGCCATTATCCCCTCCTTCTTCGCCAAGTCCAGCACGGCCTACAACCCTGTTATATATGCCTTCATGAGCAGGAAGGTGAGTTTTGATTAAACTGAAGGGTGATTTAAGCAGAGCAGCACTTGTACTTCAGTTCAGTTTATTGTAATATGCATAGACACTTTTGCAGTAGGTGTCACAAAGCAGCTGTGTAAAAATACAGGTTCAGTGTAGTACAAGTTTATAAGGTACAAGGATGAAGGGTACAGCTTTTTTGTACAGTCCTTTATATTCTAGGTATTAGCCATGCACGTGTAAGGTACAAGCTCCAAATTACTAGGTAATTATATTGGCTAACACAATTGTGAGTGTAAAGACAGTGGAATTTAATTACACTGAAACGCCAAACATATTCTAGATGTTAATTGAGGAAGTATGAGGTACAAACTCCAAAGTACTATGTAACTGTTTTTTTGTGTAATGAGGATTCAGGTTCTAGCTATTAATCAGAAAAAAGGCATTGTAAAATGTTCATAAGTGGACATATCTCCTGAGTGAACTTCATTTGGAGTAGACAGTAGCAAGTACAAACATATTCAGACTAAATTTTAGTGTAATGCTGTGTGTTTAAGTGGCAAAGTAAACAGGAAAGGTAAGGACCCAAGAAAACCACTGTAGGAATCATCCTTTTCAGTCCTGATTCATGTCTAGGTAATAAAGAGGTAGGCCTACATATAAGCCTCTCATGTCTTGATCAAGCTTCTTTGTACTGTCTGTTTACCCCATATAACTACCTGGAATTCTACTTTCCTGCTTGTGGCATTACAGTGGAATTTAGCAAGAGTGTCTGGTTACATACTGTCATTTTACCCCAAATAATTACACAGCACTTTGGAGCTTGTACCTCACACTTACCCAGTAAATACTTAGAAGCTGTGGGGCACATTAGTGTAATTTGGTTATACTGTTTTGGAACTTGGGTGGCACAGTATGTATTGCTGCCGCAGCTGGGTTTGCCATAGTCTGGTTTCCTCCCATAGTCCAAAGACATGCAGTTAGGCCAATTGGACATGCTAAATTGCCCCTAGGTGTGTGTGAATATATGTGTCTGTGTGTCTGCCCTGCAATGGACTGGCAACTTGTCCAGGGTGTATCCTGCCTTCTGCCCAATAACTGCTGGGATAGGCTCCAGCGACCCAGAAGGATAAGTGGTTTAGAAAACATGAGTAAGTGTGTCTTGGAACTGACCATCATGTTACCTATAATATTTACCTAATACTTTGTAGTTTGTACATCACGCTCACCTAATTAATACACAGAACTTAGGGGACTGTAAAAGAAAGCATTACTGGACAAAGTACTTAAAAGAGTGTACTTGTAGACCCATTTGAGAAACACTTTAAAAATAAAAAGAACAAAATTTTCATTGGTGTAAAGTCTTTCCATTATTTTGAGACTCTTTGAGTTTTAAATAAAGTCTCATGTCATTTACAAAAATAGTTCCTTAGGGACCATCCATTGAAGTGTTATTTAGGAAACCAAAAATAATTCTTCTATGGCATCACTCCAAGAACCCTTTTTGGCACTTAAGAATGCATTTGGCTAAAACGTTGTGGTTATGCAGGCTATGGGCTAGCAATGTCCTTACAAGTGGTTCTTCAAGGGTTCTTCCGTAAAAACAAATGTTGTACATAACTGTGAATACTTGTATATTGCTTTCTATGTTATATATGTTTCTTTAAAGAAACAAAAAGGGTCCCACTATTGTCAAAAGTAGCATTTTTGGTATTATGGAACCCTTTCTGGAATGTTGGTAATTAACAAATCAAAAGTAGTATTTATTGAACAAAAAAAAGACAAAATGAGAAAAGATAATACCTAACTCAAATGTTCTGCCAAACCTTGTCTCTCTGTATGTGTCTTCTTGGTTAGTTTCGACGTTGCATGCTGCAGCTGCTGTGCTCTCGCCTGGCTCGCCTGCAGCGCAGCATCAAGGACCGTCCCCTGACCTGTGCTGACCGGCCCATTCGGCCCATTGTGATGTCACAGAGCCGTGATGAGCGGCCCAAGAAGCGAGTGACCTTCAACTCCTCCTCTATTGTCTTCATCATCACCAGCAATGACACGCACCCTCTGGACATCAGCACTAAATGCAGTGAGGTACCACAGGTCAATGTCATCCAAGTGCGCCCCATCTGACTCAGCCCAGGGACTGCATCGTGATGGTGATGAAACACTTTGCTCCTATACCCTTCCGTGCTGTGAAGAAATTCTTGTGAAGTTGAACAGAATTTCGATCTGATTGGTCCTTATGATGCGGAAAAACCTATGTTACCATGCTGATCCCTATTGCACAAAGTAGACCACTGATGTTGCAGCAATGGTTTTCCCTCTTTATTGTGGACATTGTATTAGTTGTTGTTGTAGTTAATGTTAATTACTTATTTAACTGCGCAAGCAGACTCTTTTTCTTTCAAATTTGTTAACTGGATTACTCATAAACTAAGCTAAAGCTAATATCATTAATTGAATACCCCTTCTCATTTTGCCTGAAAGGTAAAATAAGGTGGAAATGTATATTCATCAAAGCCCTCTTCTATTTTACAGAGGGACACATGGACCCTTTTCATGAGCACAGTGTTGTGGGCAAAACTAGAACCTCTGCTGGCCTCCAGTATTAAACAACTTGTATAACTGCACTTTAAAGTATTTTATTGAGAAGACTAGCTTTATGTAACTTTGACAGCCTTGAGTAACCTGCTACTTGTAATTCACACTTCCTATATTTGTCAATAACTGCAAATGTTCTCAATTTTCAGGTCTTGAAATCAGTATGCAATTCACAACTGTGCCTGTCTCCGATTAGCTATCACAGTTCCTGAGCTAAATGGCAGCAGTGGGTAATTCAAGGACTTTAACTGTGAACTGTTGAAAATGAAGGATAGCATTCCTTGTCTGGAACTGACAAGTTTGGCAAATGAGACTGAACAGACGTTTTCCACTAGTGATGCTTTGAATGGGTGCTTGGTTCGCAAATGCATGAAAAGGGTCCATCAGTCCTTCACAGGCACAACAGATGAGCAGAACTTGACTTTGGAATGTCGGGAAGGACTTAGTAAATGAAAAAAATCTACCTGTGTGATGGGATACTACCTTCTCAGTCGTGTACAGAACCAATAAAGAGACCTTCTATTTAGATACATAAGCTTCTTTTCACTTTCGCTTTGCTGGACCTCTCTCATCTCTGAGCTTGAGTCATGGGCAGTCACTGTGAAATGACCATTCACATGGTTTTAATGAAATGATGGCAGAAGGCAGGTGAGATAAATAAGGCCTATATTAGGTAGAACTCACACAAGATCTCCAACACTCCAGGCAGCTCCACTTTGAATAGCACTGATTGGGGCTACAGAGCAGCATTTCAGATAGAATGAACTTTGCTGACACAGAAGCACACCTCCACAGTGTTCTGGGGCTATGGGGTTAAGTACAGCTGTTGGTTGAGAATTAGGTTGATGAGAGATAATGTGTAAACAACATATGGTGCACACAATTTGCCTGGCCTTCAGGCTTTAATGGGACCCTGAAATGAAGCCTGATTTGAGACTGTGAAAAGCAATAATTCTGTATGGAGATGGACACAACCTGGGGAGACCAGACTGTTATACATACATACATACATCATCTAAACCGCTTATCTTTCTGGTTCACGGTGGGGTGCTGGAGCCTATCCCAGCTGTCATTGGGCAGAAGGCAGGATACAGCCTGGAAAGGTCGCCAGTCCATCGCAGGGCCAGACTGTTAAAATGTTCATAAAATTTGCTTGAATAAGTAAAACTTTTATAATAACGATGTGATCATATGTAGGTAGACGTTAGAGATTTAAGAATAGAGATTAGGAGAGAATAGGGCTGGTACAACTAAACAATATCAATTATTTAAAAAAATCGTTGGCCACTGTTGTGTAGTTTAGTTGGCTTGATGATGTTTGTGCTCCCCATTTACATCACCTTAGTACAGATGGCAGAGACCACAGTACAGGGTTATACGCACCTCAAGTAAAAGAGTATGGGAACACTTCACTAAACATCTACTAAAAATATGATTCCCTGTCAGATAAGTAAAATTGAGCTCACCTGGCACAACACATCAACAGAACAGACTACCAGACGCACTTCTTCTTTTCAGAGTAATCAAAGCCATCGTTAGTTGCAGCCCTGACAGGGATTTAAGAAATGTTAGTTGTTAAATGGCCTACTATAGTACAGAAAAGAGAAGGCTGCTAGGTTACATACAGCAGGATTGCACTAAGAAAAATTACATTTAATCTATAAAATCAGCAAGCTTGTCACACACGCACACATGAAGAACTCAGAAAAAAAACCTTTTATTGTTCAGTCAGAAATGACTGATGGGTAACAGCGTACATTCACAGCACGTTAGAAATACACCCACACAAACACATGAGTGTGCTTCCAGCTAGGCCTGAGCAGGCCTGTCTGACCTTACAATGAACTAGAATAACATTTCTCTAATTACTGCCAACATCTAATTATTCCGCTAAGAATTACTGATGCAGAGGGCTGGTCAATAAAATCGTCTGGCCTTTGTTCAATCTAAACCTTTTTAAACAGCATCATCATTTCCTGAATACAAATGCACCACTGACCCCATTCTCTGCCCAAACTGATTCGATTTAATTCAAGCTCAAGGGGAGTTATTGATCTTTCAAAATGTTTGGAGTATAAATTTGAACTCAGATGATGAAATAAAGCAAGAGATTACATAAGGACCAGGGGATCAGGGGAAAATTTGGCTTTACTTGCACTTTTTGACCCCAGATAACTGGGACTTGTAAAATATATTCCACTTTCATTGCACTTCTAGTTCTGGAGCCACTTGAGGGCAGGGACTTGGTTCCATAGCTGCTCCACAGTAATGTGGGGCTTTTTGGGACCATATTTGAGAAGTAAATAAGCCGCTCCCACTATAGACATTGTCCCAAAGATCCACAGGCCCCGAGTGATCACCTGCAAAGAACAAGGAACATCTTTAATACTGCAATGTTTTAGCCGAGTGACAGCTGTACCTAATAAATGACATAAGCAGCTGCTTAGGAACAGGTGGCTGCTGGAGGCCCTTTAACAACTTCTGGGTTACAACTAAACCATTATGTTGTCCAAGATGCTCAAGTGAGGGGAAAACGAAAAAAAATCTGCATCCAGATCCAAAAAAAGAAAAAGCGAAATAGAAAAGATAATAAAAGTCTTTTGGTTTGCTTTGGTGTTAACTTTATGTCATTCGTTTTGGCTTGTAGTTGGACAACAAGAAGTAGTTGATCTTGGGTCTGTTTAAAGAAGCAGGTTTTTCTTAGACAGGCTTTCTAAGTAAATTTTAAGTTCAATAAACCCAACAAATAACGACGTTAGCTTGTTTACTCGTTTTATTTGTTAACTTGTTTTACAACAGTGGTTAACAACGTTCTCTATTAATCCAGCTTTAGATACTCAGGTTGTGATTATTTCTCATGTGCATGCACACATAAAAGTGCAACATTTATAATAAACAGCTTATCAGATGAAACATGAGGAGGAGTCACCAAAGAAAGAAGAAGAAATGGTACTACTTAAATACGTAGAGAGTAAAACATTAATAACAGTAAAAAGGCAACGCTGTCGCAACTGCCACAGGGGTTAGATCAAATTATCCTTGAAGTTAGCTGGGTAAGCAAAAATTAGTGCATGGTGAAACAGACCCTAGGATTCAGCAGGCTGTGAAGGTTATCTGTGATTTAATTTATGACTAATTAGAACCCCAAATGAGCACCCAATTACCAGTAATAGGCAATTAGACAGTTATAAATTTACATAATTTAGATAGCCTGTGGTTGTCATTGTTGTTAGTCAGCCATTCATTTTACAGTACATCAGCTCCATCACCCAAAAGAATCTTGTTTAGGGCCCCCAAAAGACTAGAGTCAATCCTATCCTCATTGCTTCGAATCCTTAAAAATGAAAGTGAGGCCACAGAAGAAGCACTTTAGGTTCGCTAAAGAACATCTCATTTTTGGCATACAGATTTGAACAAAAATCTCAAAACCACTTGAAACCACTCGATTGAACAGTTCTTTAGAGCTGTGATTTTCAGCTCCAGTGCTCAGGACCTACTGTTCCCTGCACACCTGATCCAGCTCATAAAGTAATCATCAAGCTCTTCATGAGCTGCTGAATCAAGTGTTTCGGGGGCAGAAAATACCCGTAACTGTGCAGAGCAGCGTGTTCCCAGAGCATGAGTTTGAAACCACTGCTTTAGAGTACTAAAAGTGGTTCTTCTATGGCAGGGGTGTGGAACTGTGGTCCTGGAGGATAGAACTCCTCCACATCTTGGTCATTTTCCTGCTCAACCACACCTGAGTTAAGTGAACAGTTAATTTTATTATTTATTATTCTAATTCTAAAATAGTAACTTGTTTGTATGCTTTAGGTTTTATCATCAGTCTGATTTCCCACAGAATATCAGATAATACTATCATCAGCTATGTTTCCATCCACTTTCTGTGGAAACTGCATATGATAAAATGAAAATGCATAAAAAGAAAAGTGATTTTGTTTCCATCAAACTGACTTTTTGCAATCAAATGTCAAAAAAATGTTGCTGCCTGACTTTTAGTTTGTTGATAAAAGACAGTGGAGTTTGACATGTTTTCCTCTCTAATTTCATGTATGTCGCAACTTGTGTATCTTTTGCCAGCCTGACTTTACATAATCTAATGATAGACATTTTATTTTATTTCATTTTTCTCTCTAGTCTCCTCCTAAGTCAAGTAATCTGTCACATGACACTAAATATATAAACATTGAATATTTGAAACATTTCCAATATTAATTAAAAAATAACTTAGAACCTTAGACAAATCAAAAAAATTGTGAAAAAGGTTTGTGCTAGCTTGTGGCTCTTACGGTTAGTTGGCCAGGGTCTCTCACATAGCTACAACAATCACTGCCCTCAGAACCTAGCCCTGCCCTTCCATATGAAAGTCCTTGCATATAAACTGAGCATAACAAATGCTAATGTCTTTTTTTCTAAACTAAATAGAACATAGGCAGCTCAGATGCCTCAATATTACCAACAATTTCTGTTTCAATCAACAAACATTTTAAATCATTAAAACGTTTTCCGCAAAATATCTTTCAGATGGAAATGTAGCTACTGTGAATGACCACCACAGAACACAACAATTATGCAAATGAACTCTTAATGAAAAATCTGACTTTGGATGAAGCTTTGGATGAAGTTCTCTCATGCTAAACACTCTGAACACCTACTTCTCAGACTAAAAAAGCTCAGTAGAGTGAAACAGATATCTTTGAAAATGACACTGTCACACTAACAGAGTCATTCAAGGCAGGTGCTGCCAACCAATCTGAATACAATACCACACTGACCTTTTCTGCCACAAACTAAATGGGCTGATAAGTTGATGCTTAGTGAACAGTAACCTCTGTGTCCTACTCACAAAAGGTATTCGAGAACTCCACTGAGGCTTTACACCAGCGGCAAGGACAGCCTGCCAGGCAACGCTTAATGAGCTCAATAGCACACCTGCTCTAAGACAGACACTGACTGACACACACTTCTGATTATTTTTTACTTTGTTTTTACTTTGTTTACCTTGTTCTGCCATTGCCACTGGGTCACTGCTTCATGATAACGTGTTCTGGTGAAGGTGATCTAGGAGCAAATCATCAAAAAGTATGAATGGTGCACATTAACAAGACATTAACAAGGCATGGTAGAACCACAGAAACTTCCAAGGAAATTACCCAAAATATGGCTTACCATTGTGTACAATGGGATGATTGTTTTTGGCATGATAAAATGGAGTGTGTTGTCCAAGAATTTGCGGAACAGGAAGTATCTGGAATTTACATGTGCTCTCATCTAAGGCATAAGAGAACAATAAAAAGGAGTGTTTTACCATAGTATAATGATATCAGACATTTTAATTAATTCATTGGTAACTTTCAGAGTTGATTCAACCAAACATGCTAACCCAGCTAACAGTGAGTGGATTCCAACCCAATCCCCAACAAAATCGTTAAACCATGTCTTTATGCACCTCACTTTTCTGCACAAGGGCACAATCATGCTGGAACAGCTTTCCACAAGGTTGGAAGCATATAATTGCCTAAAACATTAATTAACATTACCCTTCACTGGAACTAAGGAGCTGAGCCCAACCCCGAAAAACAGACCCAGCTCATTATCCCTCCTCTATGAAACTTTACTTTTGCCACTGTGCATTCCAGAAGTACTGTTCTCCTGGCAACCAGCAAACCCAGATTTATACTGAAGTGAAACAGTGAAGTGTGATTCGTCACTCCAGATAACACATTTACATTGCTCCAAAGTCCAGCAACAGCATGCTTTACACCATCCAACGCACGGCATTGCACATAGTGATCGTAGGTTTGTGTGCCGCTCCTCAGCCATGGAAGCCCATTTCATGAAGCTCCTGACGCATAGTTCTTATGCTGATGTTGCTTTCAGAGCAGTTTTAAACTCTATAGTGTGCTTCAGCACCCGGCTACCCTGAGTTTGTGTGGTCTATCGCTTTGTGGCTGAGCTGTTGTTGCTCCAAAATGCTTCCATTTCACAATAATAGCACTTACAGCTGACCAGGGCAGATCTAGCAGGGCAGTAATTTCACAAATTGAACTGCTGAATTATGACAGTGCCACATTTAAAGTCACCAAGCTCTTCAGTATGACCCATTCTACTGCCAATGTTTGTCTATGGAGACAGCATGGCTATATGCTTGATTTTACACACCTGTTAGTAATGGGTGTTGCTGAAGCACCTTAACTCTATAATTAGGAGGGGTGTCTACATACTTTTTCCATGTAGTGTAGCTGATATGCTTTTCATAAGTGTCGGTTAGTGTGAATTCCTTCATATTTGCACTCATGATACTGCGTTGAAGCTTTATATGGCACAAAGTTCCTCAGACCTGTAAGCCAAACTGTCCCTTTAACCATAATCTTCATTACTAAACTGTTAGCATTCTTGTCCTGCCTGTAAGTCTGAGAATATTCTTAGCACCTTTGCAGTTCAGCTCACATGTGTGTATAATGAGTGTGTATAAATATATGTAAAATTGTCTCAAAAGCTCATTTAGCTTGAAATCCTCTCATTCATTCCTCAACTCTCTTGTCAGTTCTTCACTCTACCCACTTAATATTGCACTGTCTGGGACAGACCTCTACCTACTGAACTATAGCACAATAGAGATTAATTGCAGGGCACATTTATGGAGGCCCTACTGAAGAAAGAGCTTAATGAGTGGAGGAGGCAGATATTCACTGAACTTTTTACCTTGCAGATAGTTGTATCAAACCTTGAAAATTCACTCAAATATAGAATATGTACTTGCTGTGCCATAGAAAGCATCAAGTCAAAGAAGAAAGCATTTAATGTTAAATATTTTGTGAATAACTGTACATTCAATATATTTTCCAGACTGTATTGGCAAGTTGGAAGAAACTGTTTCACCTCAATGTAGTTGTACATAGCTAATTCAGCCATGGCCTGATCATCAGGCGCACGGACTCTCGTGTACTCGGGAAGCACAACAGCTGAAAAAAAGCACAAATAAAACAAATGTTTGTAATTCTCTGAAAAACAACACCCTTGACAATTCTTTTCTTAGCTACAGCACAAGACTTGGCTGTAAGTGATAATTATTCAGCAAATGTCACATTTAATCAAAACGTAGCTTAAAGGAAAGCATTCTGGCAACCTGGTTAACATGGAAAATTATATAAGTTTTGACATTAAATGAGAATTTTAAATGAAATTAGAATCTGTGTGTTATATTACACTGCAGGCTTAAAGTGACACATTGGAAAATGTTAATGGTGGTGGATGATTAAAAATGCATGGCATTACTCAAGAGTGCTTGTGAAACTGAAACTGACGTACCAAAGTCTTCATTAAACTGATCCATGATCTCATTGAAAACGAGGCAGTCCTCAAAGCCCTAAGACACAAAGGTGGATAATGAAAGCACGGATGAGAAGGTTACAGATTACAGGGCTCCATTACAGACTGCTGATTACATCCATGTGGATACATTTCAGTTTTCTGTACATTTCCCCTTTTTCCTATTATGTTGAGGAGGAGCTTACTGCTTAATTCTTGCTGTACAGTGCTGTTTTTCTCTTGGTACATTAACCTTATTTTTTCAAAAATACTTCATTTAGAAGAGTGAAGTTTGCTGCTTCACATGTATGTATAGGAGTATTGTTCATGATTTCTGACAGAAACATACTGAAAATTTAGAAACATTGAGATCATATAGGACAATTATAAATGTGAAAACTTGTTATTTTTTAAGGCTTTTTAAATTTCTTTTAAAGTGAAGTTAAAAGATTGACATTTGTTTTAAGTTTCATTTTTAAATAAACAACCTGATTAAAAAAAAGGCTGTCCCATATTTTCATGTTACTACCAAAACATGTCGGCTGTGTGTGAAACATAACAAACGCTGCCCATTCAGATAGTATGAGGCAAGAAGGCACACAATCATGTCTGAATGGAATGCCTGCTGCCTGCTGAGGTTCCTCCATTCGGCCGTTTTTTGAAGGCAGTGTAGGTGTATCCTTCGCTGCCTTACATATCCCATAATCCTTTGTGTCAGCACCAATGTTAGGAAAAAATAGAAAACACCAGCACTGGCACAGTGGAGGTAAGAGATTGCTTTCTTGTACATATACAATACTTTTTATTTTAATTATTAAAAGTTCAGCATGCTAACCTTCTTAAAAGATTTTTTTGGGCTAAAAGATGCTAAAGTCTAATGCCAACAGCTAGCAGTCACCTGTCGTTATCTTCACAACGATGTGACACATCGATGCCTTCAAAGTATGTCTCAAACACAATTCAGTTGCAGATTTAAAAAACCTGCCTTCTGAGGCACTGACTTATAAGACAGCACAGGCGGAATCACAAGTGATTAATAGAGACAGAAATAAGCTAAATATATACCAAATCATCTTTTATAGGGTACTTTCTTTGGCAAGTGTCTGTCCCAAATCCTAACCTCAAAATTTCACCCTGTGAAATCAATCCTTTTTTTTACTTTTTTGTATTTTTTCAGTATTTTTTATATTTTAATAACATTAAAAAAATGTAGATTTATCATGAGTTCACAAAACACTTTCATATCAGTACTAAAACACAAAGAGTTTTAGTCCATTATTTAGGCCTTATTTTAGCCCCACCCCTGCATTTTAGAGCAGGAAGTGAGGCTGCATCCCTGTCCCTCATGGCCACATGGTGAGCTGTTAGATCTCATCTTATTTTGAAGTAAATGAGTCCCAAAGTCTGAAAATCAGTGTGTAACACTAAGAATTGTCACTACTATTTTCCACAGTTGAGTATTTTTTTGTGTGTTAATGATAAATATTATGATTTAATATGTGTACAACTGTTCAAAGCTGTGTTTGTTAGTCATGAACTCGCTAGTGTTTTAGAGTCATGCTCAAAATTAGCTAAAATTGTCAATACCAAAATACACACACACACACACACACACAGACACACACATTTTTAAGCCACTTATTCGTCGCGGGAGGAGCTGGAGCCTAACCCAGCGGTCATTGGGTGGAAGACAACCACCGAAATAGTCACTACCAAACATTTGGTAAAGTTTCAGTAGTGTTATGATTGTTTTGTTATTGACAAAATGTAATGTTCAATCATCTGTTTTAATAAAATAAACATGATTAAGGTACATGGTCATTCAAAGCAAAAGCATTTTAGTCCAAGCCAGTCCAAAGTGTGTTTTCAGCTCTGAATTTGAAACAATTCAATAGAATGATCCATATATTATGTTGAGGAGTAGAAGAATTACACTGTTTCAACCATCTGCCGTTTACCTCCTCTCCTCTTTACGCTTATTTTCTCTTCTACTCACCGCGTTCATGCCCTGACCATAGAATGGAACCATAGCGTGAGCAGCATCACCCATTAGGACACACCTGTCCAGCACGTGATAAGGGGAGCATGTGACCCACACCAATGCCTGGGCAGGCAGCCTGAAAAAATCTCTGATCAGACCATCCCTAAAACACAAACCACAGTCGTTAGAACCTTGACCAGAAGAAATGATGATCTGAAAAATATATGCTTATTGAGCTTCACAGTTCATTTAAACAATTACATTTCATAACAGAAATAAATAATGTCACAATAGATACAAAGATGTCATTAACCTGGCTGTGATAGGACACTATTTGTTGTGCGATGACTCACTGCTCAGTTGTGTGTGCTGTGTGTAATATTTATTAAGGGAAGTCACAAGAGATACTGTTTCCATCATTAAGGCAAATGTAACTAAATAAAGAAATACAATAGCTTTCAAAGTCAAAGCCTCTTTAGCTTTACTGTGATAATCTAATCAGTCCATTTACTTTGACAGTAATGCATTCTGCTTTTTTCAACAGTAAGCCTAAAATAATCAGATGATGCGTAAGAAACAGAATAAATTCTCCATATTTGTGACAACAGATCTATAAAATACAAGGAGTAATTTCATCCTGGATCCAACGAAGAGAAATGTTATGGCTTCAAAAACAAGTAGCTGATATTATAACAACAGGCAGAATCAAAACACAGTATTACATGAGAAACTGAAAAACTCTTGTACTGAACTATGGGACATCAAACATAACAGCACATTCAGCTATTTTTTAGAGCTTGAGTTGAATGAACTTTCATTCCTGTGAGGACTGAAATGAGTTGCACAGCTCAACAGTTTCTTCCATATCTACCTGTCACTTGCAGCATTTTGTCCTGTACAAATTAAAAACTCATAAGTGAGGGCAATGTATCTGCTAGCCTGCAATTTCACACTTCACAGACAGCAGGCTCAGCCCTGTCGCCCTGAAGACTCACAAGAGGAACACAAGAGAGGGAGCAGAAGTAAAGAGAGAGAGAACAGTCCTTACACTCCTATGAGTGGGATGGAATCAGGGAAGTTTTTCTGAAAGAAGCCAAGCAACTCATCGCCAGTGGTGATCTTCTCAAACTCCTCAAAGGGCATGAATAGCGTGCAGGTGAACGTCTTATCCTTGAAAATGCACAACAAATGGATTTTCAGAGCCATAAATTGTCATGAAGGCTTCACATACAGTGCATGTGGGATGTCATAGGTCAGTTCAAGGTCAGGGGTGTCCACTCCTGCTCCTGGAGACTCACTCTAGAGTTTAGTTTTGGTTAGGGATGGGATGGTTAGAAAAACTTCCAATCAAGATCTCAGTTGCTAAAATGATCTTGTTTTTTGGGTATTGTTAAAGGGCCTATATCATACATTTTTCGTGTATAACTACTTTTAACATTTGTGTGGTTTTATGTACCAAAAACATTCATAATTAAATTTTCCATGTTCACTTTCCATCATCTCTTTATGGAATCAAACAGGCTGTTTTTGTTACTGTGCCTTTAGGACTGATACATACAAATGACCTCAGTTCTGATCAGCCACCTGAATTGTGCCACATTCATTAAAAAGGCCAGGCTAAAACACTCCTTAACTTCAGTGCAAATGGGCAGGACAAAACTGCTGTGGGCTGAATAGGTGGTTATATGCAAATTCGTTGTTCTTTGTGGCATCACAAAAAACAACTATTTCAAAATAGGCTGTTTATTCAGCTTAGTATCCATACAAATGGATTATTTGGAATAGGAAGTGAACAGTATATTTTTAAACTGTAACAATGTTTACATATCACAAGCAGTTGCTATGGTGTTCCAGTTGGTTTCTAGGGTGTTGCTAAGCTGTTGATATGGCATTCCAGGTAGTTGCTAGTGGGTTACTAGGTGGTTCCTATAGTATTTCTGGTGGTTGCTAGAGCATAGCTATGGTGTTGCTGTAGTATTTCTGGTTGTTAGGGTAATGCTAGGTGGTTTTTAGGTTGTTGCTATGTCATTGCTATGGTATTGATAGGTTATTGCTGTGGTATTTTAGGTGTTTGCTAGGGTGTGCTCAGTGGTTACTAAGGTATCCAAGGTGGTGGCTAGGGTACTGTTGGGTGCATGCTATGGTATACTAGGTTGCTAGGGTACTGCTAAGTAGTTGTTATGGTATTGGAAGTCATTGCTATGGTGTTTTTCAGTGGTTTCTAAGTGTTATTCAGTGGTATCGCTCATGGTTGCTATGGGGTTTCTGTGGTGTTCTAGGTAGTTGGTAGGGTATTTCTAGGTAGTTGCCATGGAATCTCAGGTGGTTGCTAGGGTGTTGCTATGTGGTATCTGTGGTGGTTGCTAGCAAGCATGTATTTCAATGAACTCTGTGTGAAAACTGCACTCTTCAGATATAGGCTCTACAATCCTGCAAAGTTTGGTGGTTCTAGCTTGAAAACTGCAGGAGGAGAAAGTGTTTAAATTTTCAGCTTAGAATAATTTTAAGTTTAAAACAAAGAATAGTAAATTGGCTTCATCAAGCTAACATCAAAAATCTGAAAAATATCACGAGCACTGCTACTGTTTTCTGTTCAGATTATAACTGTATGTATGTAAACATGTATTGTATTGGTGCATGTTTTATTTTATTTGAAATGTAAAGATGTTACACCTTTACACTGTAAACTTAAATTGTGTACTAGAGGTGACTTTAGGAGTAGATAAAAACTTCCATAAATCTTCTTTTACAACACAGAAAAGATATTTGGCACTTTCATTGTCTAAAGACCATTCTGGGCTGCTTATTATATCATCTTGCCATTACACTTGAGGCAAAAGTTGCCTAAAGTTGGCTGAAGACGCAGCATGAATTAGGATGCATACTGAATCACTTGCTTTACTTCAGGAACAGAAATCTGACAAATCTGTGGAAGACTTTTCAAAATGTATTTTTCACTTACCAAATTGGGCAGAGCAATCATCATGAATGTGTTCCTGGGCCAGATGTGCAGAAAATTGGGCTCCATTGCAAACTGGGCGCAAAGACAGAGATAAAGTTACATTCATACAGAATACTCACCAGTTTTGGAATCTACATTCAGTCAGTTAAATAACAAGCACTTTTTTCCACAAACAAATACATAACATTATAAAAGTAGGTACCTTTATTGAGTGAAACACAGACATAATAGACTGGCATACAAGTGATTTAGGAGCTCTCAATCCATTTCCAGCACTTACATCACCATTCCTAGGGGGCATAGTGAGCTCAAGGTATCCATGAGGAATATAGGTCTGGCTGTAACTGAAGCGACTGCGGCGTAAGAACTGCTTCCTGGTGGCAGAGAAGGCACCGTCACAGCCAACAATGAGATCTGCCTGGAGGTCCTTTTCAGTTCCATCAGGCCTACGAGCAACCAGATAACAAATATCTAAAAGCTCAAACATACATGAATAACAGTGTATATACATTAACTTTCACAAGTTTAGGGACATCTAGCTTTTGCAATAACTTATTAAATAGAAAGCTGTTTAGATCTTTGCAGAAACCCGAAAAACTGACAGAACAATGAATAAACAGTGTTAACTTGGGAATAAATTCATACACCATGCATTTTATCTCCTTTTTGTGATGTCAGCATTCAAATCTTCCAGGTGTTTAATTCACTTTTATATATGTCTGCTTTTAACAATAATTTAAAAAAATAAATAAATAAAAAAATAAAATAAAAATAAAAATCTGTTCTTTATATCAAAGAAGACACTTTGATGAACATTAAGCCAAGTGCTGCAGAATATTCTCATATGTTAACAAAACATTTGAAGATATTTTTTCTTAGATACAGTAAAAATTAAACTAATCAGAAAAGATAAGTGTCCCCAAATTTTTACAGGCAGTGTAAATATTAAGGAACAATACATCTTGGACGGAAGTCCTTCATCAGCTATGCAAGCAAAATGTGCAAAAGGTGTACAAGGTAAATCAGTTCATATTCAGATATTCACACTATTTCTCAGAAATACTGGTTCAATTCATGGCATTGCTACATGCACTAAAGATTTGCTGCATGCATTGAAGAACGCAAGCTACATATTTTTTTTCATTCTGTCCCGGAGTACAAATTGCAGATGTGTCAGTAAAATATGAAAATTCTTGTTTGACCATCTTAATTGTAAATGTACAGACTCACATGCCCACTTATGTATCATTGCAAAACCTTTAGTCCCTACTCAGAGCTACTAAAAAGACATTTACAGTGAAAATAACAACTGACCAATAAACACTATTTACTGAGAAAATTCCTCTGGTGCCTTCCTCCACTAATGCTACAAACACACTAAAAACAGTAAAGACAGAAAGCAACAAGTGAAGTAAACAAGGAAGGTATATCTGTGGTACTGCTGCATGACCACCCCTGTTAATTTATGAACATAGTCACTAATAAACCAGCACAGTTCATATATTGCTTTAGGGGGTGTTTTTCTCCAGCTGGAGACTTCCATAGCTGATGGAGTTTCCTCTAAAACATCCTGTTTCTCTAAAATACATAGGGTGATTCAAAAAGATTCATCCGATTCCACAGTGCTATATTTTTACAACCATAAGGCACCTAGGAACCAATCACATACCAGTTGAGGGAGAGGGGGGAGAGGGGGGTCATAGAGTTCCTGTCACCAGAAGATGGCTCCCTTCAGTGTATGAGGAGATAGCAGAAAGCGTTTTGCGTTCTCCACTTCAATAAGAGTGAATCCGCCATAAATGTGCAAAAGTGATATTCGTCTGCAGTGAACTTCCAACAGCTCAGAGCATTCTTCGTTGGTTCCACAACACTGGATGATCTCAGAAATCGCACTGAAAGAGCCGTGAGTACAGTGACAGCTGAAATGCTCAACCGAGTATGGGATGAATTTGACTATTGCGTTGATGTTGTTTGTATAGCTGGAGGAGCTCATATTGAGGAGGCCATATTGAGCACTTGTAAAATTACATAGTAAACTTTATGCTCACTTAAACCATTTACAATTTACTGCACTGCTCTCTAATGATTTACAAGTGCAATAAATCGATTTGAAATCGGATGAATCTTTTTGAATCACCTTGTACTTTGTATCACACCAGAGGTTTCACAACCTCTGCATTTATTAAGTACAAGTGTAAATGAATGTAAATGTAAAAAAAGAGAACAGGCTGTTTACCCATGAAAGGTCATAGCCCCAGTTTCTGGGCTCCAGTCAAGCAGTTTATGGTTGAAGTTCAGTTTTGTGTTTGGATATGCCTCAGCCACTGCAGTGATAAGACAAATTAAACAGAGAGAGCTGTGAAAAACACTGAACATAACTGAACTGAAGTCAGACCACAGCAGACCACATCACTCACAACACCGTGTCTGTAATTCAGGATATAAAAATGTTTTACAGACATTTTAATTAACAATCCTGTTTTAAAGATAAAAGAACCCAAGGATAGTTACCCAACAGAAATTTAACCAACCCATTTTTCAATTCAAGCTTTACAGCATAATTTGCCATAGATCAGATAATAAACAGAATAAATAGGTTTGGCTGATGAATGCGTGAATACCTGAAAGGAGCTCCTTATTAAGGTTGGCTCTGTCTACAGAGAGGATATACTGAAAGGAGAAGAAATGAGATGTTGACGCTTAACAGAACAAAGACAGCCCACATCTTCTTTCAACACATTTATGTTCAGAATGGAGAAGGTTATTTGCTCATGTATGCCAAGTAGATGAGGCCTGTAATGAACGAATTTCAATGACAGGCAAATGATATCCTAGTCCGTTTAGCGAAATGTTAAAATGGTGTAAATTGCAGCCTGTTATTTTCAAGCTTTCACTGCCAAGGTTTTGATTCAAATGTGTTTAAACGGGCCCATATTTTAGATGTTTTTCTATTTCATTTTTCTCCCTGAAGTCCACTTATGACATCTGTGTGATTTTATGTAGCAAAAAGTCATGATTCATTTTTAAGTGACCATTTTCTGTCTACGCCTGTTTTTCCTTCCATGCCCTAAAGACTGATATACGTAAATGTTCTCTGTTCTGATTGGCTGCTCTGTACTGTGCCTTATTCAAAAAGCAACCTGGCTGAAACACTCCTTTTAAACTGCTCTAGGCTTAATAAGTGGATGTATGTAAATGAGTTGATATTTGTGACATTACAAAAACAAGTAATTAAAATCAGGCTGTTTATGCAGCTTAGTTTTCATATGTAGACTGTATGGGCTTAGGAGTGAAGACTGGGCCCTTTAATTGTTGCATATATAAAATATATTTCATTACATTCTTTTAAATCAGTGGTTACCAGCTCTATCCACAGGGCTCCCCAGACGGCCCACATATTTGCTCCAACCTAACACACAGCACAAAGGAATGAAGGAAAAATGCGGACTGTCTGGGGGGTTCCTGAGGAATGAGTTGGGAACCACTGTTGTAAATGACTTACTTTGGCAATGCCTGAGTTCATGTAATTCATTTTATTCATGTGGAAATGATGAATCAGGTAAATTGAATGCATCATTTTTCCAGCAAAACTGGAATACAAATTAACCAATATGGACTACAATACACCTACGTGTCCCTTTCATATCTGAACATCTTTCACCAATATTCTTGAGCAATTCAACTGACTTTATATGTTGCATCTTGTAGTGCAGTAGCCTGAAAATCTAAAACTGCTGGTGTGAAGCCCCAGAGATCTGACATTAAATAACCCAGGAGCTTTTCCACCTAAAAACGTTGTTTATGGCGAGAGTAAAAGAGGTTCACTGTTGCACACTGGGAGTTCATGCAGGGACTGGCCTTCATACATGGAGTGAACTTTTAATCCAGCACTTAAGCACTTGCATGTAAAAGCACTCTCTAGCATTGAGAGAAGGCTGTTACCAGCTGGACAGTCAGAATTTCTCCCTTTCTCTGTTTCTCGATCAGTCTCGCTCTTCTCTCTGCCAGCCTCTCTGTCTCTCTTTTGTTAGTAAGAGGATTAATAACAAGCACTAATAAGCTGACGATTTAAATGCGGCTGCACTTCTTGGGAAATTGTTCAGGATCCAGAATAGTCCCATCTGTTGTGCTCTCTCTGTAATTATACTCAGCCCCATCTTATTAACCATAAGTGATCCTGCTAGTGAACGGATGCAAATCGAGGCATTTGAAGTATGAAGCCTTTTTATGTTTAGAGTAGGTGTATGTGCACAGGAACAAAGGCTGTAAGCTGTAGGCTGTAAATGCAGGTATAGTACAAACCACTTGATGCCTAACTTGGATAAATAACTTATGCACACTGAAAAAAGAGCTTTGAATTTACATGATTAAAATGTGTCAATGAATATAAAACGTGTTACATCAACACAATTCTTGCCATATTACGTAAAATATGAAATTGTGTCAATGTAATATTTTATTCTTTTATTGAAACATTTAAATCATGTAAATTCAAATCACCATTTTTCAGTGTGTTGGCCTACAACAAAAGATTGATTTATATGTAAAAATATTCCCCTTGGTGGCACCAACAGTTTCCCTGTTAGCTGTGAACCACTACAATAGAAATCCAGAGGGCAATCAAACTTAGTAATGGATTTGCATGGCCCTCATGAGAAAGGTAAAAGCAGTTCAAATGTTCAGAGCAAAGCGCTCTGAATGGTCCTGGTCGGCCCTCCCTGTGAAAATGATTAACAAAAAATGAAACAAGGCAGTTCTATTGATTCACTGGAGTGAGTTAAGGCCACATGCTCTTAATGTCATCTACCTGCAATAATTGGTGTCTGATCACGTATGCATATAAGTAATGTCTAAATCTGTAGTGAAGAACCCATAGGTAAGCATCATTTATCCTTAAATATGCCAATGTCAAACCTTGTAAGACAAACAAATATCATTTACTTTGGCAGCAGTTACATGTCAGGCTACCAAGTTTTATAAAATATTTATAATTAATTTCTTGGTTTAGATTCATACTGCATACACATGTAAAATTACAAAGTGAAAGAAATTAGACCAGTACAAGACGTATAGTCTTGTACAAGTATATGACATCACATCATGAAATTACATATCAATGGCCCTTATTCATCAACGTTGCATACGGTAAAATCTGATCTTAATATAAGTGCGCACAAATTTCATTGACATTTTAGGTATTCATTAATTTCATCTTTGGAGTATCTATACGATTAAACTCATGTCTTGTAGAAGTATGTGTAAATTTGAGTATAATAGATTAACGACCTAAAAAATGTTGGATATGATTTTAACTAACCAAAACTATTATCAATATAATATATAATGCTAATGATAAGAATGAAAAAATTAGAATAACACAAATAAACTCCGCCTACAAGCACAGCCAATGGCTCATGAGCCGATTAATGCTGTCCTTTTACTGGCTCCTTACTGACACACCTGCACAAATTAGGGTACACTTCATGTAAATGACAGGTAAATGACATACTGGTAGGCTGGGAGTCAGTTTAAAGTGGATTAGTTTTATCTGTCTCTTTAAAGTGTTAAATGTTCATTGTGTTTTCAAATTTAAATAGCCCCCAAATTTGGTAATTATAGACTGATTTTATATCCATACAAAGTGGTTTTCAAATTAATAGAATTTTATATATTTCACATTACCTGACCCTTTTTTCCATACGGTATGGGTGAACGTTTCCCGTTCAGACTGTGGATCATACGAGCATGCATTGGGATGCCCATAGACACAATCTGCATAGAACAGACACACCAGCAAGACATAAAACTCAAAGTAATAATGCACACATTTAAACAAACTACATAAACTGGTAGGACACTGACAGAATAACACAGCTGAAAGCAGTAATTACAAGTATGGTCTCCTTTATTCTACCTTTCTATGGCCTCTCACAGCATAGCGCCACAAAATATATTTATTTTTTTCACTTGAATGTTGCATCCACAAAGTTTTGGTTACATTTTGATTATTATTAATGCCAATTATTTACAGTGGTTTCACAGTAAACATGGTGGAGAATGGGTGAGATTGTATTTTTAACGAACATCTTAAAAACTAAGGAGATGATTGTGGATTTTTCTAAGTTGCAACCCTTAAAAACTGACACAGATATCAATGCATGAGCTGTAGAGAGAATGAGTACTTACAAGTACTTGAGTACAATTTTTGATGAGAAGCTAAAATTTGGGAGAATACTGAAGCAATTCTTAAAAAATGCCAGCAACTCATTTACTTTTAGGAAGTTAAAATCTTTTTCTGAGAATTCATCTCTTTTGCGTACGTTCTATAGCTCTTTTATTGAGCATGGTTTCATTTTCTCTAATTGTAAACATTTTTTTTTTTAAATATCGTTTACAGAGCCTGATATCTATGTGCTCCAAAATAACTGATCCTCCATTGAGGTCACTAGCTTTATTACACTCTCAGAAAAAAAGGTATGAAACTGCTACTGGGGCAGTACACATCTTGTTACTGGGGTGGTTTCCTCAAGGGTACATCTCAGTACATTTGTCGGGAACATAGTTGTACCATAATCCATTGAAATTATATTTTCTAATTTGTATTGACTCCACACACCCCGTCTTGTCTCCAGCCTATTTATTTTATTGTTCTGTTTGAAAACATTAGGTTAAACGTATTGAGGGTACATTTACCTTGTTTGTACCTTGATGAGCAAAAAAATGTACCTGCACAGTAGCTTTATTTCTAACAGTGGACATAAACAACAGACTCTAAAAAAGACCATCCTATCATTAATGGCCCTTAACATGTCCTCCACTCTGCCTTTGAGTTGTTGCCTCTGTGACACTGTTATAGCTACCTTAGATGTCAGTCTGTATGACAGACAGTGTTATTTGTGCCTGAGGCTATCAAGCTGATCAATGATCATTCACAGTAAATTATGTGCTTACTATGTATTTTATTTATTTATCTTGTCTAAAGAAGATGTCTGTCTTTAGTTGTCAATAGATGTCTCTATGTTGTATGTTTTTGTGTCATATGTTTATACGCCCAGTTATGAATTGTCCCTCAAGGACCAATAATGTTTATTCAATTAAATTCAATTCCAATTCAATTCCAGTAGGAATTTCTAAAGGAATGTTTATCATAAATTCATATCATAAAATGTTTATCATAAATATTCAGAAAATTCACTTTAGTGTGTTTTCTATACCTGAAGTCAAAAAAGGTGGGAAAAGAAGATTAGTATTTAGCTATCATTTAGGTACTTTCATTAAACTGAGTTGAAATTACAGCCACTCAATCTGCCATTAAAACTTCTCAGATCTTTCCTCATCTCAACTAAGGCATTTTTAGTTCAACTTGAGTTCAGATCTAGTACCCTAGAGGAGAGTAATATAAAAGCCTGGTTTTCCCATGCTGAAAGGTCATGTAAGTGTATAAAGGCCTAGTGACGCAGGTACAGCTGAGGCATGCATAACGGCCTCTGTGTGCCAAATGTAAGCTGCAAAAAATCGGAGCAATCGCTGACCTCACAGACTAAAGCAAAGCAAAACTATTTGACTGGAAGATATACAAAACGAAAAAGCAGTACATCAGTGTGACTTCTTCCCAAGAATCTCTGTTCCTAAAGCCTGACTGCACACTGTCTGTCCAGTGTCTCTCTTAGACTCAATGGAAATCTGCAAACTGCTTATGTATGTCACACTGAGCATTCATTGGTTGCATGTGATGGGGTAAGATGCTGAACATACCTTCTCTTCAATCCCAATATGTTTTAAAGCCTGGCGCCCCCTATGGGAGAGGGCTAGGTTGATGCTCCTGCCCTTCACTACTTTGGCACAGCGAATATCTAACAGGTTATAAAAGTCAGTCAGTCAATCCAATGCCATAAGCATCTCTGCAGTTCTTGCTCCATATCATACTACTATAATGCTGTTATTAATCAAAATTCTGATTATTAATGAAAGTCTTTAAACTTTTTAGCCCTTTTGATAGAGTAGGTTTTAATCCTTACCTTCTCGAGATTCAAAAACTGCAACATCAAAACCTCTCTTTGCAAAGAAGGAAGCATTCAAGGCACCAACCTAAATTAAGATGGAGGAAAATTCCACCAAATGTTTAATACATGCTTGAAAAGACATTAAAATTCTAATAAATGTAAGATTTTGATAACAATTTAGAACAATGGTTCTCAATGCTTCCTCACAGCCCCTTGGACAGTCCACATTTTTGCTCTTTCCCGATGTGGACTATCTAGGGGGCCCTGAGAAATAGTTTGAGAACCACTGGTGTAGACAATTTGCAACTATAGTTAAACTTCTCTTATGCTAAAAAAACTGCTTTCCATTATACACAACCACTTCCAGTCCTTTGTAGATGAAAAGTAAAAAATGAATGCCAATTCAATTTTTCAGGCTAATGGACATGATAAAGGGAAAAAACCCTGCAGATCTTTTCCAGCATAACATAACTGAGAAATGACGTCAATCATTTACCAGGTTTCAAAATCATTTTATAAGCTATTGACCCGCTAGACCACTTTCTTTGATGCAGTATGTATTAACAACACAATTAACCTCTTTTAAAGGAGGTTGATTATATCAACATAAGTGGTGTCCATTAAGATATTAAAGTACCCTTCACCATCTCAAGGACTAGAAGATCATGTATAACTAGGGTACTGTGTTTGAATGACTCACTGTATTATCAGATGCAAACTTGTGTCATAAAGATATCAATCCATGTGATCTTACCAAACCGCCTCCCACTATAGCAACTCTTTTCTTGTTGTTCTTCTTAGTTGAGTGATCCATGCTAGCACCGTCCTTATTTGTCCGTAATAGCTCAGAAATTAGCTCGGTGTATCAGTGGATGTGGACAACCTGCTGAGATACGTTTCACCGGGTTACCAAAATGGCGAACAAGCATGAAAAAAAGTTGAAAAAAAAAAAAAACTACTCCTCCTCTGTCAGTTCTATGTCCCTATACAACCATTCATATGTAAGTATAGTTTGAGGAGGAGCACGTTAAATAGCAAAGGTTCAAAGCCCTGCAGCGCACAGGAGTCAAAGATCAATCCGCTGTGTTGGATTTTTTCACTGAGGAGAAGAGGATTTTATCTTTAGATTTAGATTAGTATTTAACCTGAACAGCCATTTCTCGTCTCAATAATATTTTAACCAAAGAAATAATTAGTTGGACTACACTCTTAAAAAGATGGTTCTTTAGCAAAGGAAATGGTTCTATATAACCATCTATATAACCATAAACATTCAAAGAACCTTTTGCATGGTGAAAGGGTTCTTTGCATCATGAAATAGTTCTTCAGATTGATGAAGAATGTGCTGTACATAGTTTTATATATAGATATGTTATAATGTCAAGCTTGTAACAATAGAAGAACCCTTTTGGGTGCTATTTAGAACACTTTTCAAAAAGGTTATATATAGAACCATCTGTAGCACATTCATGCACATTTTCCATCAATCTGAAGAACCCTTGAACAAGTACCATTTTTAAGAGTGTACTCTTAGAAATGAGCTCTCACGGTGCTGTTTGGTTCCCCTCAGTGGCATCACTTGGTTTTACCTCTTGACCAAACCTGCCTGTTGACTAACTACCCAAATAATATATTTTAATTAATCAACCAAGAAAAAATCTTTTTTTCTTCTTTAATTTTACAGTAGAAAATAAAAGTTAATAAAAAAGGCAATTGGTGCAAAAGTGATTCCGATTCATATAGATTGAGCATATGAAGTTAAACCTTTACTGCATAGTAATAAATAAAACTACAGAGGTAAACCTAAAAAAACGTTAAAACGTATTCATCAATATATATAAGACCTGCACCAGGGGACCCCCACCAAGACCTCTGCCATAATTTGAATCCTGCAGATTCCCTTTAATGAGGACTTTTGTTTTATGAATAATAAACGTCAGTTCCATCAGGGGCCAATCTGAATAACAGCACCTGCAACAGCATCATTACATTAAGAAGCAGGGGCTTGATAATGTCAAATGCCTACTGACAAGCTTCTCACCACTAGAACTAACCCTTTGGGTTATGAAGGTTAATCATAGGAAAAATTACAGTAGATTCTGACAAAAACGCTGTAATAATGTGCCATTTCGAAAAGAAGAGGCTTCCAAAATCACATTTAGCAAGTTTAATAGTTATATTTACTTTGGCTGGACAGTATCTTAAATTTGGCCAAGATGATCTAAACACTAACAACTGTATAAAATCACATTATCTTCCTAAATAGGACTCACAATCATGAGGACTCACAAGGTGCTGAAAAGTAGCTGCAGTATTGTACATCCCACAAAGAATCACTTTGTACTGCAGGAAGTTGTTGGGGATAATGAAAGCAGACAGCACCTTAGGTCATGCAGTCAGTGGCACCTGCCAGAACTCTTTAAGATCAAATTTGCTCACAGATGTGTCAGATCTAACTCTATACACAATCATCATCTTGACTCAAAGGGTAAAAATCTTACCTTATTTATGGCAAGAGCTTATTTTTAGTAGCCTAACTTTTTCTAGCTGTTTTCATTAATAACATCTCTATACACTAAAGCTAGACTCAGCAAGATCATGAGTAAGTGATCATGAGTAATAGTTAGTTCTTCAGTAGTTCTCCTTTCTGGAAGCTGACAATATGCGTCCTCTTGAATGGCTTATTATGACTGTCTGACTACTTGTGCCAAATGTGTCACCAAAGCGCATAGAGTTCACTTTTTACCATTGAAAACACCAGATTTGTATGGCCCTACTTATCAGCTTAATTTTGTATGTCATGAAAAAAACTTGAACCTATCATGGTTCAGTATACTAAAATATGCTAATGACAGGATTACAATGAGGACAGGAAACTTATGCTGCCTTCTTACAACTCGGAAGTCATAAGTACAAAGTTGTGCTCAAATTATTTTGGTCAGAAACAAGACAGAAAGTGCTGGGAATAATGTTTTTTGTTTACTTCTGTTTTTCTGTTGTCAAAGAGAGTACGGTTGTGTTACTGCAACAAAATAAAGAGCAGAGGATGCAGATTAGATGGTTTTATCCAGTTAGAAGCATCGCATAGCTGTTTTCTGTGTGTGGATGAGAGTAAGGCACTAAAGATTTTAGCCTGTAGTGTTCATGTGTGGCTGCTGAATAAAAATGCACACAGTTTACGATACAACTATCTGCAGCTGCCGTTGCTTTTCTTATTGACGTTTCCCCACTAAGTAATTGCAACATTGTGGTGGCATACATCTGTCATCATCTTGTAAATTTGATATTTCTGCCTCAACTTGAAGGCATTATAAATACAGAATATGCCTGTACTGGCTAACTTAGTGTTTGAGATATTTGGACAGTGTAGCTATGCAGTTAGCTAGAACAGATGATCGATGATGGTATTTAACATTGCTGCAAAATTTGTGTTCCAAATAAACTGTCAAATAAGTTGTGTAGGTCTGTTAACCTTCTGGCTAAGCTACTGCTGTACTGTCCTAGGAGCCATTTTTCAGCAAACTGATACTAGAGGACAAAGCTTCTACTGCTCCACTACACTGTTCTCATTAACACTAGGGGGCTAGCATTAGCTTAGCAAGCAGTGTAATCGCTTCACACATACCACAAGACAAAGAGAGTCAAAGAGAGTCAAACCGCTAGGAGTCGATTCTTTGACTTTGTCGACTTCATGTTATTTCAGACATATCTTTGTGTCATCTAGCTAGTGTTTTTTTTATTCTTGGTGATCATAGTACAATCTATGACAGTTCTAAAATGCAAATAACTACATTTAGACTGGTTTACCTTTTGCTAAGCATTTGTATCTGTGGCTCTGGAGTGGCAGAAATCGAGAGTTGGAGCCGACTCCAGAGCTGTGCATCATTAACTGATATTCCACTGATAATACTAATTTGCTACCTTTTTATATGCTTGTGACAAAGGTCTACTTTGTGCATCCAATAGCCTTTTAATTGTAACAGTCATCTGGGTCATCACAGATTGGAATCAGTTTGCACCAATCAGAATTAGATGCGTCTCTGAGAGAGAGAGAGAGAGAGAGAGAGAGAGAGAGATTCACTGTGAAAAATCTGTAGTACAAGAAAATTTCAAGTAAAAAAGTCCTCAGTAACTTTTAAATTTTAGTGTAGATGTAGGTGTAGATGTAGGTGTCACCCTAACAAAATATGGTTCTTCAAGGGTATACAGCAACAAAAAGGGTTCTTCCATGGTTACAAGCTTGACATTTTTGCTAGATACGACCATTTTTAAACAGGTTCTATACAGAACCATACACAACACATTCTCCACCAGTCTGAAGAACCATGTTACCATGAAAAGAACCCTGAAAAGAAGCACTAAGTGGTTCTATATAAAACTCATGATGGTTCTGAATAGAACCATTCTGTTTACTGAAGAACCTTGTGTACCTAATGAATCAGACAGTGAGTGTAAGTATGTGACATGCAGGAGTAAAATCGACCAGATTTTTTTCACCCGAGCTGCCTGTTCACACCCAACACACACACACATCACTGAAACCGTTTGCCCATGTGAAGTCAGGTCTCGTGCAACAGCCGGTTTTGAAACTCCGAATCGGCTCAGGGATTCGCTTCGTTCTGCTCGAACAGTTCGAATGAGTCGGTGTGAGCGACTCCCCTCACCTACTGAACCCAACACCAAGCAGACCTCGCAGTCTCACCGCCAGGCTGCACTCAGCTTCCACTGGAGGCCAAGCGCTTGGACGCTCACCCGCGTACTGAGAGCAAATCTCCACCAGAAACACAGATTAAAAAAGAAGGAAAAGGGAAAGTAACGCAGGAAAAAATCAAACGGTGTGACAGACCAGCTGAACCACTCTAACTAACTGGGATTCGGTCGGTTCGCAGCGCGGTGCACTCACCCTGAGCAGATAAACGACCCAGCCACACTCTCACTGAGTCTGCCTTCCACAAAGAAAAAGAGGAAAAAGTACCGAGAAAATCCCGGAAGAACAGACAATTGTTATATTATGTTATGACCAGCTCGTAGGAGACCACAGCTCACAAAGGGGAACACACAAAGCTCACCTCCCCAGGTGTGATGATTAACCTGAGCCCATCCCCACCTCCAGCCCCCGCACCACCGCTGCAGGGAATGAAAGACAGGGGCGCAGTGGATCGTATAGACATAGCTGAGAGGGGAATTCCACCACTTTTTAAATTTCTGCATGGGAGCGTAGCTAGAACGTTTACAATAGGGTGGCCAGGTAAGACAGATTTTATTGGGATGGAACACAGCTTAGAAAAAAATATATAATAATTTAATAGCGTTACTCTATGAAAATGACATGAATCGATGCGTTTTTTTCTAAATCTGTCCATCACTCACACATAAACAATTACATCAACACAACTATTGCCAAAAGTAACTGAAAGACAAAACTGTGTTGATGTAACACATTTTAGCCATTCATGAGGGAATGATGTATTTGAATTAGGTAAATTAAATGCATCACTTTTTTCAGTGCACAATGTTAACTTTAAGAAAATCGTTTCATACAGACAGGCCATAGAAGGTTGCAGTCAGTACAGGTTATACATAAGTCTACTACCCAGACTACACTGTGTAAGGTCGCCTGGAACATGCACGTATTTTGCTGTTAAAAAAAAAAAATAAAAAATTAGTTAGAATGATACGCGGTTATAGCTGACTTATTTTAACAGTTAACTGATTGAATGTCCTACTTTATAGCTCACAGAGCAGCACTGCTGAAGGAATTCAGTGCACATTCACTCACCTGTTTGCTGAGCAGATTAGCCTCTCATAGCAAGATAAGCTAACTCTTAAATGCAGCATCATCAGACTGATTGGAACCCCGATGGCAGATTTTCATCAAAAAAGCATAAATAATGTTTTACTGATGATGGCTGACTGTCTCACTTTCCATAACTGGGGTGGCCAAAAGAGTGGCCATGCTTCATTCCAAGGTGGCCTCTGGTCATCCTTGGCTGCACCTCTGTTTCTGCATAAACAGGCATTCAGAGTGGTATATAACCGTTTTATTTGCTCTTCAAAACCACCAGTGAACCTACATCTCTTCTTACTTTTTGTGTGTAATCATCAAACAATGTCTTAGGCGTCAGACAGTTCATTCAAAACCATTTCATGTAGTAACTTTCTTTGTAGGAGCTTTTAGTGGCATCAAACTCTTTGGTTGTCTGGTTTCTATCATCACAACCGTGACCAATTCTGTTTCTCTAGAACAAAACATTTCACATCAAAAAATTGGTGGAATTCAAGCAGAGTAGCCAAAAACAATATTCAAGTAAAAGCAGTGGTGGACAGTTACAAGGTACATGTGCTTAATTACTATACTGAAGGTACTTTTTAAAAATGTCTGTAGTTTATTAAAGTATTTTCATTTTTATAGGATTTTACAACACTCCACTACATTTCAAAGTAAAATATCTTGTTTTTTTACTCCACTACTTCCGCATCAGGTGTTGTAACTCTGTAAGTGGGAGAAAAGTGGAGTTTCCACAATATTTCCATATCAAAGTGAAGCAAACCAAAGAGCATCTTTCATTAATCCCCTCCCCCAGTTGTTCACTGTCCAATTGTGGTTTAGCAACTGTACCTAGGCATGGGTACCTCTAACAAGCTTCTAGTTTTAATTTAAAATCTCTTGAGATTGGGTGTGTTTTTCTAAAGTCTGATATCTAATATCCTGAGAGTTAGTATAGGCCTTATCAAGTATTGTTACTTTAGGGAAATAACTTAAAATAAAGTTTTAAGAAAAAGTTAAAGAAAAAGTACCTTTTAAAAGAACAACTTGAGGAAAAGTACAGAAGTACAGGATCAAAAAACTAAGTATTGAGTAACTTATATAAGTATTGAGTAGGAACAGGAACTATACTCAAGTTTGTTGCACTCTGCTTTTGACCTAAAATAAAATACTAAAGCTCCAAAGTGACAAATGTGGCCAATCACAAAGTAGACAGGTGCTCTCACCAACACAATATAATGTGATTAAACAAAAAAAAAAGACAAATTTAGTGTTAATGAACAAAATGTAACACAGTAAAAAGTAGATCACATGCTTCTCAAATATACTTGAATAGCATTAAAAGTGCTATCATTTGAAAATACTCACCTAAGTACAAATCCATCAAGCTTTATTCATGTTACAAAAGTAAGTGTATTTTGTTACTACCCACTTCTGCATCTTAATGCATACAATTTATTATTATCTCCAGTGTACGCACATATTTCCACAACACAAATCAATCCAACTAAACAAACAGTTCAAATTTGCACTTCTGCCAATACTTCATGAATCCTGTTTTTCAGAAATTGTACGGGGCATTTGTTAGAGAGCATTTGCAAATTTATACTAATTAAATATAGTCGGCACTACTTACAAGGCATTTTCATCATTTCATCAAATCTAAGAATAATCTAAGATGTATTTGCCTTTACATGTGTGAAGATTCACACATTCTGAGTACAACAGTTAAAGCTTCAGTCAGAACAGCAAAGCAGTATTAGATCTGTGTTCCTTTTCTAGAACTAAAGAAATGCTGCTTTGCAATCTCTGTGCGCCGCTTTAAAATTGACCTACATATCACTACAAATGGACAAAGTCTGTGAGGGCCAAAGTCAATTGAGAAAAGGCTGACATTATGATAAAGAGGTCTGCTTTGCCTTTACTTGAGAAATATGGGAAGCCACATTCAGATGAAAATGTTTAACAGCCTACACTGTTACTTAAGTGGAAAAAAGGGAAGAAACTTGAATCAGAAAGTGCACACAGCATCTTTAAAGAGAAAAAGCCGAAAGTATAGGATTTAATTACTTGTAACTGCACATAACTGTTACACAAGGTATACTTGGATTATATATCTAAATATGTAACAGCATATGAATACTTGCCTGCTATGGTTCTTGTTGAAGACTTGTGGTAAAGTGTCTGTCACCAGGTGGTTAATTATTTATTTATTTATTTTTTTTAAATAAATTTAGCTATCTAAAAAAGGGTAGCCTGTCACTATCCTTAACCGCACTTTTTAAGATGGGGACAAATGAGATAACAGCAGGGGCTCTGATAGATTACACCAGTCACAGATTTGGATTTCAGAAAGAGAGGGAAATTAATTCTAACACTAACGGTAAGCACACTCCGTTCTCCCAGGCTGTTCCTTTAAAATGATGCAACACAGGTCAAAGTCCGAGTTAGTTGCAAGGGCATTCTGCAGGAGCACAGTCTACAAGAGTTCTACAGGACAATAATCTACCTATTTACTAATCCAAATACAGGACTTCTCTGGCTCATTAATGGAGATTCCAGTGTTTACCGTTGATGCATTTACTAATTTACCTTTCAAGGGAAATCCTGCAGCAGTCTGCCTTTTAGACAACGTAAGTCGCTTTGCATAACACAACAGCGTGCTTCAACTATGTTTGCCCTTATTGAATTCATGTTATAATATCAGAATAACCAAACTAGAATGTAGTATCAGTGAATATTTTTGACTTGAGAATTTACTGTGCAATGTTTGTGACAAATGTAGGAACTGCAAGATGAGCTTTACCAAAACATTGCAGCTGAGATGAATTTATCAGAGACTGCGTTTGTCACAAAGCTGAAATCAACAGACACCTTTTGTTCAGGTATTTGACCATACAAAACTGAATTAAGTACCTGATTTGGTGTTAAACTTTCATGGTTGTTTAGGCATTTGCAATAGACTCAGCTGTAATGCAAACCTAATTCCAAAAAAGTAGGGACAGTAAGTAAAATGCAAAATAAAAACAGATAACAGAAACATCAAAAAAACACTGCCAACTTCTCTGGGATTAAGCTTATCTGAGCTCGATTACCATAAAGTGGTAAAGTGTGCTGTAGTCTGATGAGTTCACCTTTCAGAATGTTTTTGGTAATAATGTACATCATGTTCTTTGGGCTAAAGAGCAAAAAAGACTATCTGAATGGTTAATGCAAAGTTCAGAAGCCAGCGCCTGTTATGATATGGGGGTGTGTTAGTCCCCATGGCATGAGTAACCTGCACACATGGGAAAGCATCATTAATGCTGAGGGGTACATAGGCATTTTGGAGTAACATATGTTGCCATCTAGATGATGTCTTTTACAGGGACGTTTCTGCTTGTTTCAGCGAGACAATGCTAAGCCACATTCTGCAGCATTACTTCGTACTTCTGCAGGTGCTAGACTGGCTTGCCTGCAGTCCAGACCTGTCTCGCATTGAGAACGTGGCACATTATGAGGTGCAATATACTATTGCCGCAGATTGGATACGTATCGGATTTCAGTACCACATGAAAGCGGAATTGAAAATGTCAGATTCGGTGCGTTTTTTGCTGTTCACACTGCCACACAGATGACACGTATGTGTCACATTTGAGGAAAAAGATCGGATTTGGGCCACTTTTACCTGCTGTCTCAGTATGGGCTGAAGTACTAGTATACAATAAAAAAATATCATATAAACGAAAATGCTTATATATGTTAGCTAAAATGTTAGCTGCTTTTCTCCGGCAGGAAACTTTTCCACAAAAGTAGAACAATTTCTTGTAAAATGTCTTGAAACATTTGACTTTTTACGAGGCTGAGCTTCTCATTGGCCAATTTCTTGTTTGAATTTTCCCATTTCACCTTACATGGTGCCTGAGGCACCAGAATGTCATTCCTAGGCCATTTAAGGTGGAACGGATAAATTCAAACAAGAAGCTGGCGAATAAGAGGCTGACTTGAGCCTTGTGAGCTAAACATATGTTGCCATCTAGATGATGTTTTTTACAGGGACGTTTCTGCTTATTTCAGCGAGACAATGTTTCTTGTTGCAGATTAAACATATCAGAAAACAAGCTGAAGTACTTATAAATGCAAATAAGTCCATTCATCTGCAAATTATCGATGTTCATTTTAAATCTTTCTCTTTGCCGTTTCGTTAGCTACTAGCTAGGCCAGATTGTTGTCTGCGTTGCTGTGGTGACCAGCAGTCTGCGTGCTAATCTTCAGGGTTAAAGGGTGAATTAGCAGATATACATTAACTCCAGCGTTTAAGACCATTTATTGTTAAAACTGTGTTACAACGATCAGCAGAGCTTTATTGTTCTGCAAAGGAGGATTGTATTAGTTTTACTTAAAAATCTAATTCTACTGTGGAGCTGACCCCTGGTCTGAGCAGCGGTAGAACCACAATATATATGTCGCATGCTGTGTAAAACACGGCACTTGGTGGCATTAACTGCAGTGTGATTCTCTTACACCAGACACGTCCTCCTTTTAGGCATAAACTGAAATCAGTGCGTTTTGTTGTTGTTTCATCACTGTAGTTCACTACAATAACGTCAGGTCAGCTGTGCTGTGCCAGTGACAGAGCGCTGTTTCATGTTAGCCAGCAGCTAAAAACAGCTAACCTGTTAAGCTAGCTTTCTCCCACTCTCCCATGCCACACACACAGCAACTTCAGTTTTAGTTCCATTTAAATCAGACCTGTAACTAGCATGAACCCACTTCTTTCTTTCACTTTTGTTGCGTGGGAATGCACTAATACTGTTATAAATATGACTGTTAGAGCGCCGTAACACATAGACCCCTTCAGCTGTAGTTGTGTGGAGCAGACATGATTTAATGCTCCTAAAACTTGTTAGGATGTTAGGAATTAGCTCTAGGCCAGTAAAGTTACACACCACTTTTCTTGTCACTCACACTTGGTCACAGGAGAACAGATCACCGATCACTCCACTCAAACAGGGAAGGTATAACCCCTATAATAATGATTCAGACATTATCCTGTGGTTTTTATCCGCGAAATGCTGGCTACCCACATAGGTACTTCCTGTTAAAGCTGTGAAACACGTTTATGTATACGTAAACACGTTTATATATATATATATTAAAAATGCCACCAGGACTGTTGCTAGAATGCAGAAGTGTGAAAATCGTATTAAGTATTGTTTGTGTTTTATCACCCTGTCCTAAATATATGACAACAGAGACCCTGGACTGTTTAGCCACTGCAGTGTTATATCAAGCGAGAATGGGGAAAAATTCCACTTTCACAAATACAGCAATTGGTGTCCTCAGTTTCCAAACGATTACTGATCATTGTTAAAAGAAAAGTTGATTTAACACAGTGGTAAACATGCTCCTGTCGCAACTTTTTTGCAACATGCTGCAGGCTTAAAATTTAGTAATAAGTTTACAAAATATTAAAAAAAAACACATTTAATTAGATGAAACATCTTGTCTTTGCACTGTTTTCCACTGAATACGGGTCAAAAATGATTTGCAAATCATTGCTTTCTGCTTTAATTGCATGTTACCAACTGTCCCAACTTTTTTTTTATAATTCCTTAATTCCTTGACTGATATGCCTAAACACACAGCCTTTTATCATCTGATGAGAACATTTGGCTACAGAGGAGTTGAAAAAGAATAAATATATGAACTCCCAGTGGCCCTTAAGGACTGGAAACTTGCAGTTTAAATAAAAAATAGGATGCAATGATGTGCAAACCATGTAAACCACATTTTAAAAGGAAAATACTACAAAGACAACAAATCAAATGTTGAAACTGAAAATTGTATTGTTTTTTGAAAAATAAATGCCCATTTTGAATTTGATGCCAACAACACATTCCAAAAAAGTTGGGACAGGGCATGTTTATCATCACCTATTCTTTTAACAACAGTCTGTAAGCTTTTGGTAACTGAGGAGACAAACTGCTGTAGTTTTGAAAGTGAAATGTTTTCCCATTCTTGTTTGATATAGGATTTCAGCCGGGGTTCAGTTTGGAGTCTCCTTTGCCATGTTTTTCATTTCATAATGTGCCAAATGTTTTCAGTGGTGACAGGTCTGGACTGCAGGCAGGCCAGTTTAGCATCCAGAATCTTTTAATATGGAGCAATGCTGTTGTAATACATGCAGAATGCAATTTATCATTGTCTTGCTGAAATAAGCAAGACCTTCCCTGAAAAAGACATTGTCTGGATGGCAGCATATGTTGCCAAAACATGTATATATTGTTCAGCATTAATGGCGCCTTCACAGATGAATGCACCCCTATACCATCATGAATACTGGCTTTTGAACTGTGCACTGATAATAAGCCGAGTGGTCTTTATCCCAGAGGACACAGCGTCCATGATTTCCAGAAAGAATTCCTAATGTAGATTCGTCAGACCACAGGACACTTTTCCACTTCTCTTTAGTCCATTTTAAATGACCTCAGGCCCAGAGAAGGTGGCAACATTTCAGGATCCTGTTTATATACGGTTTCTTCTTTGCATTGTAGAGTTTTAACTTGCTTATGTGGATGCAGCGCCAAACTGTTTTCACAGACAGTGGTTTTCAGAAGTGTTTCTGAGCCCATGCAGTGATTTCTACTACAGAATCATGTTTGTTTTTAATGCAGTGCTGTCCGAGGGCACAAAGATATTGGCCAGCACATACTGGTTTTTGGCCTTGTCCCTTGCATACGGAGATTTCTCCAGATTCTCTGAATCTTTTAATGTTATTATGTACTGTAGATGATGAAAAGCAAAAGTTCTTTGCTATTTTATGTTGAGAAATGTTATTCTTGAATTGTTGCACTATTTGATCATGCAATCTTTCACAGAGTGGTGAACCCCTCCTCATCTTTACTTCTGAAAGACTCAGACTCTCTGAGATGCTCTTTTTATACCCAATCATGTTACTGACCTGTTGCCAATGAACCACCAGGTGTTTTTTTAGCATTACACAACTTTACTAGCCTTTTGTTGCCCCTGTCCCAACTTTTTTGGAACATGTTGTTGGCATCAAATTCAAAATGGGCATACATTTTTTAAAAAATAATAAAAAAATTCTCAGTTTCAACATTTGATTTGTTGTCTTAGTACTATTTTCAATTAAACATTGGGTTTAAATCATTTGCACATCATTGCATTTTGTTTTTATTTACATTTTGCACAGCATCCCAACTTTTTTGGAATGGGGTTGTAGCTAGTCTAGCATAAACATTCAGGTTAACATCTGGTAATTGTAAAATTGTATTTTTTTATTATTAACTGAAAGTAATTTTCATATGGGGGACCTTAGGATCCAAGCTATGCTGCTGAAAAACATGAAAAAAGCATCAAAAATTGTAATATGTGTCATTTTATTTTAAAAGGAGCTAGATTTGGCTTGCGCTGGTTCACCCCTATTAATGAAATTGCACTATGCGGCCATGCAACACTGGCTTCAGCAGCAGTGCTCTTTTACAAGAAAGGTAAGAAATAATACTCTACACTTAATATTTTAATAAACAGCAATGAAAAAATGCAATAATAGTACAGCTGTAATATCTCACAGAAAACACTAACCCTGTGGTGGTGTTTGAGACTCTGAGTGGAGAGCTGCGGGTTCGCCAGCATGGAGAATCTTTAGTGATGGACTTTCCACTCAACAAACCAGAGGTTCAGGTACATATGCTTACTTATTCACTCCTCTATAATCAATACCTATATTTAGCCAGTTAGTCTGAAATGTTAAAGGGTAACAGCGCATTATCTGTGTATATTTTACATGCAGGACCTCAACAAATACAAGAACCTCCTTAAGGTAAGTTTACATATTAATCACAATTAATATGGCTTGCACACTCAGAGAGTAACTCACACTTTCTGCACACTCATAAAGTAACATTCTTTGGAGCGATTCCATAGAACTATAAGGCTATTTAGCTCCGTTCCTGTAGAGCTGGTGACTGGCATGGTTTGGTAATTTTCTTGTTCAAGCACACCTGATTCAACTCATCTGTTAATTACTGAGTTTATTAGGTTTGCTTGAAAGGAAATCACCAAATTGTGCTTGGCACTGTGCTGGACATCTAGGACCAGAGCTGAAGAGCCCTGCTGTAGAAGAACTACTTTTGGTTCCCTAATGAATTATGTGCTATGTAAGTGAAGTTTACAGAACTTACACATAATGTAAAAGTTCTCCAACAATTTTTTTTCCCTGGAACTATACGTACAAGCCAAACACCCTTTAAGAACCTAAGAGTACACATCCTCTCTCTCTCTTGCTGACAAGCAAACACATCTTGCCATTATTCATTTTCCTGATCATTTACAGGCTGTTGTTGGAGATCTACCCGTTCAGGACGTCTACTACTGTAAAACCACAATGAAGCTTCTAGTGCGTCTGGCTGACACATGTGACAGGTACTGTTAAACAGTCAAGGCCATCACTAAGGATAGAGCACGCGCTTGGAAATGCTGTAGTCCACTATTGATGAGTCATCTTTAAAGCTTAATGTGTAGTAGTGACGCAGGAGCTTATTTACACCCGTGGGTTCAGGTTTAAAAAAGCCATTTTATAAAGGATGGGTTCTTTCTCATAAATATAATATTGTCTAGGTGAAAATAAGTTAACCCATCGTCTATGGGAAGGAATTTTCTGCTAATGTCACTATATAATTTTTATTATTTTTATTTCTTCCAATATGTTTAACATATTAAAAAAATTAAAACAAAATATAACATGTGCTGTAACTTTTGTATCGACCACATTTTATGTTGTATTTAGACCGTTAACAGTAATTGTGCCTCAAAATGTGCAGAAGTGTTTTCCCTGTAGAGGATGTGTTGACTTCTTTACTTTTAGAAAATCAGCAAAGACGTGCAATTTGCATATGACTATACATCAAATTCATCATATTATTTCGTAAAATATGTTTAAAATCAGGTAAGGCAGGGCTTCATCTGATTTTCCTGAACTATGGGAGTCTGTGGGTCAAAGGATATGCATTATAAATATCTAGACTTTGCGAAAGTATTTCAAACTGAGACATAAAGACTTCCAAAACACAATAATGAGCATGACAGTTGACTGTTGGTTGAAGGTCAGCACTTACATCTTTAAACCCAGTGGTCGAGACTCTGCTGAAATGTGAAGACAGTGGAAAGATTAAAAGTGTTGTCGTCACGATCAAAGGGGCACCAACTTCACAGCCTGGATACGACTTCTTCTCCCGCAACTTTGCCCCATGGCATGGCATCCCAGAAGATCCGGTGACAGGTAAATGCAGTCTGCTCATAGATTTGTAATCTGAGTAATACAGAATACAGGGCGACACAAATTCATATGTATTGTACAAACCATGAATTCCACTTATTGTAGTACATAAAGACAGAACAAATCTTCTTTCTTGAAGGCTCTTCTCATACCGTTCTTTCTGCATACTGGTCTGAGAGACTGGGAAAGAAGAAGATGTTAGGTGGGTAATAATGTCTGCTACTCAAACCTTTCATAACAGTATAAAAAAAAGATGAGCACATTCATTAGAGATAAAGAATTTAGTATTTTTTTAGGTTCCCATATAATAAAGAAACAGAGAGTTCAGTTACAGAGACTGAATAGATTTCTCAATTATGTATCATAGGGTCCAATCAGCTCCTTGACAAACACAGTCCTATGAATAATGTATACTATTTATATTTATCTCACTCCTCTGCTCTCCACATTTGTTTGTGTGCTGCAGCTTACCAGTGCTCCAAACGTGGGGGTGAGCTACAGCTGGAACTGAGAGATGACGGCAGGGTGGATATTGCTGGCAGAGCAGTGGTCCTCCTTCAGGGGACCCTCAAACTCTAAAGAAGCCTGCATAAACAACCTGGAGCAGTTGAGCTGTGACATTAACAAGCTTTTGGGCATTAAGAATTCAGAGCGCATCTTAATCTACTGCACTGGGAATGTAGACTGTACAGCACTGCAGTACACTATATGGATTGTACTTATTATATCTACTGTACTCTATACGTCTGTGACATCTATATACACACAAGCTGCTGTTCAGACCTGTTACCAGTTAAACCTACACCCAAAATCCCATACCAGAAATACTTACAAACATATGAATGAAATGAGCTTGAGGGTTTTAAATCTTCCAGATACTGCATTAACACTCTCCCATAACACTCTAGTTTGGAGTTATGTGTATTAGCCAATTTTATTAATGACTTTAAATAAATCAGAATCAAAGCAAATTCAGTAATCTTTGTGGTTCTGTTATTATTGTTGCTGTTAACTATATAGAACAGTTATTTTATGGTCAGTTTAACCTTCACAGACCCATAGTATACCCACACTTGATTCACATGTTTCTCACACATTACATAATAATAACTTGAATATTTGACATTGTTTTACACATAGTTCATGAATAATAAGCCTTAGGATGTGAACAGAGAGAGGGTTAAGGGCTAAAAGCAATCTAATTCTTTGTCTTAAACCTCAGTGGAGTAATTTAGAATGACCATCTATAAATTGTTGATTCTGACCTTATTTATGGTGCTTCTTCACAGAGACACATACAGCCTCTGTTTTGTACTTGCAGCAGTTACTTTTCACCAGTTATCATTAGGTTTTGCAGTTGCAGGTTTCTCAATTAAAATAGCCTTCTTTGAATATAATTCCTTTCTGTCCTCCAACCACATTATTAACTCATCCAGGGCAATATTTGTTTTGATCTTTAGTATATAATATTTATTTGTGCTTTACTGAAGGTCAGCATTTCTTCAGGATACTTTACTTTAAATTGATTCGTTGATGTTAGTATAAAATGGAATACACCTCATTCAAAAAGGTTATTCTGAAATGGTTAATTGTAGAAAAACGTACAGACTCGGATTTCTTTACAGTGAAGGTGATAGGATCCCAGGGTCACGATTTCTACAACACAGATAAAACCAATTAGCGGAATAGCTAAAACCACCAATGAATCTGCATGTCTTCACGAGTTTGTATATTTAATGTTGATAATGGTAAAATGTGGTGAATCTTAAAAAAAAAGTTTTCTTCAGGGACTATTCTGTCATAAAATGTTTTGTATGTACCCCTCTGCCATAAATGTAAATGATTTGTAATTAGGTTTGGTCCAAAACCTTCTCAACACTGTCATAAAACAATGTCTCAGACACCAGGCAGTGCATTCCTAACCATTTCTTGTAGCAGCTTTTTTTTGTGAGGGAGTTTTAGAGGCATTAAAACACTTCAGAAGTCTAGTTCCTATCACCATCACTGAAAAAAACGACTTACTAAGTTCTCTAAATTGGATCATTTCACACAAAACCAGTCTGAGTGACTTTTTGTTTTTTTTGTTTTTTTGAGAAAATCAGTGTCAGTAAGTAAATGCTGTTATGTAGTTTGCTTCACACTTTGCAGTGGGTCTGTTGTGTATTTCTTGTTTCACTGGGGTATAAATATAAGGTTACACATACATAAAATCCCTCAAAACAAGGTGAAATAAGGGAAAAAACATTACTGAAAGCAAATTCTAACAAAAGACAAAACAATCCAATTGAGAAATTATTACATGAATTAATTAAAAATAATTAATGAATCAGCATGAAAGCAAACATATATAAATGCTATTTTAGAATCAGCATGAATCCCTGATGCATATGCAAAAGCATCCCATAATGTCCAATATTAGTACTATAACAAATGCAGTGTTTTTTCAGTTGGGTATATTAAAAACAATTAACTCCCTTTACTGTATTCTGAAACTTTTGCCAAGAATAACAAGGAAAAATAACAACCTGCAGTTACACAAATCAAATGACCATCAGGTGGTAAGACACAAAACGTGCAATAATCCATTGCCAGTTTTTTAGTTAAGAATAAAGGCTCAGAGGACCACTACAAGACGAAACAGTAAAGTGACTTAAACCTCACAATTATAATGTGTTGCATATGCATTATATATTATATAACACATGTTTGTGTGCTATACATTTAAACTGAGATTTAAAGGATTATTTGATAATGTACAGATAGGATCCCATCAAGTAAGCAGAAAGGACATTTCAATCATTCAGTAAAATTTCTTGCAATTCATGCTTTTGATGATCCGTTAGATCTATTTTCAAGTGTTGCGGTCAGATAGAAGATCATTAGTAACTCTAAGAAGTGCAGTCTCTGTACTATGCAAGGGACGGAAACCAGATTGAAAAGCCTCTAAATAATAATAAATTATTTGCTTCCAGGTGGGACGGCAACTGTGTAGCAACTACTCTTTCCAACAGCTTTTTCAGGACGGGGGTAACAACAGCGGTTTTGAGATCAGTAGGGACACAACAGGTTGCAAAACATCTATTAATAAGGTGTGAGATATTGATGGCTATCTCTGTCATACATTCCTTAATAAAGGAGGTTGGAGCAGGATCTAACTGACAATGAGTTGGATTGGATTTTTAATCAGCTCTACTACAGAAACAGATGTGACAGGAGTAAAACATGAGAGTGGCTGGGCAATATTGGGGGAGAAGAAATCCAGGGTGGGCTGATAGACAGAAGTAAGGGGATGGCAGATTGAGTCAATTTTATTCTGAAAAATTGAGCAAATTCATTGCATAATTTAACTGAACCAATAGAAGCTACTACTGGGGGCTGCAGTAGTTTGTCAATAATGTTGAAAAGGGTCCTGGGTCGGCATGAGCTACGGTGGATCACCAAAGATAGATAAGAGGAACGTATTAGAGATGCCCTATTTAAAGCATCTCTGTATCTAGACACATGATCTGCATAGGCTAAAGAATATACAGTAAGGCCAGTTTTCCTACAAAGCCGCTCAAGACGTCTGCCTGTGGCTTTCATAGCCCTAAGCTCAATGGTAAACCACGGAGAAGTGCGGGAGGATGGCACAAGCCTTTGTTTAAGGGGTGCAAGAGCATCTAGAGTGTGCAAGACGGAATCATTATATACAGAGAGAATCTCATCAGGACAGGACAGGGAAGAGATGTCAGAGAGTGGTGAAGTATGAAGTGAAGCAGAAAAAATTAAAGGATCAGGAGTGCATGAAGGCTGACGACACCGCCAAATAGGAGGGGCGTATCTTCAAATGGGCGGGTCATAGCGCCAAATGGGAGGAGCGTATCTTCAAATGGGCGGGTCACAGTGCCAAATAGGAGGAGCGTGACTCAGAGTGCTCCGTTATTGGTTGTTGAGAAGTTAGTTGTGTTTTCTGTGGCGCAGATTTGTTCCTGCTGGCTGGTTGTAAAACAGAATTTGCTGATAATTAGAATTAAATTCTTTTTTGTATCTTTTGTGCATTAAATACATGGAGAGATCGTGATGTCCATTTGATTTTTTAAAAATCTAAAATGTAGAGTTGTTAAACGGGCTAGGTTCAAGTTTGATCCATGGCCTAATAATTCTTTCCCTCCAAGATTTCATGTTAAATGTCTAAAAGTCGTGGATGTGCATCTGTGTGAATATTGAAAAAGAGCACTTTCTTTCAAATCGACCGAACCTAAAGGTGATCAGTGCAGATTTGTTTGTTTTTTTTGTTTTGTTTTTCAAATAAAAATGAAGTACAAGTCAATAATTTTAATGGGGTTCTGAACTGAATAGAAACAAACCGCTGTTTTCATATTATTTCAATAATCATTTAACTACAGCAACAAAGGACTCATATGAGATCATAACATTTTTGGTCGTCATGCCACTCTGCCTCTCACCCAGATGAGTTTCTAATTTTGTGGGTTATATCAGATTAAAGATGGCAAAGATCAGACACGACTCGTTTTTACATTAGAAAATACTCAAAAAGGACCATTAAAAACCATTAACCTAATGGTTTTGCCTTCTAATGGCATAATGGTTTTCTATAGAGACCACTAGAACACCTTTAGATCCCATTAGGAAACCATGAAAGGCGTTCAGAATCAGCCACTGGTCACCTGTTAAACCATTATAATCACTTACACTGTGATATCAGCCTATTAAAAAGCCAAAACACTTTACAAAACCATGAAAAAAACAACAGAAGCACTTAATGGTTTCTATGGGCTTTCCGGGAGATCACTCCTGAATGTACTTTAGTTTAGTTATGCTGTTCTGTAGCTTTAATGTGGCCTTTTCGTTCTGGGGACTCTCTATTTTTAGGAGAGCCAGGCTGACAGTAAGAGCTGGCCTGGCCTGTGGACGGTGTTTTCTCTGAGTTTAATAAAGCCGGTTTATGGACCGACATTTCGACGTCTGAGTTTCTTCTGGGAACTTGCTACTGTATTAAAAGGTAAACACTGAGAAAGGCACTGAGCTTTAAGCAAGTCGAAGACAAATCGTCGTAAAGAGAGCTGGACCCTCTACCGTTAACTCTGTTTGCATACATTTTTTAGACCAATAATAAAGTATTTAACAGAACACAAACACATTTGGAGCTCAGACCGGTCCATTCCGAGTTAAGCCCCTCCTGTCTGGAGTTGGTCCAGTCTGCAGGAATACAGCTTTATTTTTTCATACATGGCTTGATTTTGAGGCAGTTAAATGTTGCCCTCTAGCGGCGAAATATTGCTATTGCGGCGTTTTAAGGTGGACCGGCAAATTCGACTAAGAAGCCGGCGAACAAGAAGCCAACTTCAAGTCTCCTCTGAGTTCAGGACAGAATTAATCATGGAGATTCCCCTGTTCACCGTGGACTCATTTGCCCGTTCACCATTTGAGGGCAATCCAGCAGCAATTTGTCTGTTAGAGAATGTAAGTCACTCATTGCATGGAGAGAAAGTTTTACCCATATTTAACCCCCCTTCCCCCGCTTCATGTAACAGACTTAAATTTATCCCAGCACCTTGCAGCACGCGGGGCTGATACTACCATATACTGACATGGTTTCTTTTAGCCACTGCAAGAAGAGCTCTATCAGAAGATTGCAGCCGAGATGAACTTATCAGAGACAGCCTTCATTACAAAGCTGAAAGCTACAGACGATTTTTGTTCAGGTACTCAACCGTGCTTGACTGAAAGAATTGGTGATACTGCTGCTCAGTCTTAGAGCCTGTGAGTTGCAACCTATAACACGTTAAGAGGTTGCATTTATTAGTACACTGGGTTTGTATGAATGAGCTTTTCACACAAATCATGTATTATATGGCGTTCGTTCTGTTAAGAAGAGTTTTATCTACATGCCACAGTGAAATAAATACATCAGAATAAATCAAAGAATTGAGGAAAAAGGAACTGCTTAAGATCTAAAGCCCGTGTGTCAAACACAAGGCCCGTTACACAATCCTGTCCGGCCCGTGAAATTATTTTAAATTAATTATTAATTAGGCCGTTTCACCATGAGCTGCACTACAATCCCCTGCATGCACTGCAACGTAATGCGCGCCCTCCCCCATAGACCACTGTAGTCGTCCGTCATTCTGTAGTCCTCGTTATGCCCATATTAGGAACTCCGGGTCTAAGCTCAGAATCAATAGGGTTTTCGAAAAATCGCCTCTATCGCCCCCTGTGTTAAATAAAAATGTTCAGAGCCCGACACGTTTTGTCCTGTGAACATTTTTCTCTCGAATACCACTGGATCCTCCGAATTACGAGGTCGTTAAAGAGCTATAATACTAATATTGCTACATGTGAGCTAAAGCTACTGCGCATCAGTTTGATGTCACTAGCTACACGAAACTAAGGCGGGCTGTGGCAGAGCTCTGACGAGTTGTGATACCTTATCAAAATGTTCTACCGTAGCGCATAATTACAGGTATACCCGTAAATAAAACCTCTGAGTGGGATATTTTGATAGACTAAAACTCCTTATCAAAAATACTACCCGTGTAAAAACTACGAGGCTGAATTTAGCTTCTTTTTTCGCAGCTTCTTGTTTGAATATTCCCGTTCCACCTTAAATGGTGCAGCAGCTGTGACTAGCTATCACAAACATTAGCAAACAAGACAAAATACTGACCTGTTAGTTCGGTGGAACAGCAAAAATAATTTAATGTTACTCAGCTGTTAAGCGTAAATAGTGAAACCTCCTCATATGATGCCTTATCCCTCCATGAAACTCGTCAGCTTCTTTTTCGCCGGCTGCTTGTTCGGAGTTCGCCGTTCCACCTTAAATGGCGCAGCAGTTCAGAACGTGACTCTTGCACCATTTAAGGTGGAACGAGAAAATGTCCTCAGAAAAATGTTACCAGCATTAAAGTAATAATTTGGATATTCTGAGAGCCTAAATCAGTTCATCAGGGGTGAGCAGTGATATTAAGCTGAGTCTGTACTGGACTGGCCTGAGCGCAGGTACGTTTGTAGATCTTTTCAAAACAAGCTAAAAGGAAAGATCTGTCGTGTTTCAGTGAGCATCAGATGAAGAACAGAGAACTGAAACCCGCTTAAGGAGGCTGCCAGTTTAATGACGTGAATTCAGTGCGCAGTAGCTTTAGCTCACATGTAGCAACATTCATATTACAACTCTTTAACGACCTCGTAATTCAGAGGATCCAGTGGTTTTCGAGAGAAGAATGTTCACAGGACAAAACGTATCGGGTTCTGAATCGAGCTTAGACCCGGAGTTCCTAATATGGGCAAAAGAGCATGGCGCCGACTACAGAATGACGACATGACTACAGTGGTCTATATGCTGACAGCAATTACACCACAACAATAAAAGAAGCCTGGTGGCTAGTTTAAGCAAATAGGCAGTTTAAAAAAAACTCCTGGATACATTTAAAGGAGGTTAACTGTTATATGTAGCCAATGGATCTTATTGTTTTATATAAAACAAATTGTTTTTATTTTAATTTTTTTTAAAAGTTCAAGTATTCATGTACTATTTCAGTATCTAAATGCAAATACATTTTTTGCTAGTATAGTTTTGGCATATTGTGCATAAACAATGACCAGTTTGAGTCATAGCAAAATGTTAATTAAGATGAAATATATTTTTTATTTTCAGATTAGTTGAGAATTTTAATAGGCCCATTTAGTGATTGAGTTTGGCACCCCAGATCTAAAGCATACCTTTCCAGTCAGAAGCCTCAGAACTGTTTACCTTTACAGCATGTCAGTTCCCCCAAAAGGCCTAAATACGTCTAGTAGTAGCACTACTACTACAATATTAAAGCAATTCTAGAGCTTTTCTGGGCCAAAAGTGGATCGTTCTTGACTGGCCAAAATAGCTCAGTGTCAAGTCATAAACAGGAGAGATACTCAGCATCAGCTGATATTCAGAGTGTCCCCTGAAATGGGGCTACTGCATATGAAAAGAACTTTGGGCCTCATTCACAAATTGTTCTTAAGAAATCTCTTCTTAAAACCCACTTTTAAGTTTTCACAAAGATTCTGACATCCACCAATGTTTTCATATTTGGGATTTGTTCTTAGGTAAAAACCAAATCTACACACACTCAAGAGCACAAAGGTGAGAGTAATTCTCTAGTTTAAGAACTCGTCATGAATCTGACGTAGACTTTTCTTAGGACCTTTATTAAAAACAAATTTATGAGAAACTTAGGGAGATATTGGTGAATGAGGCCCTTTTATTACCATGTGATTTAATATAAATACCCTCAAAGCTGACATCCTGCACTCATACCTCATAGTTGATATTTCAAATCCATTCATTTCAAATCCAGTGTGATATGAAGAGTCAAAATAACTGGACAGTTATTTATGGATGCACTGTACGTACCTTTTTTATTTAATTTGTATTTTACTTTACTTTTTTAAAAGGAGCACGATTCAGCTTGCGCTGGTTCACTCCCATACATGAGATTGCACTTTGTGGCCATGCAACACTGGCTTCCTCCGCTGTGCTCTTTTACAAGAAAGGTATGATACCATAAATGTATCAACATTGGGAATAATATGCAACATGTTTACATACAATCAACAAGAACATAATTTCTGAAGTTATTTCACTGTGGTGTAATATCCTACAGAAAACGTCAACCCTGTGGTGGTGTTTGAGACACTGAGCGGAGAGCTGCGGGTCGGCCAGCGAGGGGAATTTGTAGTGATGGACTTCCCACTGAACAAGCCTGAGGCCCAAGTATAGCCACTCACATTTCCTTCACTGTTTATCAGTTATTGGTGGGAGACATGATGATATATCATTATCACATTAAATCTCCAGAACACTGGCCAACTGCATGTGGTTTCAGCAGTGTTTTAGATGAGGTTCCCAAATGGCATAGCCGTTTAAAGTCTTGCCCTTAGGTCAGGAGATTGTGAATTTGAATTCTGACAATGCTGGGATTGCCCACTTGTAATAACCAATGCTCATCTGTACCTAGTTAGTCTGCAATGTTAACAGGTTAAAGTGTATCTGTGTTTTACATGCAGGACCACAGTCTATACAAGGACCTCCTTAAGGTAAGCTTGCCAGTTTATCATTTGCAAGGAACGTCTAGAGTGATCCTGCACTAAAAGTAAAATCTTTAATGTTGTCTTTGGGAGACTGTACCAAATATACTGGTTAGCTCTTACTATAGGACAGAAAACAGCAGCGCATTCCTGATGGTAGGGATGTAATGCTGTGCAAACATCGCAATTCAACATGTACTGTTGTTGTTATATCACAGTATGATACAGCATACAGAACACAAATGCTAACACTGACATTGATTTATGTATTTATTTATTTATTTTGTGGTTATTCCCCAAACCTTTATTTTTGTAATTTCTCATGTTGTCTCTAAAAGATGTGTTGTTTAATGGATAGCTGGTATAATTTTCTTAGAAGGCATAAAATAAATAAATAAAAAATAAAGTGCAACATTTATATAAAAGTAAACAAAAAATGTAAACTACAAGGCTACATTTCAATAATAAATGAACTGAGCATGACAAGTTCATTTACTGTCTGATCTTGTGTTTCTAAGTGAAGTGTGGATGAAATGAGAGTGAAAGGGGATTTTCTAATGTGGATTTTCTGATGTGGTTAAAGGTCAGTCACTGCCAGCAAACTGTCCACAACTGAATAGAGGTGGATCAGCAGGTTGCGACTGCTTAAAACCTGTAAGGAGAAATAGCTGCTGAGACTTGTGTTTTTTTCCACACCTTTGATAAAGCAATAATTACAAGCAAGTACTACTCAATTTAAGGTGTAATGCAAAGATTTGAACAAGTAACTTTACCCTTGCATCTTCTACTCCAGCAACTGACACATTTGGTGACTCTTTCCCAACTAGTTAGCATATTTGAGGTATTAGCTTGTTTTTGAAGCATATTTGACATCCTCACTCAGATGTGATCCTGGCCAGCTCAAGTCCAGCTGACTAACAGAGTGTATTGACTAACTTGGTCATCATAGACAACTTATAGAGGCTAGGAGCCTTATGAGAGAGATCAACTTAAAAAGAAAATTTATTAATATAGCAGGCAATACCTGAAATATCACCATACTTCACTCCAGACAAATATTTTCCTGACAATTGACAGGCTGCTGTGGGAGATCTGCCCGTTCAGGATGTCTGCCTCTGTAAAACCACAAAGAACCTGCTAGTGCGTCTGGCTGACTCATGTGGCAGGTACTGTTAAGAGAGTAAAGGGGATCTTTCACATGAAATGTTAGTGTTAACTGTGTTTACTGAGTCAGCTTTAAGCTGAAGGTCACTAATTCAGAAACATGAGAAACACATTTTCCAAAATACATTTATACCTAACCTTTAATACTGTTACAACTGTTTGTTGAAGGTCAGCTTTAACATCGATAAAGCCAGAGGCCGAGAGTCTGCTGAGACACGAAAATGGAAGCAAGATAAAAGGCATGATTGTCACTATTAAGGGAGAATCCACTTCCCAGGTGAAATATGACTTCTTCTCCCGCTACTTTTCTCCTTGGCATGGGGTCCTTGAAGATCCAGTTTGTGGTAAGTTTAATTCTTAAAGCAGTCACATTTCTTATTTTACCTCCTAAAGCCCATTCCTAACATTAGTTTGGTTGCATGTACCAAATATAATCACTGTTAATTTTTATGTAATCATTATTATATCTTTATGCCTTGGGCTTTTTTTTTAACTGCACTTTAAGAATTGATATGTAATAGCCCCTGTTCTGATTGACTGGATAAAAAAAAGTCCAGGCTGAAATGTTCAGAACTAATTGTTAAAACCAAAATTAGACACCCTTCAACCACTCCTTTTGGATGTCTGGATCATTTGAAAGGCTGCAGTGATCCATTTGCTTCCCGACAGCTATGAACAAAACGTTTATCATGTTCCAACCCCAATAACTCTGCTACAGACTGTCTACAGTAACTATTCATTCATTTTTTCAACACAAATGGGTTGTCAAAAGTTAATGTGTTCATGGCTGTGGCAATGATTTTTAATACACCTAAAAAAATATTTTTAAAGGCTCTGCACATACAGTCCTGGCTGCCTACTGGTCTGAGCAACTGGGAAAGAAGAAACTGTTAGGTAAGTCTGATTGTCTTTGTATTATTATATTATTCAAATATTTTATAAATTCAGATATTAGTCTAAGTATTTTGCACTAAACATGGTATTCTAAGAGTTAAATCATAATTACTGTAGTCCCATCATGGCCAAGTACTGTGGGTGTTTTAATAAGATTTTTTTCCCCACTTTACTATAAATGACATTCTTCATCTAGAGATCCTCATTGTTTTGAAAGCTGCAACAAACACTCACCTCCTCCAGTTACTTTTATAGCAAATCAAGTGGCAAATTCACTTCTATGTGCACTAGGTGTCCAATACATCTTTTCAAACAGGTCTTCATGCTTTAACTGGGCTATTGAACGAAATCTTAGATGCACTCTTGTGGTCTTCATGTTTGTTTATGTGCTGCAGCTTACCAGTGCTCCAGACGTGGGGGTGAGCTGGAGCTGGAACTGAGAGATGACGGCAGAGTGAATATCGTTGGTCGAGCAGTGGTCCTCCTTCAGGGAACCCTTAAACTTTAGAGAAGCAGCTTCTCAAAGGGCTCACTGTGAAAGTCGTTTATCCATGAAGCTACAGATTATTCCCAAGACTTATTTTTGGGCTGTCATCAGAGGCTGCATTTCATCAGCACTTGTCAAAAAGGTGTGCAAAGTAATCTGAAGAACTTCTGTGTTGTGCTGTGAGAATATTGATTTTTGGTGAGTGGTCTTTGGCTACAGCTTTTCAGGACTACAAAGCTAATCATTTAAATAACTGCTTTATTACACAGACAAAATATCACAATATTATTTACATATAAAAGTTAAAATACATTTCTCAATACAAAAGCTGTAAAAAGGTCTCTCTTAATAAAGACATATGATGAGCAGACATGGCGTAAACCACTTTGTAAAATGAGGTAGGAAATACATCCAGCAAACATCAGTCATTACCCAACATACACATGAGGAATTAATGAACATAACCTTCCTTCTTTACTGGTGACTGTCCATATTTCCTTTCACTGTTAAGGAAACTGCGAGCTTGTGAGTCATGTACCAAAAAAATGTACGTACAGGTGTTTCACATTGAAAGGGACCTCACTTACAGAGTCTGAGAGGTAGAATGCAGATCATTCACTTCATGCATTTCAAGAGGTTCATTAACGCAGGTGGACTGTTGGCAGTGCCTCATGAGCAGCAGGTGGTAGCTGGTAGATGTGGTGCAAGTTAAGGAAAGCAACTTTAAAGAGGCTATCAAAAAAGTCTTTAGTTCTCAGAGTAACATGCTGTATTTCATCATCTATACTCACAACTACTTAAGCATTTACCTTGCCGATCTTTTACAGAATCTAGTAGTAATCAGGTGGTATAATCTTGAATATAATATCTGGCTGATGGGCTGTATAGTCTTGAAGACATTCAGCCATTTAAAGGGCTTTAACAACTCCTTAAATAACAGTCCGCCTATAGGGCAGTGGCTGCTGGCATTTTCACCTGCAGATTCACCTTCCTGCCAATTTTAATCCTAACTTAGTAGAACAGTTCACTGAAAAAATAAATTTACCTGGTCTTGCCCTTATCCCAAACACAGTTGATCAGGGAAGTCTGAAGTTTGCTTCTGTAGTTTTGGAGTCTAAAAGATTTTAGGTGACAGTCCTTGGCTAAACCGAAATGCTATTGGGGAAATAACTAGACTTCCAATACTTATTAGCAACATTATTCTCATAGCTCCAGTGAAACGTAAGAAGCAAACTTCAGACACCAAACACATCTTACCAATCAACTACTTTGGAATAAGATGTAAACCATGTCATTTTTTTGATGCATCATTCCTTTAAATCTAAATACATCTGATTGAGCTAATCTAACACATCTGTTTTGCTCAACCAGGCATGTTAGGAGCAGCGCTGCAGACAACTGGCCCACAGGCTTTAAGCAGGGACAGTGAAGATTTTCAAAACTGTAATTGATATAGTGGTAACACCACAGTCTAAAAACCGATATAACTAAATTAAAATTAGCACTTCAAAAGAGTTTTCATTTTAACAGTGTTGGAGCCAGTAAAGGATATCATGTTCTCCTGCTGCATGTGGGTGAGGAGTTTCTCCAGTGGAGCGTAGAGGCGCAGTGTGGGTGCAGACCCCAGCATCAGTAGCTTGTGTTTGGCTCTGGTGATGGCCACGTTCAGCCTGCGCCAGTCTTTCAGCAGTTCCCCAAGCTAACATACAAAAGGCCACAGAATGAGAACACAAATCAGAATAGAGTATCCAGCCTTAACTAAAGAAAAGCAAACTTGACTATGCAACTTATTTAACTACCTAGACCAACTGTGTCCACACACTATGACAACTGAACCAATCTGTACTGTAGCTTGCATAGTGCATTGTGCTACATCCCTATTACACTTGATTTGTGCATTGACACTTACATTGCCCTCTGGGTGGCTCCTGACAAAAGACACGATAATAACGCTCTTGTCCCTGCCCTGGTACTTGTCAACGGTGTTCACCTCCACAGCTTTGAACTCTGCTCCCTCCAGCAGATTAGAGATGGCCTTCAGCTGTTGCCGGTATGGAGCAATAACACCGATGTCACCCGCCTTGCAGCCTGCCTAAAACATCAGCACAACAGCACAGCTTCTTCAATTCAGTTTTTAACCACTCAACCGCTCCATGCTCATATTTGCAGAGTGGATCTGCTGCTTGTGTTAATGGAAAGATACAGTACTTAGAGCAGTGAGTTAATGCTCATTCAGCTAAACAAAGCCCTCATAACTTGATTAATTCAACCATGGGTTCAAAGTTTGGTGATCAACACAAGGAATGCTAAAGACTGCTAATTCAGAATGCAGTTCATGTGCTGATATAGTAAGGTCCTTAACCAAAAAATTAACTGAACATGTAATACTTACTAACTATGCAATGGTAACAGGTATACAGTGCTGTGCAATAGTCAGAGACCACCATGTGTTTTTCATTTCCAGTTAAACCAGCCATTAAGGACAAGCTACATATTTTCCAGTGACAGACAAAAAGCAAGAAAAACATTTAACAGAAAATACTAACCTAGCCTACTAACAACTAAATATAATACAATTTCAGTATTTAATGTGTCCCTTCGCCTTTATTATTTCCTTTCAGTTTTTCAAAACTGCAGGAAGATTTTTCCCAATCAATTGTTCTGAGAATACCAGTAGCTTCTTTGTTTTCGTAAATTCCCTTTTCTCAGTAACATCCTGACATTACACATCCTTTCAGACTCATAGCATGAAGCTGTCTTAGTACAGCGAAAGGATGAACCACCTGCATAATTTTTCCAGATCCAAAGCCAGAGTGGAGCTTGATTTTCTCTCAAAGATGAAAGCTTTAAGTGCTCCTTATCTGATGGGGACAGTTTTGGTGGTCTACCAGGTCTTGCAGTTGTCAGGAGTCCCATTTTCTGCATATCTTTAGAATTTCACTTTTGGAAACTCCTGTTTCTTTACTTTCCTTTAGCTTTCCCCTACCTTAGGCACGCAGATTATCTTCTATCTAATCCTCACAGAAATAACTTCTGAAAAATTAATAACGTATTTAACGGCCATATTGACTAGAAAAGAAATGAACAGTGGTCTCTGACTTTTGCACAGTACTGTATATCGCACAGGTTCTAACCTTTAGCAGCAGGCTGATGAGAGCATGCACCAAGATGGCCTCTGTACGATTACTCACTCCACCTTTCTCCACTGTCTCTGAGGCAGGAACCTGTGAGGTCAAAAGAGAAAGTGTGTGCCTTCATATCGCTGAAATGTCCAGAGGGTTAAAGTGTTACAAAAGAAAATTTGTAAAAAGCTCTGTTTTAAAAGCCACAAACTATCATGCTCTCAAATGCCAACATGCTAATATTACAGAAAATGCATATGGAATAGCAAGTGAACCATGGAGGACTGACAGGCTACCATGCATGAGCCTAACACACTATACGAAACTGCAGCAAGTATTTTGGGGAGGAAGTGTGAAATCCTGATATCGAAGCCAATCCAAGCCTAAATCAGGCTATTCTTGTCTGACCATTCAAAATATCACATAACCAGTGTGGAGGCAAGAATCACAGAGGATGAATATGGCTGACCTCTGAGGTATCCAGGAAGCAGACAGGATTTTGTGGCTCCAGTACAGCTTGGACCCAGGTGCTGTACTGAGGCTGACACACATACAGCTCCAGCTCCCTCAGTACCATCTCTCTGTAGGGCAGCTGCAGCAATGCAGAGGCTGTTCGCTCCGACCCACACTCCAGCCTGCCCTCATACATCAGGGCATTGCTCAGGGACATGATCACACTGCAGCAGACAGAGCAAACAGTAAAGCATTTACAGCCAGCCCTAACCACACAGCCTATCTGATTTTATCCTCTTTTATCCTCTGTTTCACAGATATTTACATGTTTGATTAAAGCACTGCTACAGCTCTAATACAATATGTCATTGCATTTATTTATAGATGTGCTTAAAGCTGTAAAACAGCAGCATCAGTGCATAGTTTTGTTCAGTGCAATAATATTCAGAAGTTTTTTTTTCTGCACAGTATCCCACCTGTTCATCCTGTACTGCACATTCAGCTGAACCACAGCCTCCTTATGGTGCTCAAGACGCTTAAACAAGCTCTCATCCATGCCTAGAGCCCTGAGGAAGATTTAGAAAACAAAGCTTGCTTGCTGTATCTTTTAATTACATTACAGCGATAACTGGTTGATTAAACAGGGGGGAGACATAAGTAAAGTGCCCTTCACAACAACCTATGTGCGTGTTTCAGTTAAACAACCTAAAATATTAATAAAACATGCAAACAACTCCTATAAAACAGTACTTTAAGCTATCTCAGCCCACTGTAAGTACACTATCATCAAATTATATCATTAAAATACTTATTTTTGCATTAATGTGTGAAACATCATTCTTTTTTTCATGGCTCATCTATTACAGGTTATGAAAAATGTTTGTCTCCCTCAACCCTGTTACCTGTAACACATTCATCAATATTCTACGTCACATATTCAGCAGGAAGTCCTCTTTACTGAAGACCATGGGAAGATGTCTCATCATTTTTTAACTAAAAAACACAGCCTTGTTACTTATTTAAGCTATTGTTAACAAAGAAACCTTGTAAAAATTAGATATGTTATTCCCAAGGCTATTCACTTCTTTACACAGAACAATTCAATGTCGAGCAGTATGTATAGGAAAATAAGAACCTGGCTTCAGCATTCTGGACAATGGGAGGCAGCTGCTGGTGATCTCCCACAAGAACAAAGCGCTGGGCATAAAAGAGTGGCCCCAGACACACAGGCTGGCTGATCTGAGACGCCTCGTCCACAATGCAGAAGTCAAAGCGTCGTCTGCTGAAGATTGGGTGTTTCACGCCCATGCATGTTGTGGCCACAACGAGCTAAGAAGAGAAGGACGAAGAGAACAGATTCATTGTCAAGTAAAACATTTGACTGGATGATTAAATTTTCCTTCACAAGTAAGCAGAACTCCTCACCTAACTGACAGATTACAAATCAAAGTTATGGTACGCCAATAGGTTGAGACCACCATACTAAACCAACTTCTCTCACCAAACACAGTCTTCCGCAATTCATTCAAAAACACTGTGCTTTAAGTTAATTATGAAAAAGGTGTGCAAGTGGTGTGGTCCACTGGTTTAGTTTGGTAATGAAACACAAGGTCAAGCCTCAGTGAGTTTTGCCAGTGGAGTTAATCAGATCTTCATTGAAATAAAGAGCACAACAAGATCAAAAACCCATATTCTGCATTCAAAAAAACTCAAAAAATGTATACAAATGTACGGGTAGAACAGATGCTGCCAGTTTAGCAACAGACAGCTTTATTAGGAACAGTTAGGAAAAGTTTTTGGGAAAAATGATTTTTTTTGGATTATAAAAAGTTTGAATTATATCATTGGTTAATATTACTTTAATGGTGTACAATGAGACCATGTTTCACCTCCTCCTCCCACCATTCCTAACCATCATCAAACGAAATGCTCAAACAGCTCAGAAACCTCATTTAGAAATGTGGCAATATGGAAGGAAAACACTTTAAACTTTTGATTCACATCCATTTTAGCACAATGCTATCACAGTGTGTGAATCACAAGAAATCCATTTGCCACCCACCTCTTTGTTGTAGAGATTCTCCAGCTGCTCGAGTGTATGAATGCCCCTTGCCCGACTCTGCTCCTCAGTGAAGGACAGGATGTCCCGGTGCACTTTCTGAGCTCGGCCCAAGCGCAGAAAACCGATCTTAAACTTCTTCAGCTTCAGCAGGATGTTGTCCACTGCAGAGTGTGTGTAACTGGTCAGGAGCACACTGAAGCCACAGGCGTGCAGAATACGCACCTTAGGGATAAAGAGCAAAGTGAGGAGGAGAGGAGAAATGCACCCACACAATTCAATTAAGACATCACATTTAAAAAATAAATAAATAAATAAATAAAAATAAGACAACCATCAACAAATTATAAGAGACATTACTGTTAACTGCAGTGATACAGATTCAGAAATACACCATGGAATGTGTTTACACTGTCTAATTAATGACTGTAAGAGGTTAAACATAAAACCATACAATAGTACCAATAATAAACTATTAAATGATAACACTATTAGCCTTACTAGGGTACAAATCGTGGTAGTCTTTCCAGTGCCAGGCATTCCTACAATAAGTGTGTAGTCTTTGGACAGGAGCACCTTTTTCATGGCTTGCTTTTGAGGCTTGTTGAGCCCTGAGAGGCAAAAAAAAAAAGACAACGTCAATGTCATAAATGTTAAAATAGTAGAGTAACAACTTTCTCCCCAAACACAGAGAGGGTTTTCCCTAAATGTCTCACACATTATACAATAATGTGTAAAATTAGGAGTAACTTTAAACATGAAAAACTATCGTTTCAGTAACTTAAGTCAACAAATACCTTTTAGAATGTTGGCTACGGTGTCTTTGGCATCTCGAGGCAGCACACTGCTGAGGCTATCGATAAACTGGGGTGGCCTGTACTCCACAATCAGCTGCCTCAGCTTCTCACTGCCAAACAGAGCATTAGAACCATACCTACTGTTAATTATATCAGTGTTTTTTTAAATCAGACCTTTACTAGCCAGATGGGCTGTTTTTTGGGGTTTCTGGGTTTTGGATAGATGTGTAATTGTGCAGACCTGGTCAGAGTGTTTTCCATCAGCATGGCCAGGTTTCCCAGATGAGTGCTCAACCCTCCTGCACCCTCGTCCTGGTCCAGACGGAACACCATATTTGAGGAATATTTGGAGAGGTTCCTGGAGCATTGAGTATCATGTTAAATCATTTCTATATCAAATAAGAATCTACAACTGACGTTCACTGTTAGAAACAATCCACCACCAACCCATCCCTTAATTTCAAAGCAAGCCCTGATGGGAATTCAAAGGAAAAGTAAAACAAGACAAAAATGTGACGGACCAAAACATGCAATGAATCTTCACATTGTATTTGTACAATAAGTTGGCACTACGAAATGGTCAAGGAGAATTACGAAATTACTTTGCAAGAAAGGAAAATCAAGCTTTACTAAGCTGGTTTGAGCTCATACAGAGTGGGAAAACAGCACATGACCAAAACTTACTTATCCAGAGAACAGGTCACTCTTGTACTGGTTATTGCGGTGACGTATCCTGTGGCTATACCAATGAACCTGGAGTCCTGGTCACTGACTGCGAGTCTGTCCCCCACGATGAGACCAATGAGAGCATGCTCTCCGTCCCTGCGATCAAAGTGGTGTACATACACACCGTCGGAGAGAGTCGTCACACTGTCTGCTAGCACCATATTTCCGACGCAGCCACCATTCTTCTCCCTGAGGGTCAACAGTGAAATGTGGCTGATTCAGTTGAATGTAAAGCATGTCATGTAGCGATTCCCAACTTCCTTAGAGAAATATTTCTACAGAATTTAGAGTTTATTGGATCAGGTTCACAGTTGATCCAAGTTGGAACTGAACAGTGCACATAGGGGAGATCTCCAGCAGGAGGGTTGGTAACTGATGCAACAGTTTGGTGATGTTTCCACTCCATCCAAGACCAAACTCATACAGGGAATACTGCAGCTGTCTGGACAAAGTAGGCACTTATAGTTTTAACTTCCAAATGTACTCAAGTTACCATATCCTTCCAAACCACTGTGAAATGTCACACTGATTAAACACTGGAAAGCTTTGGAAAACCATTTTTTCCTTTATTTTCCCTTGACTTTCCCCTTCCTTCTGCATGTGGATTATCTCATCACAGAAATATCTACTTTACTCATTTTAGATGCACATAAGAGACATTTTAAAGGTAGTTAAGGTGTGTTTGGGTAGTTGCTTGTGTAAATGTTAGTGTCTCTTTAAAGGGTAATAATATTAGTGACACTTTTGAGAACAGCTTTTGTTGGGAGGACACAGCTGCATCTTTGTGGTAAGACTGGAAGGATGGAACAGTTAAAGTGGCAGTAGTGTAAAGTGTAAACAAAGTAACTACAGATAGATTTGATTTTATGATTAGTGTTGGAGGCTTTTGTGTACTTTGCTGTTGAATATGTTTTTCTTGCTTTTTTTCCCCCTTACACTGAAAATAAATAACTTGTTAATGGCTGTTTTAATAAATAATATGTTGGTCTTGCATTGGAGTTTTAGACAATACTGTGCATATATTACACAAATAAAAAGTTTTTGGCCCACCTCTCCTGAGCAGACTGCAACCAGATGTTGCGCCGGCCTCCCTTGTTCTCCATAGTGTGGGCCTCAAGGTTGCAGAGTAGCAGCCAGTGGCTGAAGTACTGCAAGTGGAGCTGGCTAAGATGTTCACTCTCCAACTGCAGAAATGCCTGAGAGCCCTCAGGGGGACATTCACCTGGAGCCCTCTCCGCAGCTCTACAAACACACACACACAGAGGGAGAGGAGAAATATTTTAGCAAAACTTCCACAGAAAACATCACAGAGAGCAGAACTTGGGACTTTTTTTTTGTTTACAGGTGTGCTGCATTACGAGACTGCTGTAAGTACCTGTTGTAAACTGCACAGTTTCTCCTCTGAGGGCAGTACTTGCAGGCCTGATGGTCAGAGATGACGGCAGGTAAGGGTGCCATTTGGCTTTTGCCCTCCACCCTGACAATGCTCTTACCAAGATGATGAGCCAGCGTGTTCCTCAGTTTGATCAGTTCTGTGACGTCCAAGAAGAACAGGACAAGAACCAAAGAGAGTTGCAAGAAATTAATAAAGCTATAGTAATAAGCCAATTTAAAGACCTTATTTAAAAGGGTTCCATTTTTATCATTTGGGTGATTTTATGCACCTAAAAATTCTCAGTATCGCTAATAATTAAACAGACTGTTTTTGTTACTGTGCCATTAAGACTGATATATGAAAATGAACTCAGTTCTGACTGGCTGCCCTGTATTATCTCATTTAAAAAGCAGTCCTAGTTGCAACAGTCCTTATAACTTTAGCGTGAATGGGTGAAGCTAAACTGCTGTAGGCTGCTCTGGAGATATGTAAATGTGTTATTTTTAATGACCTCATAACACAGTTTTTGCAGCTTGGGTAAATATATGGACGATATAGAGTCTGTAGTCAATGGTACAAAAGGTCTAAAATAATTAGCTGTCAAATGAAGCCTTCCTATACGTTATGTGTTAAAATTTTAACAATTCTCTCTAACATTTGAAAAACAAGAACAAAATTATTAAAATAATAATAAAGAAAAACACTTTCTGTGGATAGTGTGCAAACTACAGAACTCATTTTGTGGCTAGGGATCCAACCATGTCCCATCAAAATTTAAGACAAACCTCTTCTGTCCATGTGGTTGCCCACGATGGGATGTAGGTTGCCAGTCTTCAAGTAGACAAGAAAACCTGCCTCGGCATCTACCCGCCTCTCAGAACTCATGAGAGTATACAAGATAACCTGAAAACCACAGGAGAAAAAATATATATAATCAGCTTACAGATTTAGCTAAGCACCAAACAAAATTATCCACTTTCTTTCTAATTAAAAACATCAAGAATTCTGACTGAATTCAGACACCTCTACTATTCCACTATTCCGCCATAGTCTGACCCAGAGCTCTGCATGGAGGGTCATGTTTAACTAGGTCTTCCTCACTCATTACCTGGCTGCGATGCTCAATGGAGTTGGACTCCTTTCCAGTCTTCAGTTCCAGAGGCACAACCTTCTCCATGTGCTTCCTGCCACGCCGGTGGATCCTCACCTCTGCAGTCACGTCGATCTTCCCCTTTAGACCAAACCTTGGAGACCAGATGTTCTCCTCAATGTCAACAAAGTCAGTGACCGTGACACTGCAAGCTGAGTCCTGGCGGCTCAAGGACCCATCACTGGGACTGATAATACAAAGACGCACAATGTCATCATGCAAGGGCAAATTTGACAAAACTGTAAACAAACAAAAAGGAAACACACTAATGGTCTAAGGTAAGTGATGCTCACAGTTTAAGAGTCAGTTGTTTCTGCCCTGCCAGTGGAGACGTGTGGAGGTAGTCATTTGCCCATCCAGACAAAGCAGGAAGATATTCTTCTACCTCCTGCTTCATATCTGCTTGAGTCAGTTTCAAACTGTACCTGAGCAAAATTGAACTTGGTCAGAGACAGCAACACTGCAAATGAGCCTTTAAAAACAGAAACATGGCTCCTGAAACCATGGCTTGATGGCTCTTACATTTGTCCAAGGTAGTTGGGGCTGAGCAGTGCTTCACTGGCGAGTTTCTCTAGTGTCACTGGTGAGAAGTCCAAAGACATTGCAGCTTTTTGGAAGATGTCATGAACTATGGTTCCATTCAGCATCTGCTTGCTGCCACCATCAAAGGTCTATGGAAACCAATGTTCAACAAGGATTGTCTAGTTATTTAATGTGTTATATGCTTATTAAACGCTGAATATTTTCTACGGCCTCTTCATTAGTTCCATTGGTCAGACTTTATAATACCAGTGTTTCCTAGAGGTCTAAAACAAACCCAGAGGGAGCCCCATGGGGGGTGGTGTTTGTAGGGGAAGTTATTTGAATACATGGATATTTCATAGCATTTGTTTAATTAATTAAACCTTCAAAAAAGGCATCGAGTAAAGGAATATTAACCCTTCATTTGCAGATGTGGACCACTTCGCAGACATTGCAAAAGTGAAGACTTTAGGTTAACAATATATAACTATATGTGAAAAGGGTGATGCTTTGTATTCCATGAGAATTTAAATGGAATGAAATGCAAATTTCATGTTGTAAAAATGGAACAAATTATACTCGGGTGACTATAAATATACTGGGGGTGCACAAGTATATACCCTATTTGTAAGAAATACCTTAAACATTTCTCCAAGTACAGCTCGTCTCATGCAGCGGATACTGCTAGCAATGCTGGTCCCAGAGATAAGCAAATCAGGCAGCAGCACCAGGTAACCAGAGTTCCTGTCAATCACCCATGTGCCAGACATGTTCTCCCCTTCCAAGTGAATTATGTCCCCCACAGCAACTGGAGTGGTATGCCTTAAACAAGTAGTAATACACAGGTAATTTCTAGTCAAAACATCCAGCACAAGTAATGAGATCAACTGTCTTGGCAAGTATTTGCTACCATCCATCTTTCAGCACGCATGTCTCTGTGGACTGCGCAGTCCTTGAACAGGTGATGGTTAAATGTTTCTCAGTGTAGCCTTGATATCCAGTAGTTTCTTTCACATCAAGAACCCAGTACCGGTTATGAAGTCCTCCAGAGAGTACAACATGTTCTGGAATCTTTTTTCTGCAGACCAAAAAGATACAAACAGATAGTTTTAAAGACAACGAGAGCTGCTTATGTGTCAGTAGACAAACAAAGCAGAAGAGACTGCATTTTAAGAAAGAAATATCAAGTTGAATCACAAGGCATACTCAAGTTTTGAAATCTGGTGTTTTGGCTCTCCAAAGCTTTGCTCCATCCCATCATCAAACCAGCTGTCCTCCAAAACACCAAAGTTCTCCTCAGAGACTGAGAGCACCTTTTCATTGGCGCTAAGTTTTTTCACTTGATCTTCAACAAGTCCCTTGAAGGATTTCTTCTCTTTGACTGGACAACTGAGAACAGCCTTCTCATTATTACATATCCATGAACTGTATGACACCACAAGATCACATTGAGTGTCTCCTGACAGTTCAGACACGTCTGTCTTTGTTTCTGTGATGAGAGGAAATGCATTCTCTTTCTCTTCTTCACTTGAGCTACTCTTATGACGATGACTGGCTCTTGAGAGTTTTGAAGTTGGCCCTGTAGCACGAAATGGCTTCTCTGACATCACCTTTCCTATATTTATTTCAGACAACTTTGATCCCAATATTGTCTTCTGAGAAACAATCTTCTCAGCTTTGTCAGACTTTTTCTCAATGCTCTTTGAGTAGCCTCTCTGTGAAGTGTCATCTTTTACATCGGTAGACTCACGAATGATTCGGAGGAATTTATTCAGGTCATCTCCTGGTGAGCTCAGGTCTTTCTCAGGATCCTTCAGAGGCGGCCTGGTTCTAGGGCGCTTGGCTTTATGGAGGTTCTCCGAACCATGAATTAATCTTTTCACAGAGCCAAAATGACCAAAACCATTCTTTGCTTCAAAAGTGTCTCCAGATTTTGGGCTCGTCTTGTCCTGTGGCTGCATCGACCTGCTGGCCATCAGGTTAGCCTTGCAGCCAAAGCCTCTGGAGCGTGGACTTCGAGAGACAGGGGAGCTTGGACCATCTGGGGACGTCCGTGCTGGACACTGCGATTTTGTCTGACCGTCAGGCGTCTCTGGTATGGTGAAGGGGGACAGCGGGACGCTTGCATTTTCCTTGGTACGTGTCTTCACCACATCAGAATCTATACTTGCAAACTGAACACAAGGCTGTACCTCCTTTCGGGGATTTTGGAGCCACCTGTGAAAATATGGGATGGTAAGGTACAGGACTGACACCTCCTCTTTCAACATTTCCTCTTCATGTTAGTTTACTTCATCTGAACATCCAAACTATTAACCAAAGTTTATCAAGTTAACTTAATATTAAAAGAGATTTGGTACCCGTATTTCAAATTAGACATTTTGGATGTTTTTTTCATTCTAATTTTAATATATCTTTATTTTCATTATTATTCAGCCTTCTCTGTCATTACACAATCATCTATAGCCCTGTTCATCATTTTGGACACATCTTACATTTCTGTATTTTTAATAGTTTCCTACAAATTAGTTGAAACAGATTACAATCTAGGACTAGTATGATTATCAGTACACTTACTCTGTCTCATTAACATGTTTGACCACAGCCTGACAAGTTAAACAGGAAATGAGAATGAGGCTTTCCAAAAGCATACTACTTTGGTCAGTGGGTTTAGAGAGCTTGAAGCTTGAAAAAGCATGCTATCCAGGCATAAATCACATCCTCACACCAGCATTTTGACAGAGATAGAGACATTCAGGGTAGAGTTTGAACAGACTGAGTGATGAAAAAAGATCAGGACTGTCTGTTTTGCCATTCATCCTCCAAAGGATCATAATCAGGCCCTCTGGCTGCTAAAGTGTGTCATTAAGAAAGGCCTGAACAGCAGTACTGGGCAACCAGTCATCACGACTTTCACCATTATGAGCATGTAATTTGCATACAGTCCAGAAAATCATCCAATCATTAACCAACCAAGGTGTCCTATATTTATCTGATTTACACGACAATTTTAACTGTTTACTCTGTGTGGTCAACAGTTCTAAAAATCCAAACGTATAATACATTCACACAATTTTACATTCAGTAACTCTAGACTGACCGCAGTAAATTCATTATTCCTCTCAGTAGTAACACACAGAGCTGTGGCTGATCCATCGGCCACATTTGAGTCGTTCAGCAGAGTCTGAGTTCGAGTCCAGGAACAGCGCTGTTATCTACAGTCTGCTGGCTCATAGGGGTCCTATGTGATTCTGTGTGTTCAGATCTCTTTTCTGAACGTTTTTACGATCATTGAAACAATAGACACATAAAACTCGTCCACACAGCTATTTCTTGACTTTGGACTGGAGATCAGGAGCACTTCAGTCTAATAAATGATACGTTTACTTTCGGAACCTGGAAACGACATTCATTAACTATCTATCTAGCTAACGCTACTTACCTTCGAGAAGAAAAAGGTAGAAATGTTGGACTGCAGTCCGATGCTCATCTGCGAAACAGAGAAGTCCACAGTCAGCACTGACACTGCTACTACACAGCTCTCCCTCAGAGTGGCCTCGATGGCTAACTGAGGTCTGTAAGCTAACTAGTTACTGTTTGGTGTTAGTGTTTTGAAAAGACGGGTCTGGCTTAATTGTTAAAGGCTCAAATATAAACAGCGTTACTCACCGAGCTTTTCTTACACCTGCTTTTCAACATCATCGACGCTGTAATTTAAGAAAAGGGACGTTATCAAGTAACTTGGCGCAATGTCTAACTTTAATTTCCTGAGCGGGTTAACCTGAAGACTAACGGCGGCAGCAGCTGCGGTTAACGTTAGTTCAGTTAGCTAACCTAAGTTAACTAACTACAGGTCCGCTGACTTTTACTGAGCGAATTCATCTCGATCAGGTTTATCTGAGCAGCGATTACACTCAAGCAGCTGTTCACCATAAACCAAAGGAGCAGCTAAAAAAGAACGATCTTTCGTTAAATTAAGAAAAGAGAGACAGCTCTGTGTCCGCATCCACACAAACACCGCCCTGCAGTCTTCAGCTCTCATTCACAAATTCGCGCGAACGGATGTGAGCAGCGAGCAAAACACAGAAACACACACACACATCGCCCCCTGCTGGTATAGCGCGGGGTTGACAATCTCGCTCTTCTAATTACACTGGATGTCCAATAGTATCCAGACGTCCCCTCTAAAGAGTTATTCATCTACTTTAAAGTGACATGTGCCTTCAGTTGTATAATCTCCATTGAGTGGCATTGCTAATACAATAGGACACTCTGGAGCAGCTACCCATAAGCGTAAGGTCAGCATGCCCAATGTTTAGCATCGGCTAGAGGGTTATAAAGCCCCCCAGCTTTGGGCTGTGGAGCATGGAACTGCCTGTTCTGGAGTGATGCAGCACAATCCCATACCTTTGCCTGTGCAGTTTTAAGGCATACGCGATAAGAATAGGCATAGGCCCCCCAGTCCAAGCCAACAGGGTTCCTGAGTATGTTTCTGGTATTATTTGTCAAAACAGTCCATTTCTACACTGCCTCTGTATCCAGATTAATTAGGTATTAAATCTCGCTCTCTTATTTTGCATACAAAACCATATGATCGCTCCTGCCCCTAAGTAGGATGCTACTTAGAGTTGGAGTAGCACTTGTGGTCCAAAACTAATCATCCAACATCAGCGTCCACCCTCACTAATGCCAGAAGTAGAGGCTGTTCCTGCAGCCTAGTCTCGCTTTTAATATCCTTGTTTTCAGAAGAAATGCTGGATGAGCAGGCTTCTACAAACATTTGGGCATGTGTATTTTTTAGTATATTTTGTACCAAAGATTCACAAAAATACAAAAAGTATCACAGTGAATGGAAGCCACAGCTTGTGGACCCTGTGCAGGAAGAGTTGTTTATTGTGTGTGTTTTAGTGTTAATGGTTAATGACTTATGATAAATATGGAAAAGTGATCCAGGCATAACACAATAGCATTGAAACCTGAGCTACAGCTCTAAAACATTCATGGAAATCCAGCGCAGTCCAGTCAGTAGGAGGTCATCTGCAGGAGCTGATATGGAGGGTATAGAGCAAACACTGAAATGTCCCGTCTGCGTGGACTTCTTCACTGACCCTGTACTGCTTCCCTGTGGCCACAACTTCTGCCGGATCTGCATCAGCATTGTGTGGAACATGGACGGCTCTGGAGAAGGTTTAGCTGGACCACTCTTCTGTCCTGAATGCCAGATTTTTCTTCCGTCCGACCTGAAGCTGGAAATCAACATGGAGCTTTGGGAAAAGGCACAGCGTGCAAGTGCTTGTGGTGATGGACAAGAAGGAACCCCATTAACAGCATCATCATCAGCTGTGATGTGTGATCACTGCATTGAGAGGTGCTCTGTGGCTGTGAAAAGCTGTTTGAGCTGTGACGCTTCTCTGTGTTCCGCTCACACCCTTCAACACCTGGAGAAGGAGGTTCTTAGGGGACATAAACTCATCGAAGTGACTGAAAACCTGCTGTCTTATAAGTGTGGAGAGCACAGTGAGGAGCTGAAACTGTTCTGTCAGGACGACCAGGCTCCAGTGTGTTCACTCTGTGTGGTGGTGGGTCTACATAAGGGTCACCAGATTGTTCAGCTGCAAGAAGCCTGCTCAGACTTCAAGGTATGAGACGGCCAATGATGGTGATTGCTTTCACTGCAACACAATGATATATGATATGATATGATATGATATGATATGTAGTACTGTATCCGATATGATATGATATGACATATGATATTATGGCAAGTAACAGTAATCTAGTAAAAATAATCCTTTTGCCCTTTACAGTGTTTGTCTCATGATAAGTGGACCAAAAGAAATGGCCTAAAATGACCTGGAAAAAAGTCTGGTTCTACTGACTTACAATAAATTTAAAGTGATTTTATCAAGATTTAAAGTGATCTTATCAAGTGAAATTATCTCACTCTGCTCACATATAATTTCCTTCAAGCATTATTTGTAAGTGCAGACATATCTTCATTTATCAAAATGACTAAAATTACTTTTACAAACAAAAAATGTCTACAAATAGGATTAATAATCCTATAATATTCTGATAGTAATCTCATGATAAGAAATATTTGATGTATTGCCTAAATTTAAAGGAGCATTCCAGCCTGAAACTAGAGGTTATTTGTCATGCTATGCTATGCTAACATTCTCTAGCACAGTACTAAACGCCTCAGCGTCATCAGTTTGACACAATTCACTATTTGGTACAATTTTTATGTCGTTGTTCATCAGTGTTCTTTTACTACACAAAGAAAAATGATGTTTCTTCAAGGGTTAGTAAAGAAAATGTTTCTACGTAGAAACATTCATTCAAAGAACCCTTTCCATGATTAAAGGGTTCATTGCATTGTAAAAGTGTCCTTCAGAGAGATGGAGAATGTGCTGTGGATGATTTCGAAAAGGGTTCTATAATGCACCAAAAAGGCTTGTTACAATAGAAGAACCCTTTTTTCTCTATCAATTTGAAGAACGCTTCAGATAGATGCCATGAACCCTTTAACCATGCAAAGTGTTCTTTGAGTGTTCATGGTTCTATATAGAACCATTTTCTTTACTAAAGAAGCCCTGAAGAAACATCTCTTTTAAGAGTGTACAATTTCCAGCAGGCTTTACGAAAATACATCATACAGCCAGTTCTTAGGCTAATAAATACAACCAAGCTAGCATTTGTGTAGCTGTTGTATTGGTCATCGCACAAAATCAAAAGGTGAACAGTGATTCTATCTTCATTCAGCGCAAAATGGATGGTCTTTCAGCCAAAAGAAAAGATGCCTGTATAGCCAGGTAGCTACCTTGCTAACTCTAGCTTGTAGCTTGTTGTCCTCCTTATCTGACAAGTCATTTCTGTCATTTGAGTAATCCATTCTCTTCTCTGTACTGATAATATAGTTGAAAATATAAGATACCTGTTTTTGTCTTATAACATTACTATCTGCATTCCTTCTACATCCATCAGTTAACAAAAAAAGCCCACCCCCAAAATTCTACTCCAAAACAGCTGTAGTTTTTCAAAAGTTCCTCCCACCTTTAAGATACATCATCAGAAGAGGAGATTCCTAGTCTTTAAACCATAAAATCTCACTCTACTGCATTTCTGCCCACATGAAGGCATGTTGACAACTTATGTAGCAATGGCTACATAAAATGTTTTATCACAAAATGCTTAATCATTAATTTATCATTTCACACTATGTGTTGTTTGTAGCACACGTTTTGACTATTTGAAAAAGACCTTGTCTAACTTGTCTTTATTCCATCTTTATGAGATCCCTTTAGAAAGTATTACAGGAAGGAGAAGGCAAGCTGCTGGGGAGGAGACGTGTGGCTGAAAGAGCAGTGCAGGACCTTGGACCACTGTTTTTAGAGGCTTCGGTAAATATGCATAAAAAATCCATCATAAATTACAGTTTTTCTCATATATATTAAATGTTAACAGTCACATTTAGTCATGTAATTCAGCTTCTAAATAATAATTGATAACTGTAAGGATATTGCATGTTTTCCAGCGCACTGCAGAGGCCTACAAAGTCAGAATAGCAGAAAAATACAGCCAAATGAAGGCCCTGATTGAAAAGGATGAGCAACTCATGATGGGTATTCTAGAAACAGAAGAGTTTTACACCAGCAAGTGGTTGGAGTCTAAGAGAGAGTCTTTGGAGTGTCATATCAGAGACATTGATGCTCTACTGAGTACAAGCAAATCTCTCCTCCAAGAAAATAATGACTTAAAATTTCTGCAGGTGTGTGTCAGTCTTTGTTGCTCTGAATATGTGATTTCTAAGGGTATGAATTTATCTTTGCTTTTTGATTGGTGTATTATTAACATCATATTATCCATATTATATCCTTTTGCAGCAACTCAAAATACACAGACTTGGGTACGTATTACATACTTACAAGATGTACCAAAATATTGTAGCATAGTTATGCATTATTTATTGTGCTAAACTACCAGTTGCCTCTTACTTTAAATGTAGTATTTTATCCAATTAATTTACATTTTTTGTTTAACAATTTAAAAAGCCAGCCTGGCCAATTAAAGAGCAAACAATGTTCTTTATATTGCAACTTAGGCAAAGTAGAGGAAATCTTGTAATGTATTCTAGTGTTTTTCATGTTTAATTAGCCCACACACTGTAAAGAAACATATAAAAAATCATGACCCCTAGTAATATTTGCATATAGATTGCATCTAGAATGTCTTATCTAAATGAATACAAGAGGAAAGCAAAATTGGTTTCCTTTTTGATTTAAGCTTAGTTGGTATTATATATGATCGTATGCACTCAAGCATATTTATGTTGAAAGAAATCACTAATATACTTTCATGTTTAGTATATGATAACATGTACATATCGCTACTGTTGGACCAAAATGTTGTATTTCCATTTTTGTCGTTTTTCAGTTTTTGACATGATTTGAAAATACCTACTGTCCTTTATATTGTGTGTAAATTTCAAGATGAATGGACCAAAGAAAATGGCCCAAAATTACTTGGAAAAATGTCTGTTTCCATTGACTTACATTAAAAGTAAGATATGTTTTTTCTGTCTCCTGTAAAGTTACCATTTGGGAGATGAGGTTTTGGTCCGACAGCAGCAATATATATCAGCAATATACTATTTAATAATGTATAAATCATACTGTAAAGAACAGGTAATATTTGTAATTTCATGATTGATAATTGTATTTGTATCACTAATTTGAGTGTTTTCATGTTTTCTTTATTATAAACTGTTGATCTCAGAGTCTGATTTAAGTATTGTTTATCATGGTCACAGGGCAAGACAGGAATTAGGCCCGCTGCTGTCACTGGAGAAGGAATACACCACCTCACACAGGATGGAAACAGTAGAACGGCTGGCTGACAGTTTGTATGGAGCTGTGTTCCAAAACACAAGGCGACTATGGGCAAGTACGTACAACATCTCCATTTGGAAACAAGAAATTAAGTGTGGATCCTGTTTACTGCCACACACAGTGTTGCTCAGTGATACTTCATACATCATAGCCACCTAATTAAACATACTGAGTAGTCAGTTTATGACATCAGAACCATTGTTGGCTGGGCATTTTTGGTTGGTGGACTCTTCTCAACTCAGCAGTGATGCAAAGGTGTTTAAGAACTCCAGCATCTCTGCTGTGCCTGATACATTCTAACCAGCGCAACACAAACATCAATGGTCTATCACCAAAAAAATAATAATCATTGGTGGTCCTATAGTGGTTCCTTTTCATTGATATAAAGGGTAGAGCACAGCTGATAAATTGTACAGGAACAGATGGGCTACAGTCAGCAACTGTCTACCTAAAAACTGCCCATACATGGTAGGTGTACCTGATAAAATGGCCAATGAGTGCATATACAAGGTAACCATTGCTAATAAAGTGGCAGCTCAGTGAGCATCATGTTACCCTGTGGAGATGAACTATATCTATACACTTTGTCTCTTTTTTCAGACCTCAGAGCACTACATTTAGACGCAGAGTCAAAACATCCGAAGCTGGAGGTTTCCTCAGACATGCTGGAGGTCTGCTGGAGTAAGCAGGCGAACCAAGAGAGCGAAGATACAGAGCAAACTCAGTCTGAGTACAGCATCCAGGCCAGGGAGACTTTCTCCAGTGGCTGCCACTACTGGGAGGTAGCCGTCTGGGAGAAACCGTACTGGCTAATTGGTCTATCATACAGGTCAGATATGGAAGCAGGACAGAAGACTGCAAATCCTTCCTGTAGCTTCCTGAACCAGGCGTTCTGCTATATTTACCATGGAAATGGAAAATATCTTGCATGTAATGGCTCTGAGGAGACAGTGTTTTCAGTGGGAAAGAAGATTCATAAACTTGGGGTGTGGGTGGATTTCCAAAGGGGAACGTTGTCTTTCTATGATGGAGACACACTGAAGTTGCTTCATTCATTCCCTGTAGAATTTCTGGGGCCTGTCAAACCTATATTCAACCCTTGCATTAGTTTAAACAAGCAGAACATGCAACCTCTGGTTTTATTCAACATTAGAGGCCAAAAGTAGGTCATGGACTTGTACCGTAGTATTACTGCAGTGTTTTACCACTTTCAGTATAATGCATATCAGTGTTTATTGCATGCTCTTGCATAAGACAGTGAGTGAACTGCTACTTTTAGAAGTGTCAAATATCAAATAAAATTCGCTCTCAGCTGTCTACGTCGCCTCCATGGGTTTATTACACATGCAGACATTTTAACATCACATTGTCAATATAAACATCAATGAGAAACTTGTGCTTGGATTCATATGCACTTTTATGTTTTGTTTACCACTGCAAAAATGTAGCACACATAATACAATGCAAAAAACTTGGTACAGTTTGTACATCTTGTGGTTTGTTGGCCTGAAAAGTGGCATCTGTTAGTACTGAATTTTCATATGTATAAATTAGATTCTAATTAATTCTGTATCTTTAAGTTAGATAAATGAGGAAATTTCAGAGTTTATAGCCCCCAAAACAAAAAGAAATGAATACATACGCACACGCATACATACATACATACATACATACAAAAGATCATCATGTCATTAAGGAACTAGAACTGTGTTCAAAAACCACACACTACCATTCTAGAATGTTAAAATATTACACCACCATATCGCTGTTGTCGGAAGAAAACCTTGTATCTCCAAAATGATAAATTTACATTTCTGTTGGTGCATTCATCATGAAATTTTGACACAATGTAAAGGGTAACAGGCATTTTCAAATCATGTCAAAAACTGAAAAACATCAAAAATGGAGATACAAGGTTTTCTTCCGACAACAGCGATAAGTAACAGAATAGTATAGTGTCACATCGTTTTGGACTCATGACAACTGACAACTGAACTGCAGACTTTTCCACAAGCAATTAAAAAAATTTACACATATATATATATATATATATATATGTAAATATAGGCATTGAGTCAAATGCCTTATATAGGCATTGAGTCAAATGCCTTAAAATGACTTAATGTAAGACCTAATTACACCACCATTACTATTTTTTTATTAACAATGTTACCATTGCTACTTAGCAATTCGCAACAGGTTTGTAGGCTAATGATGATCATTTGATTTACTCAAATGTAAAACGTTAACTACTAACTGCAGGACACAATTATGAGAGTTGTATTCAACAAACATTTCCTAAAAGGCTAAGATAAATGATCATTACTGGAAGTTTTGTTTTAGTTTTCATTTTGTTTTTTTGTTTGTTTGTTTGTTTTTTCTTTTTGCTTCTACTCAAGCTGTTTTTTATTGGTACTTTTATTTCTACTGGAGCCAATTCCTTGAAGAAAAAAACTTCCTTCAGCATCATGTCACCTCACCCCCCTCTGACAGAAAGACATCCGCACGCTAGGTGGCGGCAACGCAGCTTACAGACATTCAGAGAAGAAGGCGAAGAAGAAGAGAAGGCGAACATATCCGAACTAGCGAAAGACAGTATTTTGTTTCTGTGTTTATCGCTTACGTTCAGTGTCTTCTGCAGTAGCAGGTCGAGAGAAGCAGTGTGCTGTGATGTTTCCTCGCTGTGTGTTGAACTGCTGAAGCTCGGAGCGGTGGTCGTGCTGTGGAGCTGCTGAGATGAGGGTCAGCCTCTCTTCACTCGGCGCTGCCGCCTTCAGGACGGCGTTTGATTTTGGTCAGAGAGAAGTGGCTCACTGGTTCCCTGGACACATGGCTAAAGGTTTGTCTGTGAAGGACAGTCACCCTGTCTGACCAGATCAACATGTTCATTGAGCCGCAGAACAGTGGGAGGTTTGGCCACCTGTGAGTGTCAGTGTGAACTGTTAGTTTTAGTATAATACAATAACAGACTAAACACCTTAAAAGTATTAATTCTCTTCTTAAATAAATCCGTTTTAAGTGAAAGTTCTGTAGTGAAGCCCCTGCCCCTTCAACCGTGGTCTCAAAGAGAGCTGTTTGATTGTCTTTTACTGGAGGGTAGCTTACTGATGGATCATTTTACTCCACATCCCAGAGCTGTGGAGGCCAGTTTCCACCACTGGAGAAAAATAAATAAAATATACATTTAGTAAATCATAATAATGAGAAAGTTTTCCATAATTATCACTTTGTATCTCATAATTATGTCTTACTTTCTCATAATAATGAGAAAGTGTTTGATTTATGACCTGATATCTCATAATAATGACATCTTTTTATAACTATGTGAAAAAAAGTCATGAGAAAGTCATAATTTTGAGATGCTAAGTCATAATTATGAGTTACTTTCTCATATGAAGTAATTATGAGATATTAAATCATGGTCATGAGATTGAATCTCATTATGAGTTACTAACTCATAGTCATTGGAAGGTCAGTCATAATTATGAGATACTAAGTCACAATTATGAGATAGGATCTCATTATTATGAAGCAGCAAGTCATGATTATAAGATGTGATGTCATGGAAAACTTTCTCGTTATTATGACTTACTAAACGGCTATAAATTTTTTTCCAGTGGAAGAAACAGGCGTCCTTACAGAACAATGTTGAGAATAATAAAAATATCAAATGTTATCGCTGACTGACCAAAGTACTAAAAACACAGTGAAATATGAATATTTTAGCATTCAGAAGAAATTCTCATGGCAGTACTTTCAAGGGCTTTACTACACAGCAGCACCCTACATTTGTGGATACAGTAACCAGCATCTCAGAAAATGAAGTTAGCTAGCAGAGCAGAGCTATGTTATGTGGACATAACACCAAATCGAGGTTGCTATATGGCCACAGATGGCCACATATTACTGGTAAATAGCTTACATGATAATTTAAAATCGTGACATTGATAATAACGACAGTGAAAAGAATGAAATTGGGTGGGTCAAATGACATGTTTTGTTGATTTTTTAAGTTAACACATCTTCTGGCGAGGACGTGCTTCTGCGTATTTTAGTGCACAATTACAGCTTATTTGCTGAATTTAATATATCAGGGAAAAAAATTAAACATAAACTCTGGCCCATGCAAAAGCCAAAGTATATTTTATATTTTATGTTTCATTTTAATAAATAATTTAAATGTAGTAAATTTTAAATACATTTTTTGCCCTACAATTTGCAGAAATATCATAATTAAATTCCCTGTACAAGATATGTTAACTTATTTTCACTTAGGAAATAATTAAAACATGTAATTTGAGCAAGGGTATTAAATATGATACAAATTATATGTCAAAACACTGATAGTACTGTAACCATGAGCTGTAGGCCATGCAGTTGTTCACATTCCCTCAACTCGGATTCAGTGACCTCACTGTGGAACCTGTGAGACAACACAACTGATGTAGGCTGATTCATGTTTGTTGCCTTGTTCATATAACCAACTTTATCTGTCTCCTCTTAGGACTCAAGCAAATGAGAGCCAGTTTGAGGAAAGTGGACTGCATCATTGAAATCCATGACGCAAGAATATCCTTTGCAACACCACATGCTCTGTATTACCTATAAAGCTGCAGCTGAATAATTGGGATATTTAATTCTGTTACTGATATTCTGTCAGACATCTGTTTTACATTGTGAAGAGGTATGGGGTCATCTATATCACACAGCCCCAGTTTACATATTTCTTTAACTAGCAAACATACCATTTTCTGGAAGAAATCCTCTGTTTCAAGAGAATCTTGATGTCCGGCCACATTTACTTGTGCTGAATAAGATGGACTTGGCAGACACATCCAAGAAATGGGTATCAAAACATGCTTCCACATTTACACTTCATCACATCTTAGTAGTTTACTTTTAGCTCATTAACTACTGGGGCTAGATATGCTGATATACTCTGATTTAAACTTTAATTTAGCTTAAAATTAGTAGTTTAGTTCAATGCTGTGCATAAGTCACAGCAAAATAATTTTTTGTTAAACATCTTATTAGTGTAGTAATAAACATAGAACACTGATACACTAACACTGATTTTATTTGATCAGTTATCAAAAAATTAGCTATAACTGTATCTTTTTATTTCCTCAGAGTATTCTGAAACAGCTTGAGAGAGATGGTGTTAAGAACATTCTGTTCACAGACTGCCTAAAGCAAAGAGATGACAGTGTTAAAAAGGTAAGTCAAATAGAAGAAAAATTTCCTCAACTTTGAATAACAGAGCCAGACAGATGAACCATTGTATAGAATTACATTTAATTTCCACTGTGGTAATGTTTCTCTTTGTGTTGTGGCAGATAGTTCCTCTTGTGACTGAACTAATACAGAATGCACCACGTTTCCACAGAGAAGAGGTGAGCTGTGCAAAATGACAGATTCTTAGCCCTCTTTTTTGAACTACATTACGTATGTGTACATCATGAACTCATTAAAGCCTAAGGGTCTGGATCTCAAGAAGTACATAACTTATATATTAGTTGTATATTTCTTATTGAATAAGTCTAAAGATTAATAACTAGTAAGCATAGGGTTCAATAATTAAACTGTTTTTAGTTGAAACAGTTGGCCTTCCACATATTAAGTGATTTCCAGTTTTCTTTATGAGATGAGTTGTCTTTCACTCAATACTAACATGAATATGGTTGTCTAAGTAAATGAGCTTGTTCCCTTTCCATCAATGGATAGGACAGAAGTTACTGCCTAATGGTGATTGGAGTGCCAAATGTGGGGAAGTCCTCACTGATTAATGCTTTAAGAAGAACAAACCTGAAAAAAGGTATTTTGTGCATTTTGGTCTTCTACAGTAAGCTATTGTGGTTTCTTGTACTTAAATGTGTTTTAAAAAATAAATGGATACATTAATGAATGTCCTCCTCTGAATTTAGGCAAAGCCTCAAGGGTTGGTGGTGAACCAGGAATTACCAAAGCTGTCTTGACCAAAATTCAGGTATATTAATTTTACCATGGGTTGATTGGTTTGATGTTTGGGTGGGCAATTGAACGGATGCTTGATATACCAGTTAGTGCACCAAACCATGAGGTACAGCCAAGTACAGTAGAAGCTTCCCTTTTTTAAGGTGATCTGACACAGTTTTGACCAAGATTTTCTCATGAAGGTAAAGAGGATTTGGGTAAGAGAGCTAGAGCTGGTTAATGTAAATGTCAGGGTTCATTCATGAATGCTGTTTGTTTATTTTCAGGTTTGTGAAAGGCCCCTCATGTATTTACTGGACACACCAGGAGTGCTGCCTCCAAAGATTGAGAACATAGAGACTGGAATGAAGCTTGCTTTATGTGGTAAGACTTTATTTAGTGGCAGGTCCTTAACAATAACATCAAAATTCAGCTGCTTCATTGTAGGCAATAATCATTTTGATGTATCTTTTTGTCTGACAACAGGTACCATATTGGACCATTTAGTTGGAGAGGATATCATAGCAGATTATCTTCTTTTTTCACTGAACAGACTACAGCGATTTGGGTAGGTTAAATGCTGATGCCAGTTATTTGCAGTCACTTCATGGGATTACAAGTCAGTTAATCAACATTTAATTTTGCAGATATTGCTGGTCATAAATGTGTTACTAATATGTTATAAAACAGTATCAAGCAATTTTACTGCTGTCTCTCCAGGTACGTGGAAAAGTACGAGCTGGAAGGACCATGTGATGATATTCAGCATGTACTCAAGTGTATCGCTGTGAAGTTAGGCAAGACTCAACGTGTGAAAGCTATTACTGGTATAGGTGAGTAGGTGTTGTCAAGCAGCTGAAACATGGTTACTCTAACCTCAGGCATCACAATTTGAACACTTTGCTGATACACATCCATAACTGTATACACAGTGGTTCAGTAAAAAACAGTCAAAACTCTTATTTTAAACAGTGACTCAATGTTTTCCAATATTCAGTCGTGAAACCTTATAATAAGTAAATGAATACAGTAATAAAGCATAATATGAAAGTCTCTTTCAATACAGAATTGACAAAGCTGTGCTCTTAGCCTGCCACCTGTTCATTTTACTCTTAAATCTGTAGGTGACGTCACGATCAAAATGCCTAACTACAGTGCTGCAGCCTACGACTTCATCAGAGCTTTCCGCAAAGGAGAGCTTGGCAAAGTCATGCTTGACTGATAACCCAAGAAAGCAATTGCTTCTGTTAACATGGGATTCATGATATTCATGGACAATACAGCTGGTTTCCCTGTATGAGGGCAGGTTTGACACTGCAGACTGAAGAGGTACTTGCGTTTAATACATTAACTAAATTCTATTGCAAAGGAGATGCTTTGGTGCTGTCACTCAATATCGTACAGTTATCATGTGATACACAGGAAATGCTATATGTAATACCATTATAACAGTTCAAAAACACCAACAATAAAATATCTATTTACATAAAACAGATGTCCTAGGTAATACTAAAACAGCACCTTGAATATTCTCATTGAAAAATAATTTCTCATGTCATGTAAACATTCCAGGGAACCACGATAGAGGTCAGTGGTAGAAAAATGTGACCCAGTAACACTGCTCTAAGAATATACAACTTCAGGAATAACAAAACTAAGCAATCAAGTCACAAATGCATATAGATAAAGCTGCTGTCTTACACTCAATTCTTTCTTCATAAATCAAACTGAAATGTTTTACTCCTAATCAGATACTATTAAGAGACACAAACAGTCTCATATTGTACAAAATATATTGTTCTGAAAGTGGTAAATTATTATAATCCTATCAAAATGAATCTTACTGAATAGACAAGTGACAAGACTGAGTGACAAGTTTGTCTTGTTCCATTGTTCTATCCCCAATCATGTTTTATAAACCTTTCTAGAAAGTGATTTTTCAAATAGTTATTTATGGTATAATACCCCAAAAATCTTACAGAGATATACAAACCTTTAAAATGAAGAATAGCCTATTACAAATGTAGAAATGTACAAACTAGTGTACATGTAGGAAGGAAAAATGGAGTGTTATCTGTCTGTCTATTTGTCTATCTATCTGTCTATCTAAAGGAATCACCTGTATAGTGGTTTCAGAGGTGAATATGGATTGTGTTCATCTAGTACGTATTCAAGCAGGATATTGTGCACTTCATATACATCACAACATAACAATAAGGTGGCAAAACATTTACACAATCTTAACAGCTTCTGTAGGTTTTGATATGGTCTGCATAAGTGATATAGGGATTTTATAGTTATTTGCTACTGCTTCTGCTGAAGCAAAATATAATATGCACGTAAACCAAACAAAATATTTTCCATAAAGCCTGTTTTTAGCTAATCTTCAGTTATTGTGGTTCACTCTGCCGCCTGTCTCATGTGACCAGTTTCCTCTGTGGAGTGCAACAAACAGGGTACACTATTACAAATCTTAGGAATACACATTGCACAGTAACTTAGGATATAGCTTATCTCAAGGTCTCAAAGCTGTATATTGGAGCTCAAGAAATCAGAAAGTTTATTGGCAGTATTAGTGAGATTAGTCCACTGTATGCGAAATCATGAGTCACTGCACTTGATGTCCGGGCAAAATAAAGCTCCCAGTCTGTTCTGTTCCCGTAATAATCGTCCCCGCGCTCTGAGCTGTCGTCTGGTCGGCGCTGGGCAGAAGCGTACCATCCTCCAGCACCCAGCGCAACTGCAGCCCCGGCCGCAGCTGCTCCGGCCACTCGCACAGAGGATGAACCACGCGCACGTGATGCGCGGCCTCCACGCGCACTGCCCCGGGCTGAACCCCTGGCTCCCCCTCTGCCACCTTTAGACATCACTTGGTCATACAGGAATGCTGAGAGAAGCAGGAATATCCAGCATGTAGCTATGGCTCTGTTCATTCTGGATCCCCTTGAAAACATGAGGCAGCAGATAACCTGTTATACAAAACTGCATTTTTGTATTGTTACTACTTTTTAAAATAATTATGTATGCTTGTCAATGAACCAGCGGTGGATTCAGATTTGAAATACAGATCACACTAAGAAATGGAAGCCAGAAGAAACTGAAATTCAAAGTGCTTTTGCTTTGTTTAGGTTCAAAAACCTCTAATAAGCTAACAAGATTATTTTATTTTAGTAAACAATCTAAGAGAGAAGGGCCCAGTCCTATAGATCTATTACCCTGTAGAATTTATATTCAACACACCTGGCTATAATATTCAGATGCCCCTGAAGGACTTCATTATCCAGATCGGGGTATTAGATTAGGGCTGAAGCTAAACTCTGCAGGATAGTAAATCTCCAGGGTCAGGATTGGGCACCCCTGATCTAAAAGGTTACATGTTCTAATTACTTTTGGATTGCCCTGCATGTACTTCTCCACCATGAATGGATTACAACACGAAATGATTTTGGACAGAAGCATAACTAAAGCTATCATACAGCAATGTGTGTAATGGACATTAGGAAGCATATTTGTATCATTTTGCGTAATAGCTTTCTGTAAGGTGTCTTTTAGAGGCAGAACCATTTCAGAGGTCTGGTTCCTATCACCACCACTATGAACAAATCTGACTTGGTTTCTTTAGAATAACTTTGTATCTCAACGATTTAATTGTGCAGAAATAGGTAGAATTCCCTTTTAAAACAGTGCCATATTGCTTAAAGTCACTAAGGAAGTGCAGAGAGTAGTCTGTGACCAAGACCATTATAAAGCAGACATTATATGAATTTAAATCAGCAAATCAAAAACATCAAAATGCACAGTGTAGTGATTTCTTTCCCAAGTCCTACAAATACAACAGGATGTGAAATGAGATCTTGCTAACAGGCGCCAACTAGCATTAATTGTTTTTTTTTTTGCCATGTTAACAATTTTTGAGTCAAGAAGGCCTGTTTGTTTACAGACGCTTTAGTTTGCCCAAAATATGACTAATCAGTATTTACCGATATAGGAATTGTGGGCTGATGCCAATATCTGATATTTTTCATGTACATATCTGCGGATGCTGATACTGCTGTTGATACATACACTGATCATAGCATAACATTAAAATAACCTCTGTTCTAATGGTTAGGATCCCCACAGGACCACCACAGAGCAGGTATTATTTGGGTGGTGGGTCATTCTCAGCACTGAAGTGACACTGACGTGCTGGCAGCATGTTAGTGTGTGTTGCGCTGGTCTGAGTGGATCAGACACAGCAGTGCTGCTGGAGTTTTTAAACACTGCACTGTCACTGCTGGACTGAGAATAGTCCACCAACCAAAAATATCCAGTCAACAGTGTCCTGTGGGCAGCGTCCTGTGACCTCTGATGAAGGACTAGAGGATGATTAGCTCATACTGTACAGCAAGAGATGAGCTGTCATCTCTGGCTTTACATCTACAAGGTGGACCAACAGGACAGGTGTGTCTAGTAAAGCGCACAGTGAGTGGACACAGAATGTGTTAAGAGTAACATAACGTATACAGAAACAGGTAACACAGGTAAGTGTGTTGTTATCCCACATGGAAATCTGATATATGGCTATATATGCACATATAAAGGATCAATCATACATTTCAAAATATATATATGTCCAAATCTCGGACATACACTATGTGGACAAAAGTATTGGGACACCTACACATTACACCCACAGGAGGTTTTATGACATTCCATTCTAAATCCATAAGCATTAATATGGAGTTGGTCCTCCCCTTTGCTGCTATAACAGCTTCCACTCTTCTGGGAAGCTTTCTATAAGATTCTGGAGTGTGTCTGAGGGAATTTTAGAAGAAGAGCATTTGAAAGATGTTGGACAAGATGCTGGCTTGCAATGTCTGTTCTAGTTCATCCCAAAGGTGTTCAATAGGGGTTGAGGTCAGGGCTCTGTGTGGGCCAGTCAAGTTCTTCCATACCAAACTCACCCAACCATACCTTTATGGACCTTTCTTTGTGCACTCAGGTCCAGTCATGCTGTAACAGAAAAGGTGGTCCTCTCCCAAACTGTTCCCACAGAGTTGGAAGCACACAACTATCCAAAATGTCTAATCTATGCTGAAACATTTCCTTTCACTGGAACTAAGGGGCCTAGGACAACCCCTGAAAAACAACGCCATAGCATTGTCCCTCCTCCACCAAACTTTACAGTTGGCACAATACAGTGAGGCATGTAATGTTCTCCTGGCATTTGCAAAACCCAGACTCATCCATCAGACTGCCAGACAGAAAAGCATGATCCGCCACTCCACAGAATATGTTTCCACTGTTCCAGTGGCAGTGTGCTTTACATCACTCCATCTAATGCTTGCCATTGTACTTGGTGACGTAAGACGTGCATGCAGCTGCTCAGCTGTTGAAACCCATGCCTTGAAGTTACTGACATACAGTTTTTGTGCTGATGCTAAAGCCAGAGGAGGTTTGGAACTCTGCAGTTATTAAGTCAGCAGAGTGTTGGTGAAATTTATGCACTATGCTCCTTAGCACTCGGCGACCCTGCACTGTATCTTTATGTGGTCTGACACTTCATGGCTTAGTTACTGGTTCATAAATGCTTCCACTTATCAATAATACCACTAAGTTGATCGTGGAATATCTAGAAGGAAAGAAATTTTGCGAACTGACTTGTTGCAATGGTGGCATCCTGTTACAGTACCACGCTTGAATTCAATGAGCTCTTTAGAATGACCCATTCTTTCATACATGTTTGTAAATGCAGACTGCATGGCTAGGTGCTTGGTTTTATACACCTGTGGCAATGGGCCTTAATGAACCATCTGAATTCATTAATTAAGAGGTTACGAAACTTTTGTCCATATAGTGTATATGCATAATATATGGAACATACATATATAGATAATAGGTGGGTGAACACATAATATATGTATCATACGTCCCATATTTAAAAGTGACCCATTTTAAATAAGTTGGTTTGTCACAGATATGTCCACATGTGACTAATGTAAGTTGGATATATATGTGAAATCCACATATTGCCATATATCAGATTTCATTGTCAGTATTCAACACAGTGGACTGCTGCCAGTTATTTGTTTACTTCATATACTGGAACCAAGGGCCTCCTGGAGTCAGAGAGAAGAATCCTGGAGACTTTTTTTTTTTCTCTTCAGATATTCTTCTGTGTGACCAGAGTATTTGTACAGGCTGTGTCACACCTCTCAAACCAGTGGCACACTTGGGAGCACATGGAGTGTCCGCTGTTCCTCACACTGCCTCTGGTGGCCAATCCACAGAACTGCAGTTACATTTAATTAGCACTGTAATTGGGGTGATTCCAGAGTTTCCCAATGTGAACAGGATGGCGAACGGGTCCAAAAAACTAAGCTCAGATATAAGATGGGGCGAAATCTGGAGAATTGCATTTTATGTTGAAGCATGCTGGCTGTACTCCATATGACTGAATGGAGTGTGACATGATTAAACGGAGTTCATATAACAATTTACTAGAGTGACTGAAGGATTTTCAAGGAACAAAACTGTAAGGAAATCATAGCCCCGACAGGATTCATAGGCAAAACGAACAATCCACATGGCATTTAGGTTAGTTACTACTCAGCCTGGATTCTCCCTGTCAGGTCTAAGACTTTGTTTTCTTCCAATAACAGCCATCATGGTGGCTTCCATCCTAATAATAATGATTCAGTTTGAGCTTAATAATAAAGAAAGACGATGCAACACTCAGATGATGTGCTCTCATTTGTAGACAACACTGGCTCTGCGTAGCCCTGTTCATAATTCGTCGTGTTAAAAATAGGTCAATGGAAAAGCGAGCAGGCTGCAGGGCTGGTGAGTTTTGCACGAATAGGAAATGTAATAATTTGCGGTTAAGTTTATAATAAGACGGGGATGAGAGGCGAGAGAAAAACCTCACACTGCAGTTTCACAGGTTCACGATGACGCCCAAGCTAATTAGGCTAATTTGTGACCCATAATCTCCTCGTTCCAGCTTTCTGAAACCGCTCCGCTGCTGCGTTTTTCATCGATCAATGACAGCGTTACAGCAGCCCGATCACTACCCAACTAACGCATTAACCGCTGTTATCCGTTTATGTTGTGTCTATCAGCCATGAGGGAGAGAGAGATAGAGAAAGAGAAAGAGAGAGAGAGAGCACTACCTCCAGCGTCCTGAGCACAAACGGCTAATTATGACAGCTTCACTGAGACGCTTTTCATTTCCACTTACCTCAGTTTACGCTCTGGCCTCCAGAATCGAAGCAATTTATCTCTCGATCTCTTCTTCTCATATGAGAAATGAAATCAAACGCATCCGTTACGTAAGGACTGTGATATTAAAGCGCGCTGGAGCAGTGATGGCGGTGGCTTTCAGACGAGGGGAGAGGAAACTGCATACGCCTGCGTGAGCACGAGCGAAATGAATTAGAGACGTGCTGCAAATACGAACAGTTAATAAAACCTGTACGAGAGAGAACAGCTGGAGCTCTTAATATGGTACTGAGATAAAACATGATAGATGGATGGATGGATACTCTGCCAAAAGAAGTCCAACAAGCTTTTTTACTCAAAGTCTACTCACTTTAAAAAAAAACGGTTCTTTAGTGAAGGGAATGGTTCTGTTTAGAACCATGAGTTCTATATAGAACCATTTCATGCTTAAATTGTTCTTTGCTTGGTGAAATGGTTCTTTAGATCGATGGAGAAGGTGCTGTATATGGTTCTATATAGCACCAAAAAGAGTTCTGCTATTCTTACCAGCTTGAACACATTCTCCATCAGTCTATAGAACCATTTCACCATGCATGAAATGGTTCTATCTAGAACTAATGGTTCTAGATAGAACCATTGCATATACTGGAGAACCATTGAAGATCCATCCTTTTTAAACAGTATGTGTAAAAAAAGATTTCCAGTAACACTTTATTTGGATTGGTCCTTTTCAGATGATTAATAAGCTCTTAACAGATTATCAGTAACACATCAACAACATATTAGTGAAACAGCAGTAGTGAAGCATTTGAAGACATTGAAGTAAATATCTTATAGATGTTCTGTTGATACACTACTTACATTAAGTGGATGTATTGTTTATACGTTACTTCCATCATGCAAAACCTAACCCTGGCCCTAATCCTAACCTTAACCTCAACCCAAAACTTAATCCTAACCCTCAAGTGATGTATGCGGGTGAAATATGCTGGTGTGTCCTCACAGAGAAACCCTAAGAAAGGTACAGCATGGGGGAAATGTATATCTTGACAGGAATGAAAAATGGCTAAAATTGACGACACCACTCATCCAACACCACGTTTTATGTTGCAGTCTTATTTTTCATCTATACTTTCACCATGCAACATTCAGAGACTTAATTTAAAATGCTTTTTGTTAAAAGACATAATGAGTGGTACATTAACACACATCACTGAAAAGTATAGATTCTTATTCTTCATATATCTATTAACAATGTGATATTTGCCAGTATGCTCTTAGAAGAAGGTATTAATCCCTTAAATGGCCAGGACCTGACAAATCCAAATTGGTATTACACGCAGCTGTAACTTAAGTATAAGTCAGGCAGTTTGCATTGTAATCCATAGTCCATGCATTGTAAGTGCTGGTACATGAGCATCAGACACAGCAGTCTTGCTGGAGTCCACTCACTGTCCTCTCCATTAGACACACCTACTTTTTTGGTTCACCTTGTAGATGTAAAGTCAGAGACACTAGCTCACCTGTTGCTGCACAGTTTGTGTTGGTCATCCTGTAGTCCTTCATCAGTGGTCACAGGACGCTGTTGGCTAGATGCCACTCTTTCCAGCACAACACACACAAACACGCCACCACCACGTCAGAGTTACAGTGCTGAGAACGATCCACCACCCACATAATACCTGCTCTGTGGTGGTCCTGCGGGGGTCCTGATCATTGAAGAACAGGTTGAAAGGTGGCAAACAAAGTATGCAGAGAAACAGATGTACCTGTTTTGGTGTCAAACTTTTGACTGGTACTGTCTGTATCTTTTGTAAACAGAAACATATTTATATTCATTTCAGGGTCATATTCAGATTAGAAATCAATTATGAATCAAATTAGGCAAGTTTTGCCTCAGTATCGAACCCAACATTGAACACCTTCTTGTTTCACTTCTTATTTGAAGCAGGAAACTCTCAGGTTTGTTATTCCACAGTAAAATATTTTTTGAACAGTGAAAACATGGTTTGTCAAATAATATTATTTATTTATATGGCTCCTTTAAAATAAATAATACACATTCTAAACATCACCAAAATGTTTGTTTACACTGTTACAGTGACAAAGACAAATCTTGCACATGACCAGGCCCACATTTGTGCATCTCAGTAGAGGACATCACGGACAATTCAAAATGAGTGGAATGTTTCCGGACGACATTCAAACAAGTTTACAGTGTCACGCTCTGACCGGGCATCATTTCTGCAATAGTCGTACAGAGATTAAAGACTAATCTTAACAACCTGCCCTCTCTCTCTCTCTCTTTCTCTCTCTCTCTCTCTCTCTCTCTCTCTCTCTCTCTCTCTCTCTCTTTCTTACACACACAAACTGAAAGGGATCTTATTGCTGAAATAATTAGCACTATATGTCAAATCAGTAAATGCTTTATACACAACATGATTTGATGAAGCATGCTGACATTTCATGAGTCATATGTCACCATCAAAATTTAATTTAACTTCAGTGGCCCACTTTCTCCCTGTTTTGTCAGTCTTTCCAGCTGTTTTGTCCTTTATTATTACCCAGGATTTATTGATACTGGTTGATGCCAGCTATGTGATTGAATATTGTATATACTGCAATTTGAGAGTGTAAGTGCTGTTCAGTAAGGCCTAAAATATTATTTGAATTAAAACACTCACTTCATTAAAATTGCTTATTAAAAAAGCAACCCTTGGTTAATCTACAATCCTAATAGTAATAATGAAACAGGTCATGGCAGCATCATTGTCTAGAGAATCATCATCATACCATTCACTGCAAAGATACTTTTACTCCAGTAGATGGCGCAACAAATCACCACTTATACTGAATCCAGTCACAGTGCTGCTACCGTCATGAAGTATGTACATGGAGCGACTTCACATTTCTTTAGTTGAAATTCAGAAACTCCCAGTTTTAGGGTAGGCTGTGTTTTCAGATCAATGTGGCAACCTCCAGTAGCCTGCACTTCAGTCACTGTGATTATGGCCACGGTGATTAATGTGTCCTGAATTAATCCATAATAACATGTGCAGACAATTAATTACATACAGATCAGAGTGCAGGTCATAGTTCCCCCAGGCTGCAGAGGTTCACTATCAAAGTTGCCTAGTTTGAGTACTTTGGGTCACGCTTATAATTTTTTGACTGAACCACTACACTGAGGTCAGAGGAAACAATGTAGCTGGGTGAGCAAGAGCACTTGTTTACAAAAGTGAAATTGGTCAGTTATGAGTCCACAGCATTTAGGGATCTGCAATAAGCACAGCATGGGTTTGGTATTGCTGTAACTGAAAACAAAATCAGAGAGTACTAAGTTTTTACCAGACAAATAGCCCTTAAGGTCTACTTAAAGTTTTCATATACAATATGTGAGATGCTGGAACTGAAAGGAAGACTTAGGCACATGTTCTGTCTCCAGTGGTCACCCACTACTGTAATCGAAGGACAGATTCTAAAAATACTTTTTCTTCAGTAACTCTTCATGTAAGGTCTGAAGACCATGTTTTTGTTGGCAAGCAGAAAAGTCTGTTAATCAATTACTGAAGCTTTTGCTAACTATATTCTAGTATGCTGTGTCTATTTGAGGCTTGAAAGCAGGGAAACCAGTTTTTTGGCAGTTAGTCCACTGCAGTAGTGGTGCGGGTACAACAGCCTGGAGGATGCAGAGCAGCCATTAAACCCCTCCTTCTCCGCTGGCTCTTCCCCATGCTGTTCTGGGACATATTTGTGTCCTGTCGTGCGAGCTTTGCTGCCTTTACTGCGGTCTCCTTAATCTGCAGCTCCAGGTGCTTCTGAATGGCCAGGCCCAGCTCCTCAGGGTCCACTGAAGCTCCGTAAACCTCCCATGTCATTCCTTCTGCGTCCCACTTCACCTCCTTCACTGGAGACTTCTGAGATGCTGCAGGCTTGTCTGTATCGTTTTTCTCATCCACCAGACAAACCTCTGGGAACACGTGTTGAGGCGGCCTTTCTGAATCCGTCTGAACCCCCACCTGAACCCCAACGTCCCTCAGCTCTTTGCTGGAGGTCATGGTCCCTGCATCTCTGGTGCTTCTGCCTTCATCCCCAGCTTGCGGCTGCTGACTCCCAGCCTGGCGTAAAGGACCTGGCCAGTTGCAGTCCAGATTGCAGCAGCGGAGCAGTCGCTTGGCATCCAGCCCTGTCTCACTGACTGAGGAAATGAGCGGCGGGAGGGCCAACAGAGCCGGACCACCCATCTGTCCCCTGCAGTCCACCTCCAGGCCAGTTAGCCGTGGCAACAGCTGGGCAGGAGCTGGGATGGGCTGGGGATGACAGTAAGCAGCGAAAGTGTCCTCAAGAGGTCCTCCATGCTTGTATGAGCCGCAGCAGACAGCTTCTTCAAACCGGGCATGTTTTGTGTCCATACCAACATCCCCTGATAATTGAGGAGGGCCAGAATTGCACATATGAACGCAGCAACTTTGCTGGGTCGAGCTGCCTGAGCCACAGCTGCCTGCTCTGCAGAAGGTGGTGGTAGTGCTGCTCTGCTGCAGTTGCATGGCCTGCTTGCAAATGAAAGACTGGATAGGGGCTTCTTGATTTTTACCTAGACACTTAGAACCACCAGTTTCATAGTGAAGAGGAGGTGCAGGGCCTTCCATCTGTATTTGCAGGCTGTCCGAGTGGCTCCTCTGAACAGATAGCTTGGCCGGGGCCAGACTCTGCTCTCTTAAGTCTTTGTGTGAGGAAGAAGTGTTCTCCTTGGAGGCCAGTGGCACCTGCTCATTCCGATGGATCATGCCATCTCCCAGCTGTAGTTCTACCCCCTCAGATATGTGAACTTCTGCAATACTGTGAGGACGTGTCACATTGCGAATACCTAAGCGGTCGGCTGCACGGTGTGTGACAGGAACTCTTGCTTTCGGTTTTATATGGCTTTCTATATCTTCCAGCACTTTTTCTGAGCACGGTTCCTCACTGGAGCTCTTACGGAGCTCTTCAGGCTGGACTTGGCCCTTCACCAGCTCAGTGGAGGTCTTTGAGAGTGGTAGAACGCTGTCATTAGCGATGGTCAGGTCGGACAGGACGGTGCCCTCTGGTGCGAGTGCTTCTGACACAGGACGCCCACTCTCCGCCATCGATAACTAAAAGAAGACGGAATAGAAGGATCAGTTGGTTTTTTTCTTAACTGCAGTGGTCCTGAATACTCTACATTTTACTGATTACCTTCCTCTAACTCAGGGAGGGTTTGTTCAAGAGATCAAAAGGAACTTTGTCATCCATACTATATGCAAATATATAGTAGAACAAAACAACATGAACAAGGCAAAGACTACAGTGTAGTGCAATTCAAGAAGACAGTGTAGTACAACACTAATATACAAACCACAAGAGTGCAAAATTAGGCCTAAAACTTCACAATAAATACAATGCAATAAATATACAGGACAACATGATTCAGATAGTAAAATGTATAAGAATGTGGACTGTGCAAAGAGTGCAGTCTCGTAGGTAGATATGTAGATATGATAATTAGCTAATTGATTAGCTGATTAGTTGGATTAGGTGTGTTAGAGCAGGAAAAACACTTAAACATGCAGAGCAGGGAGACACCAGTGCCAAGGATAATTACATTTGTGAGAGGTTTGCCTAAAATGATCTGTATTTTCAACATTCATGCAGGCCTTACAATAGTATCAAAGTTTAGACAACTTATTACATAATAATAAGAATCTCATTTGTTCCAGTACAAAGAATCCAATACAAATTGCTGTTGACATGTTTTCCCTTAAGTAAATTATCCTGTAATCAAAATTCATCCTTTAGGCCAAAATGAAAGCATCTCTTTCATATGCCTTCTAATTTACCCACAGGTACAATTACATGTTATTGTAATTGTACCTGTGGGTATTGTAAGGATTCCCCTGCAGAAAAAAAGCTGATGCATGCATTGATTGGATTTACTGAATAATGCTGCTAGCAATTAAAATGTCAAATCCACCTATTCTTTTTGAATAAGTTCCTATTTGTTCAAAACATTTGTACGTAGGTTTCCATTCCACAGTATCTGTGGATTTCCCACCAAATATCTTAACAGGCAGACGGGGGATGTACAAAGTGTAAGCAGTCTCCAAATAGTGGACCAAGATTAAAGAAATAAGATTAGCTCTGGATTAGCCTCTGTTGATCCATCAGATTACAAAAGAAATTCAAGATTATGTTTATGTTTTAAGATAGTAAGAGAAGAGGACAGATATACACACAGGTGGACACTGTGAGACTAGCATGTGTTATTATGAAAGATAAGATCAGATGTCAAATGTATAGAATATATGCTCATTACTGGACATTTGTAAAAGCCTGTTGCTTATAAAAGAGTATGGATTCATGACAAAGAAGCATTTCATTGGCGTCTGCTTACCCTCTGAGCATTGAAACATTATTTGTACCATTAGTGTACATCTGGGGTTCATCAGGGTTTACCAGCTTATCCCATTCTCTGGTCAGTCCCCATGTGCACAGCACTGTTACTAATGTGTTAAATGAGGAGTCGCAGCATAATCTACTGCATTAAATTGACTGACAATCCAAGAAGTCTGTTGCAACAAAGGTAAATATATAAAAGGATATTTTTTTAGATAATGAGGTTTAACAAACATATATGAAGCAGAAAAGATTAAGATGGATTGATCATTCTATATATTGCATGTTGGTTAATAAGGAAAAAAGAATGAAAATATTTGTACATAATGCAGACTGAGGAAACACTACATTATATATATTGCTGCTGCTTTTGGAACAAAACCTTGTATCTCCATTTTTGTTGTTTTTCAGTTTTTGACATAATTTGAAAATGCATGTTGCGCTTTACGTTTTGTTAAAATTTCACTAAATGAATTGGCCCGAAATTACTTGGAAAAAAGTCTGGTTCCACTGACTTACATTAACAGTAAAGCAAGTTTTTTTCTGTTTTGCTCCAACAACAGTGATATAAACTAAATAAAACCATCCTCGTAAGAGTATAAATAGGACACTCTTATTCTGCTCTTTTCCGTAAAAGGCTTCTTTCCCATTATGAACCAGAAAAGCCACAAATAACATCTGGAGGCACCTGAGAATCTGCTTCTGTCCAGCGTCACACTCCCTGTGATCAGCCCTTATATTTGTTTAGAGGTGTTTTTTTTAGCATCAGCATTCCTAAACTGCTAAATATAGAGATATCAGATACCACTGCTCTTTCACATGCTGCTTAGTTAGGGGTGAGGAGATCCATTAACCGCCCGCATAGCCCCAGGTGCTATTGTAATTCAATGAGAATCAACTGACTTAGTGGCCGGGCTGTTGAGGTCAATGAACTTCAATTTAGCCAATTTACACAAGCCTGCAAGCCTGCTGGTCTTCAACTCTGCCTGCTCGGGCTGGACATGTAAAACCTCGTTTGTACAACATTAAAAATGATAACCTTAATAGTATTATCTTATTATCTTAAGTGCACAGCAAACAAAACCTCACAGTGTAGAAATCTGTATTAGTGAAAGCAAATGGTGAAATGAATCGAAAGTTATGGATGCATCCAGGAACATAAATAGAGCAGGTTTTGTTTGTATTTTTAAAGGTTCTCGTCGACTGCGTTAAATGCATTTCTGCATAGAGAGTGAGAGCGCAGGTACTGCCTGTTAAACACACTTACTCAGGGCCTGCATGCATTATTCTTTCATAAGGGCTAAAAATACCCGAGAAGGGAAGGTCCCTTCCATGTGCATCCACACACACAAACAAACATTCAGAGGTGCCAGACAGTCAGCTGTCTTCCAATTACCTCTTTTACCCGATGAGCTGTATTATGAACCATGTAGCACTTCACTAATACAGGCGACCAGCTGTAATACTAGTTAGTGTATTACATATTACAGTGAGTGGTTATTAGAAATCATCCTTACCTTGTGCTGAGAGAACCAGATGAAAGGCTTGTTTTCTGCTTTTTCTTGATCCTTCTGTCTCTCTCTGCAGCCTTTCCCTGCCCCCTCTCTTTTTCCTTTCTTCCTCTCTTTAATGTCGGCTTTCAGTCATCCCGGCGTCGGCGCATGCAGGACCTTGAAAGGGGACGGGCGAGCAGGCAGCGGTGTCTCCTTCCACATACACATCCACAGGTGAACCCCCCTCCCCTCCCCTCCTCCCCCCTCTTTTTCTCACTCAGTCCATTAAACCCCACCCATTCTGGCCCATAGTCTCCTCCCCCAGCGCTCCTTTAACACTTCTTCTCCAACAGCAGAAAGGATGGATGGAGGGAGCCTCGGGATAATCTCCTCTTTCATCTGATTACAAACGCTCCTCGCTTGCGCATCTTCAAATCCCCAGCCCGGAGGGAGTTTAAGAGGGTGTGTGTGTGTGTGTGTGTGTGTGTGTGTGAGAGAGAGAGAGAGAGAGAGAGTTGGGAGGGGCGTTTATGTATAGCGGGGTGAAGGAGGTGAATGGGGCTGAACAGAGGGGAGGATGAAAGGATATGGTGATGATGGATACAATTACACTTCCAGCATCACTGTGCTTCCTTCACCCATCTGAGAAAGAAAACAAAGAGAAAGAGAGAAATTCAGGTATAGTTTTCCATATTGAACTTGCTCATAATACGCCTGAGTCAAACCAGCCCAAACACCTCAGATGTGAGAGTACACACACACCGCAGGACTCTCTCACACCTATTTCCTCTCACAACCTCTAACAGCCCGCGCTCTCTCCCACCATCACTCTTCCCCTGTTGCTATGGCAACAGCATTGCTCAATGGGACCGGGATGATTTCTGTTTATTTATTTCTTTTTTTTTTTCCTCTCTTTTTTTTGGCCTCACTGTGAGACAGCAGTGAGGAAGCACACATTAGCGCTGGCTCACGGTCAGCAGGTAATGACAGAAAATCTCGTTTGTGCATCTGTGACAGAGGGTTCCTGGGGGAAAAGATGATATAATAAATGCTCTGAATTTGCAGACATGCCTTCTTCACTGTTTCTTGGTATGGAGTGATGGACAGGACCACTGTCCACAGCATTTGTTTATAAACATATTTAATTACATTCTCAAAAATAAAGGTGCCGAAAGGAGGATTTTTTTCCAGGGCAGGGCCATAGAGGAAGTGGTTCAGATGAGCTGTTTAAAGAACCATCCATTGAACGGTTTCTGAAGGGTTCTTTGAAAGTGGTTCTACTATGGCATCACTCGAAAGAAGTTTTTCTGGCACCTTTGTTTCTAAGAGTGTAAAAGATTCAGTCAGGAGTCAGTACAAAAGAAAAATTAATAGTCTAACACTGAACTATTCACATGAATTCACGTTTTTTTTACCAAGTTTTTGTGTGATAGCAGAACCTGCAATGCACCACAAAGGCTGTCCTGTAACACAGACGCTGCAGGGTGAATTATAGATGTTGTCATCTGTTGGGGATTGAGAATCAGAATGTCTGTGAGTTATGTCCATAATCCATTTGTATAATGCTTGAACGACATGGCTTGACAGAAAGGTTACAAGAAGAAAAAACAGTGTTACGTAATCTCATTAGACTGTCCACATACAGTCAGGCCACATCTTGCTGAGCACTCTTTCGATCTTCAGCACTTCTGTGTCCTTTAATTCCATGCTTTCTATCAATCAGGGCTCACATGAACACGTCAGTTATTGTTTTTTAAGATTAGCAAAGCTACTATTTCAAGCAGCTACAACACAGTACTGCACTGTAATCAATTTCACTGTAAAATTACAGTAAATTACTGGCTACTAGTTGCATTACATTCATAGTAATTTACTATATCATAATAACAGTAAATAGCATCTGCTTTATACTGATAACCCGCTGTCACCTGAACCAAAAGATTACAGCATAATAGCTGTTTTCTGTTATATAGTAACAAACTGTAATCAAATGACAGTAGTTCTCCTGTATTTTTATATAACATCGGTAAAAGTAATGCAACTCAGTAATTTACTGTAAATTTAAAAAGTTCAAAAAAACACAAGTATCTAAGTTTTTTTGCAATTTTTAGCTTTCTACATAATTGGAGCTCAGCAGCTCAGCTTTACATTGCGTGAAAATGTCATGATGAATAGACCAATAGAAATGTTTCAAAATGGCTTGGAATAAAATTATGTTACATTAATTTACATTAATGTAACATAATTGTACAGCTCAACACCAACCTCACAGTAATTTGCTGTGTTATTATAGAAAACATGTTAAGATGAGTTGATGCATGATGAATACAGTAATTTACTGTGAAAAATTAATGTTATATATTGTAAAATCCTGGCAGTAATTGCCATATATTTATATATGTGTTTGTTTTCTTGGTATATTTTCTTAGCTACACTTTCAGCAGAGTAGCTGTGAAAATGAGACATAATTTTCCTGTTAAAATAAAAAAAAGTTGGGCTTTTTAATTAGGGTGTGTATAAAGTGCCATACTTGCGTTTGCTTGTTTAGAAGATGTACAGTATGGAATAGTTGTTGGAGTTGATACATGGAGGATTAAGATCAGGAGTCTTTCTGGAACAGCCTCAACATCTGGAGAGGAGTTAGACCAGATGTGCGTGGATTAAATAACAGAAAACAGATAAATACATGTAGGATTCTCTAACCAACAGACTTTTGTCTTCTGAAGAGAAACACTGTTTAATACCAGTGGATTTAAAAAAATAAAAGAGATGTTGCTTGTCCCAAATACACTATCTGCAAATAATCAGAACAGTGGTTAAATGAGGAATAAATACAATATACTGTACTATATTAAAAGTATGAGCAACATTAGTGTAGCACAAATGTATTACATATTGTGCTTACAATTTGCATGTATTTACATGCATCAATAAAACATTGCAGTAGACCCCATTTCTATACAGGAGGCCAGAAACAAAATGTGCTATGTGACCTCATTTCGAGAAGCAAAAATCCTGCAGCTTCCCATTACCGAGAAAATCCTGCTGGCTTGGTGGTGAAGATGAACAACTTCATCCAGAGCAGAGGCAAGCTTGCAGTTTAGCTTACTTACACACAGCCAGTTACATCACATCTTTACATCTGCAGTCAAGAATCTGTGAAGCAATTTATAGTTTTAGTTCTTATGTAAATAACACCCTTTTAGATGTTTCCAAATATATTCCACATCATATCCTACTGTGAACCGAAAGAGAAAACCTGCATGGTGATGTGCAGCTACCATGCATCATTTGTACACACATACACATCCATAATGGTTTGCTTAACATTTTTTAAAGTAAAGGTGCAGAAGTCAAAATTAAAGATACACAAACCTCCAGCAGCTAAATATGTGAAATACAATATTTGGAACCATTTTTTACTCTTTAGATCTGCCTCCCATTCCTGCCCAACACCACAAATCAACACAAAGCACAGCTAGATGGAATCGATGGTGACTAACGGAGTTCATTTAGATTTTGCTAGCATTACTAGACATTGTAGTTACTTTCTATCAGTAAGGTAGTCTGTTTATTAAGGGTATTGACTTTCTTTGTTAATTAGATATGGATAATAAAAGTGTAAGCTTATGCTAATGTTACTTGTAAGGAGATAAAAATCCATGATATAACATGCATCTTAATAGACTACATTGAGTGAGGTCCTATTTCACAGCCGAAACATCAATTTCAAAGATGTTAATAGCAGTGAATAACATGGTTATAGGCTAGTTCATCTCAGGGTAGTTTGCTTGCTTTCAAAACACCATAAACATCAAAATTGGACTACAGTACTGCTTTCCTCCCAGCAAAGTCCTGATTTGTTCTACTTGGCGAATTATGATGACATAACATTTCACTTATTAAGAGACATTTTTCCATCTAATTATGCTATTCAAGTAGGGGAGAGTGAAGCAGAACCTAACACAGTTTGTTTTTTGTAAAATAATTTTAAAAATATTTCAATTGGAATAATCATGTTTTTAAACAAGCAACATGTACATCTCTGCTACAAACACTTGATCTTTGTTTCTAGCACTGTTCATGTACAATTCCACTGGAAATGACGGGATGCGCAACTGGGGGTGGGGGGGGTTAATTGTAACAGACAAAGAGTTAGTTGTAACGCTTGCTAGAAAAGTCTGATGAGTTACAATTAGTACAAACAAAATTCAATTTAATTCTATGTTACAAAAAACAAACATATTTTCCATCCATACTGCAGTATAAATTACCTATCTATGAGACAGACAGACAGCTGAATTGATAGATACATACACACATCAAATTATAAATGAAAACTGACATGAGACAATGACAAATTTACATAGTAAGGACAGAAATGAAAACTTTACGCATCAGTAAAATATGAAACATTGTTTCTTTACCAACAGTTAATATCAGTTTCATTAATGTACTCATTTAAAACCAAAATACTAACATCTGAAAGATACTAATGAATTGAAGAAAATCCCTGCTTTCAGATGTTTTCTCTTTTTCATTTTAAAATCTGTGTAAACATGGAACAAAAGACAAAATGTACTTGTGTTTGTGTATTAAAGGTGGCTTAGTTGTAATGCTGTGTAACGACTAACGCTGCAGTACAGAGGCTGTACTTGAGCCTAGCTAGCACCTGCTGTGAGCTTGTCACATGCTTGAAAAAGCATTACGTTGTCAGCACCATATGGTGATTAAAGTAATATAAGGTTGGATTTTGTGATTTACACAAACAGCTCAGTAACCAAAAAAAAAGTGTTGAAAAAAATTATTACATGCCCTGAAAACACTCTGTGGCACAGATTTTTTTAAAACATTGATGAATTGTTCTGAATTTATGCAGGAGGCCTTGGCTAGGAATTGTGGTAATGCTCCAGAAGCACACACTGCTTGACCCTTTTAATCACCACAGAAAGTCTGTGCTAAAATGTGCCCTGCGTTAGGTTGTTCCCCGCACTCCCCTACTCTCCAAATTCTTCTTTGTATAGCAGCAGCGTTTGGCCAGAGGGAGCATCAAACTCCCATGTCTCTTGTGCAAAGTTACAAGTCTACAAACACTTGGCCTTTGGTTCATATCGATTTACTGCTCGAGAATTGACAAAAATGTCTTTGCTGTCCTGCTTTATTTGTAATGATCTATAAAGAGGAAAATGACGCCTCTACAGCAGCATTTAAGGGTAAGATAAAGACAAATATTTATTTAATTGATTCATTATATGAATTCAGCCATTTAAACAGTTCAGCTCTTTGTATTGCATTTACGTATCTGTCCAGGAGGAACGTCGCCAATTCCTCTCTGTAATAATTCCACCTTTGAAAAGTGATCTTGATTCTTGTTTTAGCACGTATCTATTTTCTGCAGTACAGAATGTTTTTCCCCTCACAGTACTAGAACCTGCCAGTGCAGTTCGCTTAATGGATACTACAATGTGTTCTTAGTCAGCAGAGAGAGATGAGGGAGTAAAGTGACTCAAGGAAGGTCTTATAAAATGACTGACAGGGGGTGTAAACACAGTCAAGCCCTCTGCTGTGTAGTGCAGTTTTACAAATGAGGTTTTTCAGGCACATAATACATTTGTGTTGATGCCATTGTTAAAACAATATTTTTTTATCATGTTCTGCACTCAACTCTACTTTTCTAATTTAAAACAACAAATATTTATTGACAAAGACACCAGAATTTCAGGAGATTGTGAGTGGTAAAATGGACTAAGGGTTCACCCCCACCGGGAAGTCTGTGAGTTTGAACCCCAGTGATCCATAACTGGGGGCCCAAAAGATACCATCCTCATGGGACTGTTTGATGGAAAGAGCCTCAGCTAGGGGGGGGGGAATTGAGTTAAAAATAAAATCTATATTGTTTACTTTACTGAGATGCAGAACTAAAAAAGAGAGTTGCGAGAACTTTTGACTACACTAAGAGGTTTGAGTTGGGTAATCTCTAGTTTCCTCAAATAGACTTAACTCAAGAAAAGTAGTGTAATAAGTTATCTTATAATTTCAAGTTGAGCATTCATTTTTAACCGTGCACATATTTTCCAGGTTATAAAAGAAATAAATCAACTAAGAAATCACAGTAAAACAAAAACAAACTACAAAAATACAAACAAGACAATAACAACAATAATAATAGTCATGATCATGAGTTAGACGAGGCAAAAGGAAGAGAAGATAACTTTGGGAAAATGCATATTGCTGCTGTCGGAAGAAAATCTTGTATCTCCATTTTTGTCGTTTTTCAGTTTTTGAGATAATTTGAAAGTACCTGTTACCCTTTACATTGTGTGTAAATTTCATGATAAATGGACGAAAAGAAATGTCCCAAAATGACTTGGAAAAAAGTCTGGTCCATTGACTTACATTAAAAATAAAGTAGGTTTTTTCCTTCTCCTGTGAAGTTACCATTTTGGAGATACAAGGTTTTCTTCTGACAACAGCGATACATTAACAGTATTGATGATTTGATGGTTAAAACTACTATAATATTCTGTGATGTCCTGATGACAGAATGTTGAAAAGCTCAACTAACAAAATCTTATGCTTTTTTAGAAAAAATAGAATTTATTCAGGAAGAAAAATGCAAAGGACTTAAAAAACAGTGCTTTTCCAATGAAAGAGCAAACATAGCCTTTTGGTTCTTTTTAATTTTACCTTCAAATGTCCAAAACTGCATGTAGACATTATATATTATGTGCTTATAAAATCAGCTTTCTCTTCTCAAGTTTATCTGACGTGATCTTTGAACTTCACTTTACACCTGCATGCTGTTTTGTGGCTATGTTGACATTGGCAGCAAACAATGGTTCCAACTCATAACCCATTTGACAACTTTACGTACATAGTGCGCTCCAGACAGAGTGTATCAACGCAGGCAAAAAGTTATAGCAAGGCTTTGTCCTCTCTCTGCTGTCATGTGTATGGTGGCAGTAACGAATGATACTTGTGCTTTTCTGTTTAAGTCATGAGCTGAGCTTTGCTTTTACATAATGTTATTCAGAAGTTTGTCCTTACCATAGTCCGAGAGCTTCAGAGCAGGGTCGTGGTGTGTAGAGTGTGTCTCAGACGTGCTCCGCACCGTTTGGCCTAAATGGCGGTCGGTCCTACAAACAGGTGAGTCATGGCAGTTCCAAAGGCTAACGTTCCTTCACTCTCTCTTTTTCCCCTGGAGCAAGGATTTTTCTCTAGGCCTTTTTCACATGACCTCCTGCAGTCACGCCCACATGGCTCTGTTTGTGTGTTCGCCTTCTCACCTGCACAGGTGGCGTGGAATCACAAAGAGCTTTTACAAGGACCTTAATCCCATAGACGTTCAGAAAATAGAGACATCCATAAGTGGTTGGTTTTAGACAGTGGATTTCAGTCTGACGTTTCACCGTTCAAAGGGTTAGCCTAGCTTTTGGGAAGAGGAATTAATTAGATCTTCTAGGCACAAGGATTTCATTAACTATAGCAGAATGGCAAAATGGCACTTTTGGAGGTGGTCATTTTCAAATTTGAAATACTTTTTATGTCCTTTTTTCCCCCAGAATGGGAAAAGGCTTACTGAAGGTGTTCATTTATGACAATTCAATACACATTTCACATGTCTTTATTCATTTCTAAACTACATAAAGACAAAACAGTAAAGTGATAAGATCAAATTTGTGTGTTCAGACAGCTTTGGACAAATGTAACCTCCATCTTGGCATATGTGCAAATCAGCTCCATAATTATTTACACCCATGGTAAAGATTGGATAAAAGCTAAAGCCATGAAAATATCTTTATGGGGTAATTAACTCTTTCTAACTCTGAAAATGTTAGAGAAATTTAATCTTTCAGTAAGTTTAGTCTAAAAAAAAGCTTATCAAAGAAATATTTTAAAACAAAAACACATGAAAATGACACCCCTAGATATTCTTATGAAAAGCATGAGTAACTGAAGCATACTCCCACTTTATATATGTAAGTCCAGCTGGGTGTTCAGGGACTCTTTAGCAGTTTTTTCCGTTACACCGGAGCATGAATATGAGGTGCCACAGTGGCCAAATTCCCTAAAGCCCCATTTCTCATTTTTCCATTCAAAGTGGTGCTCACTAGTGCCCTCTATGTGCCCTTACTTCAGCCTTTGGTGAGGATCGCATCAGTATGGATTCAGCAATGGCCTATGACCCAAAAGTCCATGAGATACTGGTGAGGACCAATCAGAGTGGACAGTTTTCTGTACAGCTGTCTAAGCAGCTTGGCGGAGAGGAAGATATTCAGATGTGAGTAAAAATGCATTCGTTTATTAATTTAACTTGTCATTGAGCTGCATTGTGCTTATAATCTGAATCCAGATACTGTAGATAAGCAAATTGGCTCATTAAAAAATGAGGATTACTATAGCTATAAACAAGATATCTACATGTCTGAAAGTGCCCATATCCATTGTTAGAGTTAATTTACTTTAATTAAGTATGAGATTCCTCTCTTATTTTCAGTGTGAGCTGATGAACCACAAAGGGTGCCAATAATTATGGAGCTGACTGTATGTTTTGGAAATTGCAATGCTAAAACTGCATCTGGCACTCTGTACATTTACAATGACAACCAATATAAAATTGCCAGCATACAGCAGATAGTTTTGAAGCACCATGGGAGCCCACCTCTCCAACAGCATTCTACAATCTCTGTGCATGGAAATCTTGTGGACCATAATCAGATACTAAAAACTGTACCTAAAACAAAACACCAAGGAGATCTTTCTTCTCAGACTTTATACATCAGGGTTCACTGCGTCTGTGCTATATCCATCAGATACATGTTAGAACTGGAGGATTATTTTCCTATTGACACTATGCCCTTTAATCTTCATCAGATCAGAGGTTGGCAGTGGACGACATTGCCCAGCACTCACTAGATTGAAGCCATGAGACCATCACTGCCACACAGTTAGGCCTTTGGCATTGCTGCTGTTTCAGTCACTCAGTACTCATAAGTTGCTGTGTGCTCATACAAACCTGTTTGTTCAGGCTAGCTCTAATTCTACAGCTGAAGCAGCATCATAGCAGCAGATAGAAGTGCTGCAGGTCTACGTTAGAAGCTCATGAGAAGAATAACCAGTCCAGCTGCTTCCTAAAGAGACAAACAACAACGTGTTGCACTCTGTGAACCCACTCTGGCTTGATGGTTAGGGTTTTTTATTTTTGGTGTTGTGAGTACAGAAGCCTTTGAGGAATTCATCAAAACTGCAATTCAGTCAGCAATTTCCATACTGAAGTTTAAACTGCAGGGCACAAAAGCACCATGCATTTGTAATTCTGCTCTATATACTTTTTTGAATGATTCCAGTCATTTGTATCATGTATTCTCCGCTGATTTGCTGAGTGCCGTGGTAGCTGTAACAGTGCATCGTAGCTGAAACGAGCTTTCCAAGTGAGAGGTACTGAAAGACGCAAGTGGACTCAGCTGGGTGTAGCAGTTTGTGTGAAATGAAGGCACAGGCAAGTGATCTCTGGGCCTGTGGCCCATTTTCCCATCATCCAACAGAGCCTGCCCATATGCTGCATTCAACCCACTCTCAGCAAAGCCATGCCTCCTGCCCACGAAAAGCACACAAACCCACGCAGGTACCAGAGCCCTCAGTTAACTTAGCTAGTGAAAAAAGGATTTTATGTCATATGAGTAGAGTACAGTTTCTCTGAGTCCATATGAGTTCTGTGGTTTTTGTGTGATTATCATGTCCACAAGTAATTAGACAGTGACATTATTTTTGTTATCTTGGATATGTACTTCAGCATATTGCATTTGAAAGGAACCAATGACAGTTGGGTTAAATGCAGAATATGAGCTTTTAATTCTGAAGTATTACATCGGTATCTGGTCAGTGGTGGTCTTAAAATACCAGGGAGCTTAGTGTAACATGTAATATTTTTTTAGATTCTTACATAAACTCATTCAATCATAAGTAGACCTCAGATAAAATACAAGAAAAATATAGTGGTCCCTTTCAATAGATGGACAGCATAGAGGGTGGCCAGTAAATTGTACAGTAACAGATGGGCTACTTGATTGGATATGAGCAGTTACAAAGCTTCTGCACACTGTAGCATTCATCCAGCTGGGGTAAGTTGAGCCGATTAGTGGGGTAAATTGAGTCAGTTCTATTAAAATGAGCCATTGAATGGGTACAAATATAAACAAGTATATTATTTACTTTCTTAAACAATCATTTTAATCAATAATATTATGAACAGAGTATTTTAAAAATCAATAATAACAAGCCATTTTAGGCCTACCTATCTAACACTGAAACAACACTGTCAAAAAAAAAACTCCAAAGCTTTGCTTAATGAAAACTGTGGCATTGTTGCCAGATATTGCATGATAGATGGTTGAGTGCCATGAAATGTTCTAGTAAAATTCTAGTTATGCAAAATCCAATTTACACAACCCACCCTTACCCCCAAATGTAATCCATCAGATAATAAGGTGCAAAGTTGGTGTCCATTCTGATTTCTTTAGTTTTGGAATAGCTTTGATATACTGTTCTCTATCAAAATCCCAGCTTCCAGATGGCTGCTGCCTCTGTCTGCAGCTATGATGTATATTTTGTGTTACTTTTATAGATAACAGTGTTGCAGTGTCAGAAACTCTTAAGCCAACTCGGTAACACTTTATTATAAGGTCTGCTTTTTAACAGTTAATTAACTATTAGCAAGCAGTTAATAATGGCTTAGTAAATGGAAACATACATGTTGTAAGCAAACTTAAAAATGTGTTATAAATGTATTTATATGATCTGTTATTAAGGTCTTTTGTAAAGTGGTTATTAACTATTTGTTGACTAATGAGTTAAATTAATTGTGATCTTTCATTTGCCAGCATACTTTAAATGTCTTTATGTGACATGTTAATCATGGAATTTAAACAGGTAATATCTGTTTGAATTCACAATTGCCAAATATGTGGCAATATGTGTTAGTAAATGGTGAAGAGATCACTAGATTGGTGCTGTATGTGTCTATAATTAGAGTGGCTGTATCCCCCACAAGTTATGGTTGGCATCACAAGGCCTCGCTGGGTCTCACTGGGCCCTAATGTATGTGCACTGGTTCTACCGTGGTAGTTCACGCCAGAGTAAACATTGCCTGTAGTTGAGTCCAGTCAAATACTGGCAATTAAACTGACCACCATGACAATTCCTATATTTTATGTATATTTACATTTAAAAGCTAGTCAAGTGAGCCAAAGACTGAAAAGTACTGAAGAAGTCATTTATAAGCTTTTAACAATATGAATCACAAGTTACTGTACCTAGTAGTAACTTACCTAGTTTAAGTGGCCCAAAGTCTTCCATAATTTTTCAGGAACTATTTGGCACGACTTTGTTAAAGAAGGAGCTTACAAATAATCACAAATTACTTAAAGTTGGTGTGCAATTGATAAAATATATTTTAAAAAGTATTTATTATAGCAGATCTAAAGTGGGACTTATTCACCCTTAATAACCACTGATCTACCCTTAGTAAGTGCTTACAAATGCTGTGGAAACAGCTTTTAAATACTCAAAGATTTTAGAAATAAACTAACTTTTGCTAATGAAGTTTAACCAAATTTTACTTGGTCAATAACTCAGCTTATCAATGCTATATGCTTTTTCATCCATTAATAGACATTTAAAAAAAGATAAACAAAGATAGCATGTTAAGATAATACTTAACATATGAGAACATTTATGAAATGTTCAGAAAAGGGCATTGTCACAATATGTAACACTTAAGCTTTTGAAAGTGTCAACACATTTATTTGGTTTTAATGGGCAGAAGTCTGCAGGCAGACTTCATGTCTTTAACTTTTTGGTTATGGGCAAGATCTGCCTTTAGGGCCTTTAGGTTTACAAAATCCCTCAGCGTCTGGCCAGCTGGTCTTTTTGAGAGAAGCTCTGCGTACACCTCCTTCACAACAACGGCAAGTTGTAAACTATAAAAAGTTATAGAGCTTAATAACATCATATAAATACATTCATAACACATTTTTAAAGCTTGCTTACAACATGTATGATTCAGTTTCCTAAGTCATTGTTAATTGCTTGCTAATAGTTAATTAACTGTTAAGAATCAAACCTTAAAATAAAGTCTTACTGCCAACCCTGCCTGCTATGTGCCATGTTCCACAACACCTGTAGCAGGTGTTCAGTGATTATTGTATGTTGGGAGCAGAGACTGAGCAAATTTGTGGAATATTTTGGGGCCCCATGAACATTGGGTTAAAAAACACATTTTGGCAAGCTTGCATAGTGCTCAAGTGGGGGTAGCCTCATAGGTACAGTGCAAAAATAAAGAAGCAAAATTTACCAAAATTCACCAAACATGTCTTGATCAACTGCAGCAACTACAAAAGTATATTAATTTGTTGGATTGCATGACATATCAGTGGTTCATTTTGACAATAAATGCATTGCACTATATACTATATATGCTCAACTTGCCCTTGGCCTGGTGGCTAATCTTACCCCAACATTACCATGCTAAGCAAAACTGCTTTATGCAACAGGTAACATTTACTTATGCTTTTCTTTAGCTAAGCACATCACAGCTTATGACAGCACCAACTACAATGTTTACAATATTTTATTGAAATCACACTGAGTGAACCTCAAAAAAAAAAAATCTGTTGGAGGGGAAAAATCGATTTATTTTTAATTAAATCACTCACCACACTGTAACAAGATTCACTGTTTTATGGTTGCAGAGATGACATCACTGGGCATCAACAGTTTTTATCTGTTACATTAACATTGTTCTGCAATCAGGTTTTTAAGAGTGGCTATTACAACACCTAATATTGCAAAATAAAGTGACATGCTTAAACTATTCATAGACACTGTTTAATATGTAATTGCCCTTATGTAGCCTTTTCTACTGACAGAGTGTAACTCCTCAAAGCTCCTGATACTGCAAGGAATACTGATTTTGTTCTTTTGGAAAAAAGTAGTTGTAGGTATTCTGTACAGTTAAATGTTTCAAAATCTGAATATTACTTTCTGGTTCTTGTTTGAAAATTCCATACTGATGATCTGTACACACAAAGTTGTAATCAGTTAGTAATGCTAGTTAGTGATAACAATGTTTGATGAGTTATATTGAGGTCAACAATGGTCAGCGTCTTTATTATAAAGATAATTATAGCTTTCAATCTCAATGTTGACATCTGACTCAACACAGAATGTGTGAAAACTGTGAAAATCAGTTAAACCATGATGGGCTAGAAAGTTTCAGAACAGCTGAGTCTGACACAGTGAATGTTTTGGCTGTGTCTCTGATTGATTTATTCTGATTTTCAGGCTCCAGATGGCCTGCTTTACCAGGACTGGCACAGCTGTGACCCTGAAGTTGAGTGAAAACAGCACAGATTGCACATGCAAATGCCACATCTAGAATTCTAGAATCAACTTCAATTATTTGTGGCCCCCTGAAATAGGGCAACTGTGTATTCTGCATTTTAACCTCAATGATTACTTGATTTGAAATCCAGTGTGCGGAGCCGAAGTACCTCAAAACTGTTCAATTTGATCATTTGATCCCTTAGTTACTGTTGGTACACCAATCAGGCATAACATTTATGACCACCTCCTTGTTTCTATGCTCATTGTCCATTTTATCAGCTCCACTTACTATATAGGTGCACTTTGTAGTTCTACAATTACAGACTGTAGTCCATCTGTTTCTCTGCATACTTTGTTAGCCCCCTTTTGCTCTGTTCTTCAGTGGTCAGGACCCTCATGGACCCTCACAGAGCAGGTACTATTTGGGTGGTGGATCATTCTCAGCACTGCAGTAACACTGACATAGTGGTGGTGGTGTGTTTGTGTGTTGTGCTGGTACGAGTGGATCAGACACAGCAGTGCTGCTGGAGTTTTAAAACACTATGTCCACTCACTGTCCACTCTATCAGACACTCTTACCTTGTCAGTCCACCTTGTAGATGCAAAGTCAGAGACGATAGCTCATCTGCTCCTGCACAGTTTGTGTTGGTCATCCTCTAGTCCTTCATCGGTGGTCACAGGACACTGCCCACAGGACACTGTTGACTGGATATTTTTGGTTGGTGGACTATTCTCAGTCCAGCAGTGACACTGAGGTGTTTAAAAGCTCCAGCAGCACTGCTGTGTCTGATCCACTAAGACCAGCGCAACACACACCAACACACCACCACCACATCAGTGTTACTGCAGTGCTGAGAATGATCCACCACCCAAATAGTACCTGCTCTGTGAGGGTCCATGAGGGTCCTGACCACTGAAGAACAGAGCAAAAGGGGGCTAACAAAGTATGCAAAGAAACAGATGGACTACAGTCTGTAATTGTAGAACTACAAAGTGCACCTATATAGTAAGTGGAGCTGATAAAATGGACAATGAGTGTAGAAACAAGGAGGTGGTCATAATGTTATGCCTGATCAGTGTATATCTGTCAAACTTTCAGTTCAGGCCACCTACATCTGTACACTTGTGACTAAAATGCTCAGTAGCACAAAGGAAACTTTAGAAGCACTCAAAATATTTCTTTATTCAGGACAATTTAAATGAAACATAGTTTATTTTAGAGTATTTTGGTGAAGTTGCCAGTCTTATGATGTCAGTTCAGTGTGCAGCAGTATTAGCTTGCATGTATCACATCAGTCATATTTCAGCTCGTAAAGAGCCTCATAATTCAGTGGATCAGGCAACGTTCATGGAGAATCTGTCTGTACGGCAAAATGTAGCCTGCCTGGAGTCGGCGAAGGTCTTGTCAGCAGCTTCACGGTGCACAGATGTTACCTGCAGTCAGAGCTGGGGAGGAGTCAAATGAGTCACCAAAGACAGCATGGATGGAAGAGCTGACAGAACTGATCTGAGGGCAGACTGTAACCACAGAAATACAACGAGTGGCACAGGGCTGCCAGTGCTGGATGAGCGGCTAGCCGGGACATCTGGCTACGGCTTGTCCGTTGGGGATTACAGGGAGCTGGACACTGCAGGCCCCTCCATACACATCCCACATGTCCCAGATGAATTCTCCCCTAGCAAAAAAGAACAGCACAGACAGTGGACAAACAGTGGCTGTGGTGGGGCAAGTGTCCATATCAGACCTCTGCCACATTTCCAGCGACATTAAAAGGGGTTCCATGCACTGCTCTGGTGGACATGGAGTCGACAGTCAGAGTGGCCTGGCCAGAAGTGGCACCTGCAGGTTTCGAGCTGGAAGACACGGCAGTCCATCTCTGCACAGTGACCAGTGAACTAACACCGATGAGGGGAAGGGGATGGCTGACGCTGATAGTCGGGGGCAAGAAGATGCAACACTTAATCTGGATAGCTTAAGTTCAAGACATTCTGTGCCTGGACTTTTTCAGAAATAACAAGTGCAAAATGGACCTAGAGAGTGCCACATTGAGTTTCAGAGGTGGCCATGTGGTGACAATGAAGCCACTAGATGTCCAGTGCATAGTTGAACACACAGTGAAGCTAGTTGAAGGATCTCCTGAGGTGGGGTGTACTGTCATGTGTTCAGCTCTTCGTGATGGTGGAGTTGCTGAGCGTGGTGGATGGATCCCCAGGGGTCATGGGTGGCAGACACAAGTAGCACTCTCATCAGCATCAATGGCACAGAGGATGACAGAGAAAGTAGAGGGCGGCCGAGAGGAGTGCCAATGCTGCTGTTGTCACCCCCAGTAGTACCAGACTTGACTGTGAGCTGTGAGGAGTTCCACTGTGCCCAGGAGGAGGACGTGGAGCTGTACAATACTGTGACCAGTGCACAGCAAAGCAGTCGCACACCCTGCATAAGTCTCTCTGCTCTGGCACACTAATGGAGAGGATGTTATGGAGCTGGTGTTCACTTTCCTGCCAGGACCAGAGTAGAACAGAGCAGCTGGAGCGGCCCCCAGTTTGGTTCAAAGACTCTGCAGTCCTTGGGGGCAAGGACTTTTGTAAGGGGTGGGTAGTGTAATGTGTTCAAGAAATGCTTTTGCATGTTAGTTTTAGGTTATGTGCTTTCTGGTGTTTATTCACTGGGTTATCTTGCTAAGGACTCTTCTTGTGGGGGCGGGACTCTGGGGGCTGTATGTGTGTGTGAGTCGAAAGCTGAGAGAGCCAGCCTTAAGTTGGGTTGCGAATGAACTGTTAGCTGTGGCCAACTTTTATTGACGCTGAACACACAGAATGCTTTTATTCAGAAATGTGAGCACTGTACAGACCTGTTTAGTCTGACTTATTTATCAAGATAACCAAAGCCAAACTTAACTGATCCTAATATAGTTCTGTAACGTTAATTATCCCTCAAACATCATATTAAATGTGCATCAGCAAGTACAGTAACCTGGATAAAGTTTAGCTAACCTTTGAGCCAGCATTTTGACACATAATAGTTGTGCCACTGAACTGTGAATGTGGTGCTCCACATAGTTTAAAAAAACAAAAAACACCCTCCTGTAGATGATCAGGACAGTGTGTGTTTGAATTACCTATCATTCCTCATTAACATCCTTTAATCATGTCTTTAGCCTCATAATTCTGATTCATTTATTACCAGTTCCATTCTCTCACTGCAGCTTTGTCCCGAGTAGTTTTGTCTGAGTTATTGCTTTGCTTGGCTGAAAGACGTATCAATCATTGACTGCATTCAAAACCACATAGTACCATACAAAATAGTATGGCCAAAATAGTACACAATAGTACAGACATGTTCTCATTAGTATAATATCTATATATGTAATAGTTTGCGGTTTTGGACGCAGTCATTAACTTACGGACTGCACTGTATGCTGATTGTAGAATGCAATGTTAGACCTCACTGGAAAGTAGGACTATTGCAGATTCTGAAATGGAAGCACAGTAAGCACTACTGTCTCCATCTAGTGGCAAGATCGAATCAGAAATGTTAAAAAATGTGGCCTCTGTAGTCATATGGTGTATATAATATTGTCTTGATCCAAACAATTTATGACTAAACTAATTATTAAAAGAATGAACAAAAATAGTTTTTAATGAAGGCAAAGAAATTTGTGAATATACAAGCTTTTATGAAAATTTACTGTTTCATGAAGAAAGTTAGCTCCTTTCTTCATGCAGTTATTCTGGACTGGAAGTGGTTATGCTATAACAAAGCTATAACGGACAGTAAAATCCATCTAATACTGGGTTTAATGTATGCCCAAAGTATTCAGACAGCCGTCCTAATTAATTAATTTATCTAAGTTACACCCTTTGTTGTCACACATGTTCAGTTGCACAAACACAGCTTGTGTAATCTCCTCAGAAAAGCACTGCCAACAAAATGAGACACTCTGGAGCTGCCTATCATTGGCTAGAGAAGTATAAAGTTCCCCTTGAACTGGGCAGCAGTGTTCTCTGGAGTGATGGAGCACCACTGATTTCCAATGGTACGAGGTAGTTTATGGTATTTTATGGTGTTTATGACCCAGAACTAACATCAGTAGCTGACCTCACGTATGCTCTTGAGGCTGAATGCAATAAAATCCTCAAAGCAATGTTCCAAAATCTAGTATAAAGCTTTGCTAGAAGGGTAGAGGCTGTTACTGCAGCAAAGGGGACAAACTCCCTATTAATATCCTTGATTTTAGAAGAAATGAATGAAATATTTGGACATACAGTGTAGCTTCCATACATCTCTACATGAAAATAAAAATTGGAAAAATGAAAAAAGCTTTGATTTGTTTAAAGAAAAGCAGCACTCCTGTTCAGCTGTTCCATTTTTATTGCCAGAAACAGGCTCTTCTGGTAAGCCACACACTTTTCAACACCAGAAATAGTCAATTTAAAAATCAATTCAACACCCATTATCAAGAACAGACAGAGATTGTGCTATTACAGTTATCTAGCTGTGAAGTGCTTGATAAAGTCGCTGTAATGAATTGCTGTTGAGAAAAGCAGAGATGCAGCAGGTCAGCAGCACCAGGTAAAGTCTGTCCTCATGCCAGTCATTGTGCTTCCTCTGATTTTATTAGATAACGCTTCTCCACTCAGCTCCACCAGCTGCTTCTCTTCGACCTGCACACAGCCTGCACTTACATGACCTGGGCAAAGTGCATTCCCGGCTGAAAGCAATGGCAAATTTCGTTATCTTATCAGTCGTCGGAGGATTTTCCTTGTCAAGAATTGAGAAAGCATTAGTGACAGAGTCATCTTGTTTTAGTCAGACATACAGAGATTTGCATAAAACCCATAGCACAGTCACACCACTTGCTACGCATCAATGATTGCTATTAACGATATATTTTTATATTAAACTAGAGAATCTTAAGCTTAGCTCTTGATATGTGTCTTGCTATTGCTAAGAAGTTATGTATTTTGTTGTGCTCATGTTCAGCTAGTAAAATGATCAACATGATCAAAGAATCTGCATCAACAAAATCACTCAGACACTAGTAAGGCCAGCTATGATATAAATATCATACAGTAATTATAGGATATAAGTATTGCAATTTGAGATGCATTTCCTTTTCTCAGGCAAGAACTGTAATCACATTCCACATTGCATGTAAATGCAGGAACTCTTGTGAGTTCATGTGCTTTGCTGAATGAGGAGTATAGAGGAGTATATACTATGTTGTGTGGGAACTGAGAAGGACTAACATATTTACAGAAGATTAACACTCACTCCAGCAAAAAAAACTAGGAGAGATATCAGTACCGGAAAATTAGCACATATAATTCCATACCGCTGCTTTGCTAAACCTAAGCCGCATATAACTGAAGACAGAATAGTATGTTTCTGTGTATGTATATTATGGCAATGCAGACCAGTTATCTTGCAAATGATTAATTTCCTCTTGACAGTGTTCTGGAGATAAAGAAATCATGGACTTTATGGAGAGCCAACAGCTTGCTCTTACACAGATTACGCTAACCTCGTTGAGATGCACCCTTAGCATCTGTCCTCAAAGTGGTCACAGGTCAGCTGACAGGGAATGAGCCATGGAATGATGTTTCATTCATGAGCCAATCAAATTCCTCTCCAGAAATGACATCACCCTGCTTCCTGCTGAGCTCATTGCTGGGCACATAGTTAGTTCTGATTGCTTTGGTCTGATAGAATGGAGGACTGGATTGGTTAGTAGTGTATGAAAGGGACGCGTGTGCTTGGAGTCAGTAGTCCTGTTAATCAGAGAGTTGGGACAGTTGTTCTAGCTGGTTTCCGACAGCACAGCCATCACAGTGTCTGCCTGGGAGGCCAGCTTGGTGCTGGTGTGACTGGAGAGCTTGGACAGGGAGTCTTTCAGGTTCAGTGCCTCCATCTGCTCCTTCAGCATGCCTGAGAGAGAGAGACAGAGACAAATCACATTATCAGACACATCATTAGAGGTAGTTCCCACCAGACAGGCTAATTTGGATTTAGGATTTGAATGAGATTTTAGATATTGTCACTGTCCAAAAAATAAACCCAGCAGCTGTCCTTTACATTGTGTGAAACATTTTATGATGAAGGGACCAATATAAATGCTCCAAAAACACTTGAAATAAAACCTCTCTATATTAACTTACATTAAAAGCTAAGAATGTTTTGCCTTCTCCTGTAAAGTTATTGTTGTGCAAGGCAAACAACAATAACATTACAGGGTAAAGCGTAACATATTATCTTGTATTTCCATAGAATTTTCACAGATATGGAACAGGTACTATGAAAATTCACCCTGAATGCATTGTTTTGTACCATAAAAGTAATAGGTGTTTTTCAATTACTGAGCTGTATGTATAAGTCACAGAATTCACACCTATAGTATTTTATCCTCCCTCCTGGTAGCTGCACTCTCAGAAAAAAAGGTACAAAAGTGTCACTGGGGCAGTACCCCTCTTGTCACTGGGGTGGTAGCCTCAAGGGTACATCTCAGCACCTTAATCCATTGAAATAATATTTTCTCAGTTGTACTGACTCCACACACCCCGTCACGTCTCCAGGCTTTTTATTTTATTGTTCTGTTTTTAAAACATTATGAACAGGTAAAAATATGTACTTTTCCTCTGGGAAAAACTTATTTAAGGTGCATAATTGGACCTTAAAACCACTGTTGTGCCTTTGACGGTACATTTACATTGTTTGAACCTTGATGAACAAAAAATGTACCTGCACCTTTATTTCTAACAGTGTGTAGTACAGCACCATTTTGAACCATATGAATGACTCACAGTGAGTGCTAACCAGGCTACAGCCTCCTCATGGTTGGGTTAGTTGTAACGTAGTGTTAGAACTAGTCCTTCCCAAACTAAACTTTAAGAACAGTTTATATACTCCCAATGTCAATTCAGAATAGTTGATCTTTGGGAATTTCAACAGATTAATCCAAAACTTACTGCAAACATCATGCAAATAAAATCTATTTCTACTTCTACTAAATTTGCCACATTTTGCCTCCTTTCATCTATCTATCTATCTATCTATCTATCTATCTATCTATCTGTCTATCTATCTATCTATCTATCTATCTATCTATCTATCTATCTATCTGTCTATCTGTCCGTCCGTCCGTCCGTCCGTCAGTCCGTCCATCCCATTATATTGCTTGAGCCATTCATAGTTCATATTACAAATCTGACCTTCCTTGCATGAGCACTAAAGATAAAATCTGCAGTCGGCTCTTACTGCCATAAATCTATTGGAAAAGCTCTATAAAAGCTAGTCTAAACTGTACGTTTATTAGATCTATTTTTGAAACAGGCTTTCTGAACAAATGGTGCATCAAATGTCAAGTGATGTTGGATAAATGCCTGCATTACTGCTCCACTCCAGGGCTGCAAACTGCGATAAATTGTGAAACTGATGCTGGAAGAAGCATTTTATAAACAGGCATTTGTACTGTAAGATTCTGTAACATAATATCTGCAGTGTGCATGCAGTTTACGTAGGTGTATGTGAACTTTGAGTGCCTTGAGTTCAGAAAAAAACATCTAATGAACCTTCTCTTTTTCAGCAGCTTTTCATCTGAGAATGATATTGAGCTAAATAGCCTTTAGCAACCAGCCTACTTGCGAATATCCCTGAATTTCTAAATCCTGCTCAGATATTTCCGCTTCACCATGGCTTTAGAAAAGCCTTTCTTACACTTCAGTTTTATTTTTTGGATTGTGGAGGATGAATTAAGTGCTACTGACTGGAGTTGGCCAGGCTGCAGATGAGGCCCAATGTGCTAAATTTGACCTCCACTGCCCCGACAGGGTCGTCCAGCATCTTCTGCAGGGTGGGTAACAGATCAGCATCCCGGAACGGCTCCTGCACCGCCTCTGGGTAAGAAAAACATAGGGAGAGAATTAGTATGGGGTAAGAAAAGGAGACAACTGCAGCAATAAAAAAACAAACAGCTCACTTTCTGATTAACAGTTGACAGCAAGGGTTGCCATTGCTCAAGGAATTGGCTTTAACAAGCAGTGCTTAGAATTTGTAGAGTTTTTCATTTTTGAAAAGATGAAAATCAGAGAAAAATACAATAATAATTGGAAATCAGAAAAATACAATAATAATTGTGTCTTCTTTTACTGCTGTAGTTGAAAAATAACCACAAGCTTAGGACATTCTACACTGCAAGTCAAATGCAAACTAGCTAGCTAATTCAGTGAGCTGTAAAGGATGGTGGACAACCCCACCTCTAGGGTTGCGCTGTAAAATTCCTGGACGCTCAATCAGTGGCTTGACTTTTAACTAAATTCACTGGACAGGTAGCTATGCTCAGGATGCCATCTAATGTAGATAGATGTCAGTTCAGTTACAGAACCTCATCTCCTTGGGAATCGCATTGAAGTGCTGCCTTGTGGCTAAGCAGTGCACCATTCCCATCGTATTTAGCTACACTTAGCCACAAAACAAGCTTACCAAAGCACTATTAGTGGTTTCTATTCACTGATATTTATGTTAGAAATGTAAATGTAACTCTACCGATGTCTATTGCAGACGCGATGGCTAGAGCCACCAGAGCTTCATTCTGCATAATGACGTGTTCACTGGTTGCCATAGAGATGAGGTGTTGGACCCCATCTGCCTTGATGACAGAGTGGATGACTTCCTGTCAGGAGGAGAGAGAAGCACACTTCAAAGATACTGCAGAAGTCAGCTGTGGTAGAGAGGACTGTAATATGATTCTGAGAACCCCATCGGGGAGGTTTTTTGATATGTTAGTGTGGGAGGGGGCTGAGGTTTCTAAAAATAACACCACGATTGGTGGTTGCTGACTTACCAATTAATACAGAACGTTTGCCAAGCCATCGGGGGGCAGCTGGTAATTGAGCTGGTAACTGATTTTTTCTCTCATTAGTGTGTGTATGTGTGTGTTTGAGGAACTCACTGGGGAGCGACTGTGTCTGATAAGTGCTGCTAAAAGCCGATTGGCCTCTCCTCTGACTCCAGCATGATCTTTTGCTTCACACCACTCTGTAACCCGTGCCAACAGCACCTCATCCTTCCCCAACACTGTTGCAGCCTCCTCTAACACACACACACAGGACACACACACAAACAGAGAAGATACACACACAAGCATTAAGAGTGATCAATGTATTTAAGACTTTAAGAATTTTTTTCACCCACTACATTTACCAAGTGCAATCGTCACTTGAGTGAAACCAGTAATTTACAAGTCAGAGAAGCTGTTAGTGCTGGATATCTTCTATTGTATAGTACTGAGTAATGCTGGGTAGCTGCTATAAGCCTGTGAAGGTAATAATATAGGAAGAGGAAGGAACACAATGGTGAAGGATCCTTTTAACTGAAGCCTCATCTCTAGGAAGAGGAAAGATCAGATTCAGGCTAACTTGCAAAATAAACTTTGTATATTCATTAAAGCTTGTTCTGATAAATATGTTGCCCTAATATCACAGCTTTTTGAAGTTCATTTTTCATTCTAATCTAGGACTACCTCTGAAATAACAGTATTTGGAAAGCTTAAATTAGCAAAAACAACAAACACTGTGAGTCTCTTAACACATTTACATTGTGCTCCAAAAGTACTGAGAGTGGGAAATTGAAACTGTTAATCAGAGTAATATTTAAGTAATTGTAAAGTAGTTGTATAAAACCTGATTTTTTATCCCTGAGTTCCACTTACGATGTTTGTGTGGTTTACGTACCAAAAACAGTCACAATTCATTTGTATATGACCATTTTGCAACCTTGTTTTATCCTTAGAATTAAACAGGCCATGTTTGTTACTGTGCCTTTAAGACTGATATATGTTACTTCTGTTCTGATCGGTTGTTCTGTTACAAAAATTGATTATAATGGAGGGACGTACAAACGCTCTCGCCGGCACTCCATGCCTCCAAGCACTGTTCAATTTCTCAGTGCATCTCAGCTATGCAGCATTCTGCCATTACTATGTTACATTAAAGCCATATCAAGACTACAGAAAGCTACAGTAGATCACATGTGGCTTGAAATTTACACAGAGAAAGGCAACCAGTCTTTTAGATAAACAGACAAATGCTAATGGTAAGTTCAAATTCAAAACATCTTTTTGCAGCTTATTTTCCAGATATGGACTGTATCATCTGGGGAGTGAATGGTGTTCACAACAATGTGTTTACATACTACATCAAACTTTATTAAAAAATTAAAAAGGTAAAAGACAAATATAAGGTAAAATTTTATCTCTCATTTTTTTGGTGGTTCTGGGCATGTGGGCTTCATCATTTTTTAAATTGGGGCATTTTTTAATTAAATTTGGGTTAACATGAAGTATTGGGACAAATTTAGGCCTCCTTTAGAAGTAACTGAGTATTGCATTTTTTTTTTGCTTACCTTGTCCATCCACCATCATGCGCAGGGTCCCCAGTAGTTTGAACTGGACAGGGGGCATGTCAGAGCGCAGCAGTGTCCTGATCCTCTCGCTTACCCCATCCTCCAGCATGCGCACTTTATTTGATGCTGGAACAACAGGAACACAAACACATCTGTGAGCCTCTAGCCAGAGCTCAGCTTGAGTGCTATTAGTGTGATTAGATTTAGAAGAGATCAGGTTCACATTGTGCTGATAATCTTAAGGTTTCTGTTAATGCAACCAGCAAACACTACCTGTACTATGTTAGTATACAACTAGAACAAAGCTTCATTTATTATTCTGAATGTTTGTTCGAACAGAATCATTCCTAAGCAGAGCTGAAATTATGAGTGGCACATTGCAGTTTAGTTCAATTTTTCACGCTCTTCATGCATTCTGAACTTGGAATGGCAGTACTGTAGCAACCTAACCTCTATGTGCCTCATCTGTAGTGACTGGTCAATTACCATGGAAAGTAACTTTGATGTGCTGTGGAAATGAAAACCTCAAAAACAAACTTTTAATAGAAGCTAATAAGCTGAATTCTTTCAGTAAACATGTATGCCAAATGTCAAAGACGGGACTAGGTTTCCAGAGGGAAGAATATTTGATAGGTCAGTGTGAGTGTAGTGGTGTAAGTGGACTATTCAAAGGCTCTGCCTGGTGACTCATGGATACCAAAAAACCTTATGGAAAACCAAAGTAAATAGAACTGTTTTTTACTATGTTGCTCCTTTGTTCAAATATTTAGATAAAACTTAATATAAGAACAGCTTTTGTAAGACATTATTTCATGGCTGTTTCATCCTAAGACCATTATTAATGTGTATTATAGTGTAATGGTTGTAGTTATGAATTTGCATTCCATGACAATGTATTTCAAATATTTATTCACAGAATTCAGCAACTGCCTGCTGGCTTCTATTAGAAGCAAAGTCCTTATACAAAAGTCTGTCCACATCTGTCCATCTGGCTACAGCGCAGGCACATCAGAGCATGTGAGCAGTGCGGAGTGATGTGATTTTTGCTCAGCACACAACTTTTCAGGAAGTCGGAGCATCAGCGTTTTTTCTTGCTCTGAAATCACTCCAGTATCGCTCCATCCTGTGAGCCAGACAGTCTGTTTTTCCACATTGACTAACTCTGTGTGAGAGTGATGCGGCAGTTGCACTGATGGCCAGTTATACATAGTGTTTTTGCTGTGGAGCAGTTCAGCAGACCTACAATAAATTGGAAACAACTGGAAATTCTCACTGATCGCAAAGTTCTGCAGACATTACACAGAGTCAGTCTTGTGTCATCCATTTTGCTGATGGTGTTAAAAGCATGTGTGTTTATTTACCCTCAGCAGATTTATAAATTGGTCCATCACTTCAAGCCTAAACCTTCCAAAAAAGCCTGCGTAGCACAGAATGTTTAACTAGTTTTTCATCCACTAAAAGTCCAAATAATTACATAATTCATGAAATAAAGTGAGTAGTGTCTTGTACATGCATTCAAGACCTAAAATAAATATCCTAAGAATGGATCTATGGAGCAGACATGGAGTGGGGTTTGTCTGACATGTGAGCTGGAAATAGAAAATTCAGAGCAGAACTGGAGTGGAGTGATTATAGAAATGCTCTGAGCAAGAAGCGGAAATGTCTGCCGCTCCACTCCACTCACATGCTCTGAAGCGTACATCTCCACAACAAGGGTGAGCTTTTGCCACTTGCAGCTTAACCAGCAAGCTGACTGGCTCATTTTATTGACACCATGTTGAGCATTATAAGCCTTTCTATTCTTTTTGAACCAGTGACAGGTCTCCTCCTTCATTATGTCTCTGTTAGAAGTGAGTTTTGAGTCAATGGGTTTTTATGTTCTTGTACAGGAAGATGCAAAAATTATTGTCTGTGGTAATCAACAGTGTGAGACAGATGCAGCAGATAGAGATTAGCTTGAAAAAACTGCAACATTTCCTTAACAGTGACTGGAATAGTTTGAATTTAAGGTCTAAACACTGGGTGTGAGTGAGGTCCCTGGGGCTACAGGTGGGTGCAGGCCCTATAAGTATACTCTATATGTATGAAATCAGTATGCAACACGAAACAACTGAGTTCCCTCCTAAAGCATCACTCTCAATCTGCATTAATTACCATCAGGAATTAGTTGCCAGCAAGACATCAGTCTAATACTAACTCTGCATCTAGGCCATAAGCAAACTGATGGGATAATGTTAGCTCATATTGACGCCGCAGAACGTAGTGAACTAAAAGTCAAAGTCTGCAACTTGCAAGTCAGATGCATTAGATACAGCCACCAATCAGCATTTGAATAAATCTGGCCAACGAACAGTCACAGATATAAATGATGTGTAAAAAACACATATAAATGACATACGTAAAAAATCATGAATATGTGTGAGGGGAAGGGGAAGGAAATAAATGAATAAATCTTTAAAAAAAACAGCCAGTCAGAGGCACTAAATTACTTCGGGCCCCTAGACTTCAGCCCAGGTAAGCCCATGCATTAACACGCCTATGGTGAGGTCAGTAGTGTGCTGAGATAATGACGTACGATACCTGGTATGGCGAGATTTCTGAGAGCACTGAGGCCTGCATGCTGCACAGACACATCACCCTCATCTACATGATGCTCCAGCAAATCCAGGATGTGAGGAACCACCCCTAGTTCCATCATCTTCACACAGTTACTGTCTGAAAGAGTGAAAAAGCAGTAGAGGAAATCCAAGAACAACATGCTGATCTTGTTGGAGACAGAATGGCATCTTGCCAGTGTAACTGTGTCAGCTGAAGTATGCCGTTCTCTCACCATTCCTGGCAAAGTTGGCGATGGCCAGCGCTCCAGACAGTTGAAGCTGAGTGTTAGAAGACTGCAGCCAGGACAGAACATCCTGATATATGCTCCCTGTCCCCTCTCCAAAACACTTCTGCATTGATTCGTCTAGAACACAGTCAGTCAGCTAGATAAAGTGCAGCATAAATTAATAAGGCTTACGTTTGTTTCATTATTACAGCTGCAAATGATATTTTACTTGTGGTGTAATGTTTTAACTTGCATCATATTGTGTTAGTAACCAATAAAATTGTTGCGTTCTATATAAAAGTGTATAAAAGTTACTTGTAATATGTCAAGGACTGAGAAAAAATAGTTTATACTCATTACACTGAATATAAAATGTAATTCCAACCTATAAACCAAGGATATGGATGTTGATGACATTTCAGAACTGTACTAACACTGCAGGACTGTACACGGAAAAAATCAGCAATTTGTTTTGTATGTTTACCTTGTTCATTTGCTAACAAAGCCCTGGGAAAACACAGCTTGTTTATGTAAGCTCCAGTATTAAGTACTGTAGTAAGTACTACTTTAACAGAAATGTGGGGAATGTAATGACAACAGAGCTTACCCCCCAGCAGCAGCGTCACTATGAGGTTGGAAGCTATTTTTATACTGCAGAGGTCATGTGGGTCAGAGTCACCCTGCAATTTGCGAATCATCTCAGAGAGAGCGTCAGGCACCCCCGCCTCTACAAACTGGAGCTTCAGGGCATCTGAGGCACACACATATATATACACACAAACATTCTTTTAGTAAAAACAGTAAAAAGGACTGTGTGAAAGTTAGAGACCACCCTTCATTTGTTTAATGTCCAGGCTAAAGGGTCATTAAGTACAAGTTATTCATTTTTGTGAGAGGATATTACAGATAACATAATCTACTTGCATCAGGAAGGAAAAGGTCAAGTATAATTTATCACCGTCAAACAAACAGCGTTTAAAGCTTTCATTTTTGAAAGATAGGACAAAAATCCAACTCTGCTTTTGATTCACATCTGAATATCAGAACATCAGAAAATCCACAGGTGTTTCTATCCATCCACTGTGAGAAGACAACTCAATGCTATGAGTCTATAAGGATACTGTCAAGAAGCCGTTACAGAGAAAAAGATGTTTGCAAATCAAACAAAGGAGCTTCTGGTGTTCTCAGAATAATGGACTGGACACCCCAGATACCTCAACTTCACTGAATGTATTTGGGATTACTTGGATCGTGCGAAGCATTAATGCCACCAGCTTCTAAGACTGAACCTTGTAGGTGTGGAAAAATATCCCCACAGATTTCTTTGAAAAACTGATAGCAAGTCTCCTGAAAAGAATGGAAGCTGTAATAAAAGCAAAGGGTGGACACACGAAATACATTTAATTGATGCTTCTGTGTTATTGTCTGTTAAATATATTTGTTCAGCTTTTTTTTCCTGACGTTGAAAAATGAATAACTTGAGCTTCATGGTCATTTTGACTGGAAATTAAATAAAGGTGGTCTTTTTTGCACAGTACTGTACATCTTGCCATTTTTTTCTGATTTCTTCTAACACAGATAGAATGTCTGAATATCTGATTCATCTCTAGTAATTATGTTTTTCCCTCTATAAGCTGAAAGTGATAGCTAGAAAAAAATCTTATTTAGTGTTTCTCACCACTGTGCCTGGAAACCCACTGCCCTGCACATTTTAGTGCTTTCCACCTTTACCTCAGTAATGAGCTGGTTGGATCAGGTATGTTGGGAGCAAGGAAAACACTAAAAAGTGCTTAGAGTTTATAAACACCGATCTAATTCACACAATTGTCTCTTTCCACAAATATACTTGAGTATATATTTGACTAGCCAAAACATATTTGGCGTCCAAAGTTTGTCCTTAGTTTTGCTAAGGAGAAATTAAGCTATAGTAGCAAGCTTAGACCCCCCCAGTTAGCATCATGCAAATGTGTCTAGATCCATGTCCATGTCTAGATTATCATGCTTGCATCAAACCGTGTTGAGTTGTTAGATTTGTTTATGCAGTTTCTGACACTGTATGACATACTGTTATCTATAAAAGTGAAAAAAAGTACTATAAACAGTATTAGCAGCCATCTTGAAGCCCTAATTTTGTCTATATGTTTGTTTGTTTTGTTTTAGATAACAGTAGGTCATATAAGCTTGTCTATTTGAGACCACAATTCGATGCACTTTAAAGCAAGCATGTGATGATTTAGTTTTGCAGTATGCATGATGTTAGCTGGCCCTTCATTACTTGTTGGCCATGAGGAAAGTATGTAAATTTGCTTATTTTTGAACCAGTGTGTTCCATCGTAATTTAAACTCTTGGTGATTGATAAATTAGCCATACCCAAAACCGTGTGTAAAGGATAAAGTTGAGTTTGGAACAGTAGCTGTGATGTGATCGTCTTACTCACCACTCTCTCCCAGCGACCCCAGCACCTCCAGAATAAGGTGGCGGCGCTCTGCATCTGGGGCCCTCTTTAGCTGGGTAGTCAGGACCTCTGCCACGCCCACCTCTGCTAATGCGTCTTTTGCTGCATCTAAACACACATAAAGGTTTTGTAGGTTCTTAATGTGTTTATGCATAGACCAGGAATAGAAAACTCAAATACTGGAGGGCCACAAGACTGCAAAGTTTAGCATTCATATGTCTTTTAACAAAGACAGATTTCCACTATGGTGAACAATAAAGTTAATCTGATCTAGTTTAGTTTATATATGTCCAAACATTTGTAAACACCTGCTCATCCAACGTTTCTTCTGAAATGAAGAGTATTAATAGGGAGTTTGTTCCATTGAGCTGCAGTAACAGCCTCTACTCTTCTGAAAAGGCTTTACACTAGATGTTGGAACATTGCTGTGTGGACTTGATTGCATTCAGCCACAAGATCATTAGTGAGGTCAGCTGTTTTAGTTCTGGATCACAAACGTCACTCCAGCTTATCCCAAAGGTGGTGGATGGAGTTCCATCACACCAGAGAATGTAGTTCTACTGCTCCACAGCCCAGTGCCGGAGTGCTTTATACCCCTCTAGCTGATGTTTACCATTGGCCATGGTGACCTTAGGCTCATATGCGGCTGCTCCATTGTGCCCTAGTCTATTGGCAGTGCTTTTTTATGCCAATAATATGAGCTGTGTGTATACAATTGAACGCTTGTGTCAGCACCTTAATGTAGCTCATTAGAAGGGCTGTCTGGATACTTTTGGACATATAGTGAATGAGGATGACAGAAGAGGTCTGCAAGATCAGGTTAACCATGTGCAGAAAAAGTCTGTCTTCAAGTGTGTCTGTATTTTTAAGCTCTGTAATGCCTTAAGAAGCCGCTAAAGTGCATTGTTGCTCCCCCTCTCTCACCCATATCAGCGAGGTTACACAGGGCCAGCAGGCAGACGTTGACCAGCGGGTCATTCTCTGGGTACTGGTGCATGATGGCCACCAGCCTGGGGATAACACCGCTCTTCACCAGCTGAGTCTGCTGCACAGCTGAGAGAGGGAAAGAAAAAGAGAGAGAGTGTAGAGGATTAAAAGTGAAGAAGTAAGAAAGCACAATATTAAAAATACTCTTGTGTGGGAAGGGAGAAATGAGAGGAAAAGAGCAAAAGGTAGAGAGAGAAGGAGAGGCAGTAAATGAAAATCAGAAGAATCGAGCTGAGGCAAGACAGGAGGGAATGAACAGTATTTGCAATGTAAAATGTTTGTTTTCCTGCAGTGAATGCGTCTCTCTGTCTTCTTTCAAACAATAGCCTATTAGCTTAGGAACAAACATGCTCACTGTTGTCGAAGCAGATGCGGCCGATGGCTCGGCCGGTGTGCAGCAGCAGGTCTTGGTCAGAGCTGTTCAGCAGAGGAACCAGAGCGGTCACCAGCCCAGCCTCAATGCACCTCTCTCTCACAGCAGCTTCAGGATGGGCACATATCAGCGTCAGCTTAATACACGTGTACAGTACAAATCCAACCATTTTAGAGTAAATACATATGACCCCCCTAAAGGAATAATGAGGTAAATGTATAGTTTACCCCTTACCCCAACTGCAGTCAATTAGCCAAGACATGTTTCTCCAAAGTTTGTTACTTTAGCTTTGCACTGGAGCAAGTGAACGAGTAATAGAAGTGTATGTATGCCAATTAGCATTACACATGATCGCACACATCATCACATTCTTGCTTCAAACTGTTATGAGTTGTTAGGTAATGTCAAATAGACTTGCTTATGTGGTTACTGTGGTTATGTGATACTGAGTGGCATAGGAGGGGAAATTGTGTGTTTTTTGTTAGTTTTTTTTTGGTTGTTACTTATATATTTATTTTGACAAAGCCACTTTTACAACAAGAAGTATTTATTCTCTAAACCACTTCCCTGCTGAAACAAAACGGTTTGTGCTGGTCTGGTGCTGGTTTAGCTGGTCACCAGCATTCCAGCACCCAAAACACAATATATGCTGGTCTATGCTGTTTTTTCTAGCAGGGTTTATTTAAGATTCTTTCACTGTGACATGAAAATACATGTTACATGTTTTATTGATTATCTAAGTGAAAATATGTTAACACATCCTCTACAGAGAACACTCTTATACACATTTTAAAGGGATATTCTACAGATTTTTTAAACATTTCTGCATAATTCAGTGGATAACATTTAAACAGACTAGTTCAGAGTGGTTTTAAGTAAAAGAGTTCATTGTGGAAAAACTTACAGACTCAGATTTTTTGCAGTGGTGGTGATAGGAACCAGAGGTCACGATGTCTACGACACAAATATAGCCATTTTGTTTACTATTCAAAACAACCAGTGAACCTACATATGCCTTCTGAGTGATATGTCTTCTGAGTTTATGTGTATAATGTTGATAATGGCAAAGTAGTGGTAAATCTGAAAAAATAAGTTTTCTTTGGGGGCCATTTTGATTTACAGTGCCTCCACTGTTAATGGATTAAAAACAAATGAATAAATAAATTTGGGCAAAATCTTTTCATAACTATTGTAAAGCTATGTCTCAGACATCACATCAGGCATTGTATTCATAACTATTTCATGTAACTACTTTCTGTGAGCTTGTTTTAAACTCTTAAGACATCTGGTTCCCATCACCACCACTACAAACAATTCTGACTGGGTAAGTTTTCTTTAGAGCGGAGCATTTCACCCCAAACCTCTCTGAATGACTTTGTTTACATCTCAATTATTTATATATGTGAAATTAGGAAAAACTGGCGGAATTCCCCTTTCAGCTTCTGTAGGCATGTGCAAACGTTATGGTACATTTTATGTTTTCATGTTTTTTTACAGTAAGTTAAACTCAGCAGATGAATAGAAATTATGCACCAATTACAGAAAAGTGCCATTTTACCCATGTTGACTAGTAGAGGATGTATATTAACTTTCATTTCAAATAAATAATACATGCAGTTTGACCGGGATTTTTCAAACTTTTGCATATGACTGTAAATAGCATTCTGCATATTAATCAAATTATGACTTCATTCCTGATGTTATAGTTCTTTCTTTCTCAGTCATTTTAGAACCATAACTCCAACTCGATTCATCATTCTGGACATGTTATGTTATATTTTTATACTTTTTTTACAGATTTGTAGCTTCCTGCTTTGTAGCTGCACAGGACTAGCACAATTTTTACACTTATCCAAAGATAACCTGGCTTTATGTTATTGAAAACATTGATTCAAAACATGGTAGTGTGGACTGTATTTCTCCAACACACGCTCTGCGCTGACAATGACGGTTGTTCAAGTTACCTTCTCTGGCCATCTCAGCCACCAGCAGAGCCACCTGTGATATGAGTGAGCCTTTATTCCTCAGAGTCTGGGCCAGGGTGGGCAGGACTCCACTGCAGGCTATCTGCTCTGCAGTGCCCTTTTCTGAGAGGAGAGCAGAACATTTGACCATAAGGGCACTGTGTAGATGAAAAACATGTCCGTGTGGTGTACATCTCAACATTTTGAATGAAATATATCAACATGTTGTCAAACGTAAACTGAAACACAGAATTCCTTTTATTCCTGTGGGAATGACGAATAAAGGAAAATTCGAAGTGTTCATTCACACAAACAACTACCCAAACACAGACTACCCAAACATGGCCTCTTGGCAAGCAAAGACTTACTTAACCCTTGTGTGGTGTTGGGGTTTGTGGAACCCCTTTTTAATGTTTTAATGCGATTTATTATTATTTCAACCTTAGATTCCTTGGCCTTTGCTCATTTTCTGTGAAGAACATATAGTTACACATTTTCAATGACTTCACACTGTACACGCCCTACACATTTATGTTACACATGTGGTGTTGGCCACGGAGAATAAAAGTGTGGAGGTTCTGTGTCCCTTCACCCTTCTCCTCCTACATGGCCTGCTGTTAGTGTGTGTGTGTCTGTGTGTATGTGTTTGTTTATGTGTGTGTGTGTGTGTGTGTGAGGGAGGACAACATGGTTAGGCTGCTGACTGGCTACAGCTGCTAAAGGAGAACCCTACGCTGGCCATTTGTGATGTTTTAAACATCTGGTATTTTACATAAATTGTTATGACTGTATTCATTTAAAAAACCAATAATGTGGTGGGTCCAGCAGACCACTGAGTAACAAAAACATCAACACCACACAAGGGTTAAATCTCTAGAAATATATTAAATAATTTTATAATATCTCATAATATTAGATGACTAGATTTGAGATTATTTCACTTGCCAAGATATCATATCTTTCTCATATGCATCTAAAATGTAAAACAACCGTACAAGACTTGTTAGCCAGCGAAAACTGTCACCATCAAATAAACAGTTCTTTCATCTTTGAGAGAGAGAAGAAAGTCAAGATCCACTCTTGCATCAGATCTGAAAAAATCCACAGGTGTTTCTGTCTGTCCTTCCACTGTGAGAAATTTCTGTGTAATTTTCTGTTAAATATAGATTTTTCTGCTTTTTCTCTGATGCTGAAAAATTAATAACTTGTGCTTAAAGGTCCTCTTGACTGGGAATTAAATAAAAGAAAGTGTGGTCTCTGACTTCTGCACAACCCTGTATATTTGTCTCAGAAAGAAATTTCATTTGCATGTAAGCAAAAGCCTTTTGATCAAATTGTCTTTAAGATTATAAAAATACACATTCAGTTAGGTGTGTCCAAACTTTTGACTGGCTGTGTACATAAGTAGAATGACTATAAAGTTGAGTATATGCATGTATGCTTGAAAGGCTGATACTGTCACAGTGATTATCTATCATGTGATGATGAACAGAGACTCTGGAAGGCTCTTGTGAGCAGGCGTCAGCGTGCTGAAAGCTGGAGATGGAAGAAAAGCTATAGGCTTTACAAGTAGGCTTAGGTGCTCAGTGTGTCTGCTGCTGCCAAATTAAATCAATAAGCAACTTCTTTCTAACTTTCCTCTGCTTTCATCTTACAGCGGCTCTTTCATCTGCTGCACTCTTCTCTACTCTCTGCTGCACACGCTCCTCACTGTGGCAGTGGGCTCTCAGTGGGATCCACTCAAATCTGCTCCAGCTCGAGCTGAGGGGGATCTCTCATTACAGCGTGAGAGAAACTCCAAACAGCCGCGGAGGCAGGTCAAGCTGTCAGAGCAGGGCCGTGCTGCCATGGCAACATCTGCGTTGGGCTCTTCCGAGGGAGCCTGTTTCCTTCCATTTTTAGACGCGTTTGCCATCTAAAATCACTAAGAATGTGACAGCCGGTAACATCTGCTACAAATTAATTCGTGCTGGAGGAGAATGCAAGGAGAGGAGGTGAGAAAAAAAAAGTTTACAGGTGAGTTTAACCCCTTCTCTACTCACTCGCACTGTCTCTCACCCTTTCTCTCTCTCTGCCTCTGTCTCTCTCATTGTCTCTCTGTTTCTCTCTATCTCTTTCTCTCTCTGTTTCTCTCATTTCTCTCTATATATCTGATTCTCTCTCTCCCTGCTTTTCTCTCTCTCTCTCTCTCTCTCTCTCTCTCTGTGTCTATGTCTCTTTCTCGCTCTCTCTCTGTGACAGATGTATAGGCAGATTACTTGTCTCTTATATCCTGTGTATCCCAGGTCTGCTGGTGAAGAGCCAAGCCACCTCAATGCTGCTCACTTCAGCGGATTTTGTTTACTCAAACACACACACACAGCTTCATTAGTTCATGACCGGATTAAAGTGTCATGTGTGTGAGTATTTACAATCTGTCTGTAACACACAACACACACACAATATGATCATGTCTTTTATAGCCACTGATCTTCACCATGTTACACTGAGCAGAAGGATGAATGCATGCAAAGATGGATGGATGTGGTTATGGATATGGATGTTATTATGGTTGTGTATGTGGATATGGTCACGGTTATGGTTATGGTTATAGTTATTAACATGGTTATGGGTATGGTTATGGGTATGGGAATGGTTATGGGAATGGTTAGGGTATGGTTATAGATATGGATATGGATAGGTTATGGGTATGGATATGATTATAATTATGATGTGGTTATGGTTATGGATATAAATATAGATTTAGATTTGGATATGATTTTGTATAGATATGGAGCTTATTTTGGATTTATATCATTTAAGCCTTTCTGAGTTTCTGGTGTTTATTTGAGAAATTTGACAGTAGAGAACTGATAGAATCATGTATGACATCTGACAGTCACGTCAGTCAGTGGAGTATCTTTAGCTAAGACTAATGGAGTCATTAATTTGTGATCTTATAACATAATATTAGCTGATAATATTTTTATCATGTGATAATTATCAGAATGTTCTCTTAAGCTCTCTAAAGCTCCTTAAAATCAAGATTTTCAGTGACAGAATTTTCTAACTGGCGGAGCTCTGATATGGATATGATATTGATATGAATGCAGAGACTCACTCTTCTCCAGTAGGAGGTTCAGCAGGGTGTCCATATGAGGCTTCAGTTCCTCCTCTATCAGCTCTGTGCTCACACTGATAGCCTTCAAAGCTTCAGCCAGAGAGTCTGAAAACAGCACAGGCAATGTGTTTAAATTCAAGAGTTATCCACCCAGTCCAGTTCACTTTTACCTTCACACATGAAAATAAAGGTTTCTAAATGGTTTTTGGTCTGGACATACAGTTATAGAAAAAAAACCGGTACAATGTAAAAATTTGTTGTTTCAGCTAAACCTTAAAAACTAATAAACTTTGACCCCTTAAATAGCCAGGGCCCATCAGCGAGCCCAAGGTTTTATTACACTCTTCTATAACCTAAGAATAGTGTAACCAGTTTGCTTGTACTTCCAGTAATTACTGAATAATAAGCCTTAGTATGTAATAGGCCTGGGATTTTTAGGGATTAACTTTAAAAGTAAGGAACCAGGCTACCCAGTCAATTAACTAAAAATGTATACTTTGGAAAGGTTCTTCACATTTGCATGTGTCATTACAGAACCATCTTTGGTCTTTACAGAACCATCCACTGAAATGGTTCTTCAAAGGTGGTTCTTCTGTCGCATCACTCCAAAACATTCAGCTCCATTTGGCACCTTTGTTTTTTTTTAAAATGTTGGACAGGATATCATACAATCATGAGAATGCCTGTTCTTGTGTGTGTGCATGGACTGTGAATGGACTACACTGAAGCAAATATTTTAAAAGGTAAATCAAACAGAAATTGCTCTGTTCCTCTCAATACACAGTGCAACAGTCCGTCTGAAATTCTGTCTTTCACTTATCACTGAGATATCACACAATGCCTGTTTCCATCTCTGGGGCGTGAGAGTGAAAGGAGATGGAAATCAGACAGATAGAAAGAGAGCAAGTGGTTCAGTTTCTGAATGCATATCATTGCTGTTATAGCAGAAACTTACACAGTAACTATAAATGGTAACTTTAGAAGGGGCAGCATGTGAAATGTTTACATATACATGATATATAAGTAATATATACATAAGTTATAAAATGCACAACATATTAAAGCCTTGAGAGAGAGAGACAGATAGAGAAAGTGAGGCTGAGAGAGAGAGGGAGAGAGAGTGTGTAATCGCCCTGATAATCCCTGGTAAGAAGAGTGAAAATAGAAATACAGAGCAGGGGGCTATTAGGATACAACTTCAACATCACAGCAGGCTCTTAACACTTCAAGCCTCCTACATGAACACCTACACACTGACATTTTCCCTCGTTTCACAAATCTCAGCCTTTTTTCCTCTCTCAAATGAACTTAGTGAATAAAAGTGAGTGACAGACCCCCCTGAGGATGTCATTAGCCAGGGCAGGCTGGCTCTCAGCATGCCCCACTTTAAACACTCACAGGCTGGAGCTAAACTCCCCACATAGACCCCCCCAACACCACCACCACGCCCACCTGGGCAGCTATCACAACTTGAATGTGACCTTTTCGAGATGAGGCTGAAGAAAAAAAAAACACGAGAACAGTCTGGGGTGGCTGCCTCTGAGCTGCGGCTATTCTCAGCTGCTTTGTCTGTAACATGGACCTAAACAACACAGAGCATCACATCCATGTCCTGAGACAGACATGCTGCTACAGCACACTAGCTCAGTTTTACAGCAGAGAACTGATTAAGCATGTTAGGGACTCACCCGTATCTGCCATGGCTGCTGGTAGACTGAGTGTTCCTCAGTGTCTCCCCGTGTCTGTCTGTCCGTCTCTCTTTCCCCCTCTCTCTCTCACTCTCTCTCTCTCTCTCTCTCTCTCTCTCACTCACACTCGCTCTGCAGCTGCGTGTGGTGTATAAGAAGAGAGGCAGCCCTCCCTCAGGCAGGACAGCAGACTCCAGCCTCTAGATGCTCTTGAGTCAGCACAGCCACACTGATCTCGTGCACTGATGCATGTGTGCGCATTCCTCCTCTCTCTCTCTCTCTCTCTCTCTCTCTCTCTCTCTGTCTCTCTCTATCCCTTGCTCTCTCCTTATTCCTGCCGTTTCACGTCATTCCCATTCACCGCTTCTCCTCCACACACTCTCTCCCCTCTTGCACTCCTCTTTCTCTCTCTTTTCCACTCCCTCCCCCACCTGCTCTCACATTTGAAGGCAGGCTCACCCTGCCTCTCTCTCTCTCTCTGCTCATAATACTCTGTAAATCCTAAAGCTGCCCAAAGCTCATCAGTCGACAATTAGCCTGCAGACAACAGCGGAGCTGAAACACAACCTTCAGGCACTCAGCAGTGATCCTCATCACTCTACTGTTCCCCTTCACACACACACAAACATCTCGCTCCGTGTCAGCACCAGGGACAGCAGCTCTAGTGGGTGGTCCTCAGAGACTGACTGCAGTCCAGTCCAGCATCATACCACTGTCTCAGCAGTGAGGGTGAACACACACTTCAGGACACTGTTTAGTCATGAGTTGAAACAATAGAAATAAAACAAGGAAATGGTTGCCTAGTGTAACAATGAATGAATTGGTTTAGGCAGGTCTTAAGTAACTTAGAACAGCACATGTGTAACCTTTTAAGATTCCTATTATGTTATTAATCTTAACACTTCAAATTCTTGGTTTATTATTCAGTTATTAGTATTGCTTACAAATGGAGGTGTTGTGGCAGGATGTATATACGAGTTAGGAGCTTTATAGAAATACAGAAAAACACTGAAACAAGCTTAACAGGCGTATATACCGATGCAGGACCAGACAAGGTAATAGAGAAACACAAGCGCTACCTTTACAGCAAACAAGACTATAAACTACTCTAAAAAAAGAAAACTTGAAATTTGAAGTCAAACATCTGCATAGCTTTCTTTTTCCAATTCAATTTTAGTCCAAAGTTTTTCTAACTTACATTTTTAGTGCTGCATTAAAGTAAAATGTTATAAATAAAAGATAAATTCAATTTTAGCAAAGAAAAACGAAAAGTTAGACAGTCAACAATCGTCAGTCAGCCATCATCAACAAAGCATCAATTAGTCTGTATAAAAATTGGCCATCAGGGTAGTTAGCAATCAGTCATATAATTATGATGATGCTGTATTTAAAAGTTAGCATTTCACTGTTGTCAGAACAAAACCTCATATCTCCATTCCATTTTTTCAGTTTCAGTTTTTGACATAATTTGAAAATGCCTGTTTTCAAATTATTTGATACGAGGTTTTATTCTGACAGCAGTGATATCTTGCTCTGATATGCTAATTTATGGAGCAAACAGGTGAGGGAATGTGTGCTGGGTCCCTTTAGCAGTGCTGCTCTGTGCGTTGCATTATAAAGTAGGCTGTGAGGTGGTAAGAGAAGTCAACTATAAAAATCAGCTCTAATCGCTTATTATGCTAACTAATCACTTTTTACAGTTGAACACATGCATAGCTTTTCTTATACAGCGCTGTCTGGCTAGCTTTCTAATCATTTGACTCTATAACCTGTAGTAAGGGCATTTTTAATTAATAACTCCTTGGCCTGTCTATATGAAATGTTTTATTAAAGTTAATATGGTGCACTGAACAAAGGTGATGCATTCAATCTACTTGATTGAAATACACTGTTTCCTCATGACTGACTAAAATGTGTTACATCAACATAGTTTTGTGAATACCTGTATTGATATTATTTTATTGATGTTAAAATGATGGATTGCTTTAGTACAGAGAACAAATAGCACAACACTTTTTATGTCAATTGAATACAGTAATATTGTTTTATTTCGAATTTTTTCCAAGCAGTGTGCCACGCCGATAAAATCTCTGGGTCTCACCTGCCCCCCATTCTAAAAGTTCTAGCTACACCTGAATACCTGAATAATCTGCAACAGATAAAGCTCAATATGGTGTTAAGTATATAATATTGGTCACTCTCAATTTAGGCGCTGCAGAATTGTTTTTGTTGAGCTGAACTAATTTGTTTTGATTTTTAAGTACAGTGGTCATACTGGGTCTTCTGCCAGAGATACTTAAATAATAAATGAAGCTGTTCTGATTGTCTTTGCCATTTCATACCTGAAACTATGCAAATGCTCTCTCACTAACAGAAACAGTCAATGACTTAGAAATCATTTTGTGACAGTATTTGCAATTTTACTAATAACTTTGTTGTTATATGTTTGTTGCAAATGTTGTCACTGTCCAAAATTTGTATTCATCATTTTTATTTCTCTACATCATTTGAACTTGGCTACTGTCCTTTACATTGTGTGAACATTTAATGATGATTGGACCAATATAAATGCTCCACAATTACTTGAAAAACAAACTCTCTACATTAACTTACATTAAAACCTAAGAAAGTTTTTGCCTTCTCCTGCAAAGTTACCATTTTGGTGATAAATGTTTTTCTTTGGCCAGTTGTGATATGATGCATGTCACTCAACATATGCTGTCCTGAACTGGACACGTGTTAAAACAGGCACATGTTAAACGTGTTAAAAGTAGCAGAAGTGTGAGGTGGGACACTATGTGTTGTTTTTAACACATCTGCTTTGAAAGTACACACCCATAACCAACTATTCTAGATTCATTACACATGAGAAGAACTGTTCAAGGCTGAACTGTCACTCTGAAGTGAATCTGATTGTGTGTATATAAAAAAAAGCAGGGGTCGACGCTGCATGTTGACTGGTACCCCTGGCCACAACATTTCACATTTTGGCAACTTAAATCTCTAAACCTGTAGCCCAAGTAGTAGGCTAACCAACTTTTGATTATGTGTTTATGTTTTAGCTGTGGTATGGTCGGTTGCTAGGTAACAAACATGACAGTTGATTGTTGACTTTGAGTTAAGATTTCCTAACTTGAGATGAAATTAAGTTTCCTTAATTAAGATAACATTTGTTTCTATAATATAAATTTGTGAAAAATCCTATCTTGACCTGTCAGATCTCACATTAAAACAAAAAGATAGGAAGTTCCTGTAATACGGCCCCTGGTCTATAACTGTTTCGTCTGAATTTCAAGTCAAGGCCTTCTGTTTGGGCTCCTTTGATGCAGTTTTATCCCTTGACTGATGTATACTGAAGCCTGAAGGATAGTCCTGCACTCCAACACAGTACAGAAATCAGAATGCAGTAAATATATTTGTTTCTGAGTATTGAAGTTTTTGTTTTTTGTTTTTTTTTGGGGGGGGGGGATGTACAGTACATCACATTGAAATTTATCTCAGGAACAAGAATAGGTTCCATATTGTGATATTGTTACACTTTGGCACATTCTAAAGCTATTTACAGTAAAAATACAGCACTAATGAAGGCTGAAAACTGTTTCTTGTTCAAGTTTTTCTTGATTGCTAAAACACATTTAACAACACTTGGGTTGACTTCATCTTCAGTATCACTTTCTATGCAAAACAAGAAGAAAATTTAGTGTTTTATTAGTTTACATTCTTGTTACAGTTTTTCTTAACACTGAAACACACTTTAAATTACACTTTAAGATGTAGTGTTTGATGCAAGAGTTTGCTTTTGTGGCGTGTGTTTAGTGGTTTGTGAGGATCAGTCTGTTTTGCAAAGAAACTGTGTTTCTTTTGGCCAGCAAGCCTCTGTTTAGTGTTGTATATTAACTATTTTGAGACAAACAACTTCTGAATAGACAAAAGTGTTCAAGCAACACAAGAAAACTGCAATTTTAAATACAATGTGTATGCAGTAAACACGTTTCTATACTTCTGACCTCAAATTCTTCATTTGGGCCACAAGAGTAATTGGCTTGACCCGAGTGGCCAGTGCAAATGTATATATCTGTCTACCCCTGGTGGACAAGACAGGCAAGACAGAATGAGTGGAGAGAAGTGAAGAGAAAGAGTAGAGAGAAAGAGAAAGGGGAAGAGAGAAAAAGAGAGGAGTTAGTGTCTCCTGGACTGGTAGTGTCAGACAGTTAGTCAGCAGGTGGCGCTGTGCTGCTATCTGCAGCTCTCAGGCAGCACATTCTCAATGAATCCCAATGACTGGCTATAAAATTGTCCTCAGAAACCATTTAATTTTTATATGTCACTGTAACTGACCATGTTTCAGGTACTGGCAATTATCTGATGATATTAAATATTTGAAATGTTCTTTATTATGACATGACCTGATGGATGACCAAGTTCTGGCTTACTGATGTGTCAAAAAAAGTGTCAAGTTAAGCATTCCAGAAATCAAAAAGGAGAGTCTGCACTATGGATCACAATCTTCAGGATTTATTCTTATATTTGACAACATTATTATTATTATTTTGTTAAATATGGAAAATAAATCCTAATAATTGTGATCCATGAGGTCAGATTGTCTCTCCTCATACTGTGTGTGTGTGTGTGTGTGTGTGCGTGTGTGTGTGTGTTTGTGTGTGTGTGTCTTGTAATCAACCTCAGCTCTTCTGTCAAACAGAAACAATCACAAGACTCCCCTGCCGCCCTTCCTCCTGAGTAAATCCACACACTCAGGCTGCAGATCGCAGCGTCAGAGCTGAGGTCAAATGTTCATGTTTGTAAACTCAGATGACCTCACCAGAGGAGCTGGGCCATTCGTGCCCCCTACACCGGGCATATTTGTACATTTTCAAAACACTGCTAATTTCATGATTACAATGCACCCAGCCAATCAAAAAGGATTATAAGCAAACATTTTATCATTTCAGTTGAATTTAATAAGCTTTTTATCATCTTTGAGGTCAGAGGAAACGAATGTGCACTCCTCTTTAAACAAACTGACACTGAATACTTGTGATAACAAATAATTCATTTACTGAGTAGACTAAATTCTTGGAAAATGCAATTAAAAACAATCTAATCACAGGCAAAGCACGACATCCTGAAACAGAGGTACAAGAGTGAGTGGATGCCACAGTCTAAAGCTAAGTGTTCTCACTTCAGTTCATGTAGATTCCCTGTCTGCTGCAGTATAATGGAAGTATTACTCACGTTAATGCAGGTAGAGAAAGAGGCTCTGTTAAGATGAATGAGTTTATTAGACTTGTTTCAGTCTGTAAGATAAATAGTAGAAGAACTGGAGAGATGCTGGCTCTGTTTTTATGGCGTGCACATTTGAATAAAGGGAAATCCTTGAAACCATTAATCCTAAGGCCTGGCATGCCATATTGCCATATATATATATATATATATATATATATATATATATATACATATATATATATATATATATATATATATATATCTGTGTATGTGTATATATGTGTATATGTATACACTCATACATAGAGTTAGACAGATAACATAACTATGTTGCTGTTATATATATATATATATATATATATATAAACACTCACATACACACAAGAACAGCAGACAAGATGAAATGGTGTAATAGTGAAAAGATATAGGACAAAGCAGTGAGGTAATTCCTCTATAAAATCCACCCCTGTCCCCTAGACAGACTTCATTAGCTAATGGATTCACCCTACGTTAATCAATTCACATTTCCAGACAGTGCTCCTAGGGCCTAGACGCTCCCTCTGTCTGTCTCTCTCTCTCTTTCTCTCTCTCTCTCTCTCTCTCTCTCTCTCTCGCTCTCTCTCTCTTTCTCTCTCTCTCTCTCTCTTTCTCTCTCTTTCTTTCTACTGTTCCTGTCCATACGCTTTTATTCCCCCAGGACAAACACTCAATTTTCTTCCTCCCTAAACTTTGACATTGTCTGATGACGTCAATCCACTGTACCGGTGGGAAATTAAATAGATGAAATAATGTAAGCTGATTTATAACGATCACACTGCACGGAAACACTGTCATGCTGTCAATTGCCAAGGAGAGAGCATAGTGCAGAAAGAAAAAGAGCTCACAGATAGGAGCTGCACACCAATCAGCCAGGATATTATTTCATGAAATAATTTTAATCTTTACTGCCCTGTCTTTAAGTGCTGGAGAAATGAAATTAAATGGAGCATTAATTGCATCTGATTACATAGATTTAAGTACTGCAACCATCACACAGAAGTGACTGTATGGTGTGTATGCTGCTTTCCACTAGCTAAGAAATAAAGTTTATTTTTCCAACTTATTTTTTCAACATTTTTGCATGATTTAATGTTCAATTGGTTATTTTATTGGGGGAGGAAGCATGGTATTAATACAAGAAGTTACTAATTACAGAATGATTAAAACCACAGATAAAACCAAAGTTCATTGTCTAAAGACAGTTGTTTCTATAATGTGCTAGTATTTAGCCAAAATGAAAAAAAGATCTTGATAAGTAACTGAAAAAAGATGATTTTTGTGACTGTGTTTGTATGTGTACAGTGTGGGTGTATACTGTATTCCTCTGGGTCCCTTTGTACACTCGACAGCTGGGGTGGTGTGGCTGAGCTCTGTGGGGGGTCAAGAGACTGACAGAGAGAGATAGAGAGAGATAGAGAGAGATAAACAGAGAATGTCCAAGTCTGCCAGCTCAGCCTCTTATGCCAGCTCAAAAGAACCCCCCACCTCAGCATCTTCATTAAATATTCAGCAGCTTTTCACCCAGGGAGCCCAGCATGGCCCTCAGGAACTCTCCCCTCCATGGAAACTGACGTTTTATCATAATGTAGTCTAAATCCCATGCTGAATATTGAACACTGATGAAGCCCTTATTAGCAGAGATCTCTAATGTGTGAGTGATGTGACATGAAAGAAGTCAAGGTAATCAAAACAACAAAGGCTTCAATCTAGGACTTCCTAATGATATTCAGAATGTTATTAACCTGTACAAGTCAGGCCAGTGCTATTAATGATGGTGTTACAGTGATGGTGTTACAGTGATAGTGATTTCTTTGATCATACTTCAACTATGATCAAAGAAAAAGGTGTATGAATAAATCTAAAATGACCAAACTTCAGGTCTCTGGAGTCCTCATTATTTCAGCACAAATAACACATCAGCGACTGTACTGTACTATACCATTCCCTGAGCTTAATAGACATTAATGAGTCAGAGTACAACTATCTTAAACTGTTTATTAGAGAAGCATGGTACCGACACATTTCTGTGAATTCACTTTCCCCAGCTCATGGCCATATAACAAACAGGGTCACTAAGGCATCCAGCCACATAGTGCTAATAATTAATTCTCTGAAAGTAGATATCAATGGGCCATTGTCCATCCATACCCTGACCGGATGAGATAAACTAATAAATATTCAACATTCCACAGGTGTCGTCTTGTCTGTGAAAGTAAAGCTCCTGCTAGTGCCCCTTGTCCAGTGTACTATCAGTGTATCACACTAGATGGTTTCTAGGTAATGTATTTACAACAAGCATTGTCACAAAGCAGCTTTACAGTCCAAGCCCCAAGTGAGCTGCCCAAGGGTGACTGTAGCAAGAAAATCGTCCTAAGAGCAAGAGGAAGAAACCTCTTCTACAAAACTATGACACAATGTGAGCAATATGCATAAAGAATTGACAGTAAATATACAATAGTGAATACTGAATAAAGAAAATAAATTAACCTGTCATTGGACAGAAGTATTTAGGCTAACCATTGGTAACTGCTGAGTACTGTTAGAGGTCCATCAGAGTGACGATGAGAACAGATCTTTGGAAACCAGTGCTAGAAGAAGCCTTGTTGGAGAAACTCTGACAAGATTGAAGGTTCAGTCATTTTTAATTCAAATTTTCTTGCATGAAGATGATATGCCCCTCTGATCACACTGCATGTATATCTGTCCAGACAGAAAGTGCATGAAGGTCTGGTCTGGCTCCCCAGCACCGGACACAGGGGCCTTGTTTTCCACAGCCTCTCATGAAAACATGTTAGTATGAAAACGTAAAGAACTCAGTGTAGTGTGACGCAGGTCAACAATATATAAAATTGAAAAGTTTTAGAGTCTGAGCAGACATTGGTGTTATCAGGAGGGTAAATGGGACAAGCAGGAAGCTCCATGGTTGTCAAACTGGTCCCGAGGATAGGCGAGAACAGGAATTTGATCAAGGCAGATCTCATAACAGATTGCACAGGCAGCAATTTCATCATAAAGGCAGGTGGCAGGTGAGGCTTTGCAAGAGGAAGAATGAGACATGCATGTGGCTCCAGGGTTGGCCAAAGCAGTCCAGAGGGCAGACAAGAAGGGACACCGGATAATAAGAATAACAGGGGCACCAAGTCATGATAGATAAATAAATAAATAAATAAATAAATAAAAACAATAATAAGAAGAGTACCTTTATAGCTCAAAGTGCTTTGAAACAAAAAGCAAATAAAACAAGAATAAGGGAACAGTGGCAAATAAAGTGAATAAAAACGATAGTCAGATTTGTATGTAGAGTTTAGTATAGCAGTTACGACTGTAACAGAACTTTACTCAGAGGTGCATTGCGTTCTTCAGGTTCAGCTTACAGATCATACAGAGCAGTAGACGGACTGATGGCCACTCTGCCACTCATACCCTGAGAAATATGTGTATATATGTGGACAGTGCATGCTGTGTTTATGAAGTGTTATCCACTGAGTAAATAAGCACAGCTGAGCCTGCTAAATATAACGAGCAACTAGTTTAAACTGAGCTTTCAGTCTAACTAAGCAAATCATTATGAAAAAATAAATAATGTGATGAGAGAAAGTTCTTGGTAATCTAACATGGAAGGAAGTGTTTTAGGCACACAAGGCCTCATAAGCTTCATAAGTACTTCATATGATTCTTTATTTGAACATGATCATAAAGCTCATGTACTCTTTCTTTTCGTTTTTCTCTACCTTTGGTCCAATATTTTTAAGAGGTTTTTAAAAGCAGAGAAAGATTGTGAAATTCTCTAACCTGAGCCGTACACTTACACACCTCTGTGGTTTAATATTACTCTTTATGAGAACTTTCCTGCAAGTACTAAAGTGACCAAGCCATCATGTTTTGATTGTGTGAGGGGGGGTGTAGAAGGAGCTGAAGTAAGTAGGTAACTCAGACAATAGAGGACACACAAGACAACCTTTGTTTGTCAACTTGCCAGCAGTTCAATAGCTCAGGGCCTGGTTTTAGTGAAAATGCTTAGTCAAGCTTTCTAAATGAAGCCTGAAATAAATAGTCTTGGGGAATGATTTATAACACTGAGTCTCAGAGAAGGAAGAAATAAACAAAAACGCTGGAGAAAAGTTCCTGTTTACAGGCCACTGGCTTCAGGGCAGTTGAACAAACTGGAGCAAAAGAGGTCAGAGTTCAGGAAGGGCCATTCATTGTCTCTCGAGTATTGTTCACACCAATAGATTCTGCCTGCATTCCACTTATCAATATGCCACATACCTCACATAAAAACACTGAATTAGCATCTGTATCTAGCCTTTTAGTGGGAAAATTTGGTTTGACTTGCATGGACTGTATTAAGGAACTTACACACCTCTAAAATGGTTATTCAGTCTAATGCAAAGGTTTGGGCACCCCTGGTCAGATTACATGTTTTGTTGATTTTCTAATTGCATATAAACTAACACAACCTCAACAGGAAACAAACATGATATAGCATTTTTATGCAAATTTTAGTGCACAATTTGTATGCATTTTCTGAATTTAACATGCTGGAAAAAAATTAAATATAAAGTGTGCTCAAATATTTGCACATACAGCATTTTATGTTTTTTATTTTTCTCTAATATGATAAAATTTAGCAAATAAACAGTAACTGTGCATTAGCTGAAGCATGTTTCCTGTACTGCACGTAATCTCAAAGGCCCCGAAACAATCAACAATAAAGAAAGGAGGTAGGTGTCCAATTTCAAATTTAAAAAAATGAATTTACACCATTTTACTGTATTTTGTTACTAAAATACTCAAAAATACAATTATAAAAGAAAACTGAGAGTTTGATAAGTAAAATAGGTTATATATAGTCTAAAACATGTTTGTTTTCTCATTGGTTGTGGGATTGGGGTCAGGGTAACTTTGGCCACACTTCGGGGCAGTACTTTTTCTTTCGGTGGACAAATGTACAATGTTAGCCAAGGCCCAAAAAGACAAACAATGAACAATAAGTAGGTAGTGTCCAATTCAATTTTGTTACTAAAATATACAATTTTCTTAGGAACATAAGAATTTAACAAGTTATATGTAGTATAAAATACGTTTGTCCTGTCTTTGGGTGAGGGGATGGGGTCAAAGTTACTTTCTAGTGGGCAAATCCAGTGTCCTCACAGGCCAAATTTGGCTCCCAGGCCACACTCTGGGCAGTCCTGCAGTAGAGCATGTGTTAACTTATTTTCACTGAGAAAATCAGGAAAACGTGACTGAAGATTGAAGTTGACTGGAGTGTTCAAACCTCTGCATAAGATGTTAGCTTGTATCATTGAGGTTTAGTGGATATTGAGCCTGTAAAAAATACATTTTCAGTTCTCTGAGGCACATAGTGCTTTCCAGTATTTAAAAAAAACAAAGACATGAACTGGAATGAGGTGGAGTTATTGTGGTTACTAACCATCCATGACCAAATCCAAACATTTCAACATTGCAGGAATATTTTCGACAAAAATGATTGCAGCTTATTTACTCAGCAACTAAAAAAGCACTTGCTATGTTATACATTAGCCCAGCTGGAAGCATGCAGAGACACAGACAGAATACCAGAGCAGCTCTGAGAACAAGCTGCTGTTTAATGGAATGCAGGAGGCTGGTGCAGCTCATCATCAGCTGGAACCGTACCCTTAAGGAAACTTTGACATGGAAAAAGCAGGACGAGTCAGTTAGGCATAACTAAAACAGATAAAGTAAAAATATGAGTGAAAATGAGGGAGTACTTAAAAGAGTCCTGACTTGCCTTTCACTCTTTCCTGAGGGTCCAGCATGCCCTCTGCTACCCTGCTTCACCTGGATGGATGCAAGATTTATTTCCACATGGTTGACATGCTTATTTTCATATTTATACAGACTCTCACCTTGTCAAGAGGTGAAGGAGTTCAGCAAATGATTGATGTTTGCTCTGGAAAATACCATGCACAAATTTAGAATGACTTATGTGCATATAGTCCAGCATACAGAGCAATTTTCTTTCTATGACACTACACTATGTGTCCAAATGTATCCAGACAGCCCTTCTAATTAGTGAATTCAGCTACTTTTTAGGATATTCATTGTTGACACAGGTGTTCTTTTGTGCACACATAACTTGTATAATCTCCACAGAAAAGCATTGCTAATAGAATACAATGCTTTCTAGCAGCCACACATGAGCCCAGGGTCACCATGCCCAATGCCAAGTGTTGGCTAGAGGTGGGGTGGATTTAGTGATTTTGGGGCCCTAGGAAACGACCCCCCTGAAACTTTGGGAGTGTGGTGACTTAACTTATTTCTTTCCTTCCTCTTTTTGTGTTTCTCTGCCCCACTGGGATAGCTTTGTTAAATTTTTCCTTCTCAACACCCAGACAATTACACTGAAGAACCTCTTATCCACACTATAGCCTGTAACTTGGTGCCTTACTTGTACCGCACTGCCCTAAAGTTGCATAATCATGTAACAACATGAAATAGTCCATTACAACAATGACTGGAAGTGTGAGACTGCACTAACATTTTCCAAAAACAACTGCTACAACAGCAAACAACAGTGTTTTAGAAATGTATATGCATTTTGGAGTAGGTTAGCAACACACATATCTAATTAGTATTTTCATGGGGCCCTTTGCTTATGGGGGCCCTTGGCAGCTGCCTGCCTTTGCCTAGTGCAAAAAACACCCCTGGCATGTAAAGCCCCTCAGCATTGGGCTGTGAAGCAGTAGAATTACGTTTTCTGGAGTGATCGAGATTTTATGTACCAAAAAAAGTCATGATTCAATTTTACACGACAATTTTTCAACTTCTCTTTTTTCTGATAATTAAACATGTTGCTTTTTTACTGTGCCTTCAAGACTGAATAAGATAAATGAGCTTTGTTCTGATTGAATGGTTGCTCTGCATTGTGTATAGTGGGTAATCCCTCTGCCCTCCACACTGCAGACTGGGATTTGATTCCCCAACCTGGGCAAAACTCTTAACACAACCTTCATCTACCTCTGTAACCTGATCAAATTGTAAGTCAATCTGGATAAAAGCACCTGCCAAAATGCCACAAATGTCATGTATTGTGTCTCATCCAAAAAGTCCTAAGAGATTAAACACTTTTTAGAACTTCAATATAAGTTGGCAGATTTTATGCTGTGGGCTGAATAGGTGGATATATGTAAAGGAGTTGGTTCTCCTGATATATCAAAAACAGTTCATTCAAAACAGGCTATTTCTACAGCTTTGGACTGTATAGACTGGTTAGTGAATGGTATGTTTTACAAGTTATTGCATAATATATGAAACTCTATTAAAAATTGTTTTGCCATGATTTGGGCCAATTTTTAATACCCCTGATTTCAGAAGATACTTTGGATGAGCAGGTGTCTACAAACTTTTGGACATGTAATGTATGTTGACCAAGCTTGCAGGAATGGTGGGGTGCTGCAGCCTATCCCAGCTGTCAATGGGCGGAAGGCAGGAATTACAGAGAACAGTTTCATTTAAAAAATTAAAACATGTATGTCACTGTAAATGTGATGCAAACATCATATGAAAATGTTACCACATGCCCAGCTTTCTGCCATTAGCCTGAACTCAAAACTAAGTCCTAATATTCTTTAATCAGTCATTAAGGACTTTGTGGTGTGATCCTACTTTAAAGCAGAGTATAGACCTTAAATACATTTTACATTAATTGCAACTCTTTCTACAGAGAGATAGAACCTCATGCAGTTTTGGAAGGGAAACTGTCTTTCCTCCTCTGCTTTACACCTCCTGACTCAGCACTGCTGTTATGAAGTGCCAGAACATGTTTGTTCAGGCTTGTCCTACATTATAATATGTTCCTGCTGTGTTTAACTCCAGAGCTGCTCTTTATGGGCTGACTAACGCAGTGGAAAGTGTGCATCATCCCTGATGTGCACAAAAACCCAACCTAACCTGGAAATAAAGGAACAATCATTCATTTAAAATGGACTTTTTCATGACAAAGCCAAATATTTTACACCAGACCAACACCTTATTATATTATATATCATAAAATCTTGAGACTAGTGGCAGCTAGAGTAGCCTAATAAAATAACTGTTGTTCCCTCAATTAAATGACTAAGGTAGAAGTAACTTAAAGTTGCAACTACAAAACCTCTTGAGAAGGCATAAAAAGCATCATGTCAAAAAGCAACACTTACTTATCCTGCTAACAGTTGGTAATTAATCTACATTACTTATTTATGAAGCAATAATTGAGGTGAATTAAACATTTTCCAGTTTTTTTATTATACTCTTTTGACCATTATTTATTGATATGAGGACATCCAACTAGTGCTTTGCTAAGATAATCTGATGAAACTAATTGTAATATGTTTGGAATTACCTCGAAACTATGTTAATGTGTATAGTTCATGCAGACCCCATGCTCCAATAATGGTTATACAGGAGAAGTTTATACCTTCTTGCCTGCAAATGTAAGAAATCTCGGCTGCAAATGGTCAAGCAAGAGTTGTGCCCAAGATGTTGACATATAATACAGAAAAACGATGCTGGAAAATGCCCAATTTACCTTGCGTATTGCCTAACAAAGCAGTAATGGGCAGCCAGTTGATTAGCAGCTATTAGCTTGATACGGGAATCACAAGAGCGTTATACTGACCACCTGAAATAAACTGCATAGGAACTCAAGTTTGTTAGCTTTTGTTGCATTCTTGGTCTAAAATGAAAAGCTAAAGCTCGGACGTGAGAGATGTGAGCACTAGCAATCCAAACGCTTCATACCAAGTGAACACTTTACTTATATTACAGATTATAAAACCTTGACACTAGACATGGCCTAAAATCACTAAAAAATCATAGATACTGTGGCATCTGACCACAAACGTCAGTTTGCTGTGACTGTTGTTGTAGTCACTGGATAAATACACTGACAATTTCACTAATAAAATATTTCATGAACATTGATATATATTGAATGAACATTGATATATATGGAATAAACATTGATATATAGTGAATGTACTGTGATATATATATATAGAATAAACTGTGATATATATATAATATATTTCAAATATATTGTTTTCCGTATGAGGAAGTTAAAGTATTTGCACTTGAAAGTACTCAGAAAAGTTCAAAAATTCATCCTCAGGCAGCGATTTACGACGTGTTTACGGCAGTGCCGTTGAGCGTAACCATAGTGACAGCTGGACAGACGTCATACGGCAGTAATGGCGGCTTCCTGAAGGTTTCGCGGAGCGTGCTGGTCTGCTGTGCAGGGAGTGTTTTCAGAGTTTAGTGTCAGTGGTCTGAACTCCGCGCTGTGCGCAGGGCTGCTGTAGAGGATGGCGGTTCAGGGCGCGGGGGTCGAGACGGCGCTGAGGCGCCTGCTGAGCAGAGAGCGCGGGCGGCCCGTACTAAAGCCCAACAAGCCGCTGCGCCTCAAGGACGAGGTGGCCAACCGGAGACCAGAGAAAGGAGGTGAGCAGGAGCAGCTCTGATCATCACTGCTGTCTCCGTTACTGTGGAGCGTTTATCTCAGCTTCCCTCTCAAATGCCTCACTGTCAGATTCATCAGGAGCTAAAGAAGAAACACACCTGGAGTGTTCACCTAGGACCCTGAGCGGGTTTGAACGCGTGTTTTGTTCATTTAAATTGAGCTGGACATAAATTAACACTGCTGGATTGAGTTTAGCACTGGGGGGTTTCCCCGTGTGATCTGTATGACCTCCAACGGCTTTGTACGGAGGCCGGCTTTAGACTAATTCGATTCATTTTACCGAGTCTATTCTTTGTGTTCGATTCTGTCGAGTATTGACTAATGGTGTGCGATACGGCAAAATTTGGTATCGATCCGATACCAAGTAAATACAGGGCCAGTATCGCCGATACCGATACTCTTTACTTATAAAAGCAGTTTATGTACTTTCCTGTAAGGGAGAGCAGTGTATCATGGTTTATGAGGTGAATCTATTATCAGTATGCTAAATCTGAATACACCTTCATGACCACTAAGTGATTTTTGCTTTCCACTGAATGAACTTAATTTGTAAACATGAATTCTGCACAAAAATACTACTGGAGAACAATGAATATTTTAAAACTTACATTTTTCTTTCCTTCAGCCTGTGTTTTTTGTTCAGGAACCATTAAATAATACAAAAACAATTTCTCTCTTTTGTTGCACTTCTCTGGCTTTTTGTAAAATAAAGTGTACAAAATGATTACTGGAGAACGAATGTTTTAAAAGTTAAATTCTTTTTCAGTTAGAGGTTTTTGTTCAGAAACAATAATATAATGTACCACTATATAAGATACCTGGATAATCTTTGCCTCTGTGAAAGGGCTCTGACAGTGACCTCTGTCTCTGTGCCGGGGGTCTAGGTCTGTCTGAGGGATTTCCCTCCTCCACTAGCCGTTTCTCTCGCAGCTCGGAGTTCTCTTTTTCGTGGTTTTTCATATGTTTGTATAAATTGGTGGTGTTACCACAGTAGTGAAAAGCCTTCTTACACACATCACAGTGTGCAAGCCTTTCATTTACGGCCATAAAATATCTCCTCACGACGCTCCCCTTTTCTTTCTGCTATGCCCTCAATCACTGCAGCCCACAAAAGTGTCCTTTCTTAGCGCCGCTGAGTCACGTGACAGCACGACAACAAAACAGCAGAGCAGGGGAGGAGGAGCAAAGTGTGCATGCAAGATGTGAAAGGAGCGGTGTTTGAACAGACATGTCTGCTTTTTGATGAAATGAGAGCGACGTATTGAACGTAAAGGAATGAAGTATCTGTCACATCACAACGTTGATAGTATCGATATTTATTTTGATATTTTGTTTTTGGCAAAGCATTCTCAACATGGCTGCTAACAACAGTGTTTTTGGGATTGGCAGTTCTTGCTGCACTCTAGTCTTTAAATGGATTAGTGAAATTGTCAGTAGCACACATGATTTAATATATTGAAGGACTGATCAGCTGAAGCTGGTATTGGATGGTAACTGTAAATAGCATTACATAACATTTTCTCAGATGTATATCATAAGTTGGATGGCTGAGCTGTGGACTACTGCATTAATCAGCTATTAATTATGTCTTATAATTAAAATTAGGAAGGCACATCTTGCCCATTCTGTTACGTTTAGTCTCATTGGGTTTACAAATCTCACTTTTTTTGTTTATTTATTTATGTGTGTATGTATGTATGTATGTTTTGCTCAAAGGCTCAGAAAAATGCTGTTTTTTTGGGAGTGGCTGTTTTGTGCAAATTCGTACTAAAACATGAGTTTGAGTGTAGATAAAAATGTATATTTTGCATATATATTTATACTTACATTTTTTAATTATTCTTGCAGATCACTTCTCCAAACTCATTACAAAAAACAGTTTATCTTTCACAATCAGGTATAATAGTTCTTCTGCTAGTTGGGATTCATTATAAGAAATTTATTTTCCAGTTCTCATTCAGAGGGAGTTTAGCGTTAAAACAATCAGACTTCTGTTTGTGATAGAGTCCAAATATAATTTCAGTAGTTGACTGTTTTCACAGAAGCACTGGGTTAGCAGGGCAAAAGTGACATGGTTTAAATCAAGAAATAAATGTCAAACAATGTGTCACTTTTCAAATGCTTTTTGACATGTTGCACATCCTTTTTTTCAGAGGCCACATGTATCACAGAGATGTCCATATTGATGGCTTGCTGGAAGCAGAATGACTTCAACAACACTGTGTGCTCCAATGAAGTGTCTGCATTCTACAGATGTATAGAAAAGGCTCAGGTACTCTAAAACTGTCACTCGTTTCTGTCAGGAAATCCTACAGTCCCACCCGGCTGACTTTGTTGCTGTAATGGTTGCACAATGTTATGGCCTTCATTAAACATGCCGCTGAGGAAGACATGGGAATGGTAATTAGGAAGAATGGCTGGAATAATTTGTTTCCTGCTTTGGGCGGAGTTCTAACAAACTCTGATCCCCCATTTTAGCTGCTATTCCCTGCTGGTCAGCCTTGGTTTTCTTTTGTCATTTTTATGCTTCGACTGCTTTCACAGCAAATTAGTTGTTTGGGATGAGCCCTCCTTCAGCCATGTCAGATAATATAAAGCAGACAATATTTGCTCAGTTTCGAAAAAAGTATTTATATTTTTACAACATATTTTTCTTGTGGTAAGCTGCATTCAGTGATACATGTTTATATGTACGCTGTGCTAAATTTGTTTCTGCTCTTACAGGCTGAGAGAGAAAAAGCAAAGCGCCAAGCTCTTGGCCAGGGAGGACGACTGCTGCCAAAACAGGCCAATAAACTCCTGAAAAGATATCCCAACTTGAGGCAAGAGATCTAGCTCCAGCTGCCTGGATGTATTCAACTATGGACTCCTGGGTGTGAAAGACAGGGACCATGTGCAGCGATTTTGGACTGAGAGTTTGGGCAATGAATCAGCAAATCCACACAGACAATTTATGTTGAATGCAGTGGTTTTGGGCGTGGCTTTAAGAGATGCTGAGATTTTCCATTCCGAATATCTCTAGTAGACTGCATAACTTCTGCCACACAGGTCTAGAGGTTTGCCAGACCTAATTGGTCACATTATCAGCAGCAGATAGTGGCAAAGTAAACTTTTTTTACAGGACTGTGGATGAACATCTGCTTATTACTGTGTTTAGTTGAGTCTATCATAGATCAGCCTGTCAAAGCAGTATAAGACAAATCGATGGCGATTTTGCTGCAGTTCACACCTTGTGATCTTTGAATGATTGTGAATTATTATTATTATTGATGTTCGTGTACTGACATCTGTTGACAACTTAAATGTTATCGATTTGATTAAATTGATGTCCTGTTCTTTTATCCCATCTGCTGAATTACCTGTTGTCATGCAGTCAGTTTATTACATAATCTTATGTCGCTTGTTGTTCGCATCGGTCCTTATTGTGCAAATGTAGATCTGTTGGGCATCACTTAGTGGATAGGGTTACAGACTAAGACATAAATCAGCATTTGACTGCTGATTTAGTGGCTTGAATATTGTTTAGATTTGCCATTACACTCTTCGGTCAATGTTTGTGCTATTCCATATGATAGTGAAAACAATATAAAGTTACTGATCTTTGTGTACTTGTTTTAATTTCTTATTAATTTAGCCTTGATTAGTGTTCAGAAAGTACTAGCTGTATTGTCAAGTGCATCTGGAATATTGCCAGTTGGTCCTGCGATAACACTGTCCACCATTTCCTTAGACTCGTTATCTACCCCACTGTCAATAACCTCACTAAATAGCAAAAGGAAATGATGTCTGCTACATTACAGGAGGCCTGTCTACCACACTAATGAAACAATCAGCTTTTAGAAGCTGGGCTAATCAAAGAGCTTCCAACCACTAAAAATACTCTACAGCTGGGAGCAAGACCACTTCCTGCTGTCTACAGTGGCAGAGCGGAACTGGCTGAGGGCAGCGCATGAGTTCCAGATTTATTGTGAAATACTTTAAGCTGCCTGCAATGGTGACCTTTCCCCTCTGCTTGAAATCTGTAGTAAACTGCAGGATGTTAATTGGGCAGGTCCAGTTCCAAGTGCCCACATCGATTCAAAACAGCTGAACGTCACTCTAAGAAGATAGCATGGTCTGGTGCCAAGCAATGCAACCACGCCTTAGAAGATAAGAGTCTTTAGCATTGGTTTTAAATGCTTTGATGCCTGATTAATAGTGAGATTTCAGCTAAATAAAATACACAGCGGTTTTGATAGAATAAGAAAATTGTAGTTTATATATACGATTTATAAATGTTGTTCTTGGGACAAAACCTTGCATCCCCATTTTTGTTATTTATCATTTTACATAATTTGAAAAGCTTTATTTTTTTAAATGGTCCAAAATTGGTTGGGGGGAAAAAATATTTATCCGTTCACTTCCATTAAAAGTTAAGAATGTTTTTCCTTCACCTTCGAAGATACTATTTGGAGATATAAAGTTTTGTGCAGACAGCAGCGAAATACATACGTATGTGTGTGTGTGTGTGGAAAATGAGAGAATGCACTACCTCTGCGTTTTGGACAACGAGTTGTGTAAGGGATGTTTTGCTCATGTTTTACAGTGGTTAAATGTGTCCTTTGATGTTTTTTCACAATGTGAATAAATAATGTACATTATCAGCCCTTTTAAACGCACCCAACCTGAACAATGATGGGTGAGGCTCTCTGACTCTGTGTGCACACAGGTGCACGTTTAAGGAAAACCTTGGTCATACCTTAACTATTGCTGTATCTACTATGGAGACCTTCAACTATATTTAACTCAATAATAAGATTATTTTTTTTCTTTTGAAATCAGAGAACAAATATGAAAAATCATCATATAACTAAGGAAATATGCTTGTAGTCTGTAGACTCTGGGAATTCTGCCAATTCATCTTATCAACAATTGACCTTTGCCCTGTTATGTATTGTGCACATTTTGAAAAAAGGACAAGGCAACTCTATATGTATTCTGTATTCAAAATTCTAAATGCGATCAACTCTGTATTCACTATTCTAATTGTGATTGTATTCACAATTCTAAATGTGATCGAGTCTGTATTCACAATTTTAATTATAATTGACTCTGTATTCACAATACTACGTGATCAACTCTGTATTCACAATACTAAATGTGGTAGACTCTGTATTTACAATTCCAAATGCAATAAAGTCTGTATTCACAATTCCAAATGGGACCAACACTGTAACTGAAATTTCCACTTTGAGCCGTCATGGTTCTATAACCATTGCCTTTACTAAAGAATCTTTAAAGAACCCCTTTTTTGACCAAGTACAAAGTCTGTATTCAAAAGTCCAAACAGGGCCAGCGAAACTGTATTCACATTTCCGTTTGACTAGCCTGCTTAAACAAAGTTTAAATAAAATACATTTAAAAATATCTATACAAATAGCATCATGTTCAAAACTCCCAAATAGGACCAACACTGCATTCCCATCTCCATATTTGTGTAAACCTGGTTAAACAGTTAAAAATGTGAACCCCACTTTATTCAGAATTTCTTACGGTGTTTCTTACTGTGTCCACATCTGCAGCAGGACACACAGTGTATATTCCCTCCCACCGCCTGCAAAAGAAATCAGTGTGATCCCAGTGAAGCCCTCCAGTGTCTTCTTTTCTTCATTGTGCGTTGATTTCCCTCCGCGTGGTTTGTTGTTTTGTTTATTTGGTTCCGCTTCTGCCCGCGTGTCTATTTTCTGACGTGATTAGTAGAGGAAGGCTAAAGCGCGCGGTCTCTCTCTCTCTCTCTCTCTCTCTCTCTCTCTCTCTCTCTCTCTCTCTCTCTCTCTCTCTCTCTCTCTCTCTCTCTCTCTCTCTCTCTCTCTCTCTCTCTCTCTCTCTCTCTCTCCTAGTTTCCAGTATCATTTCCTAACGGCTGAATGGAAGTGCTGGAGCGCGGTGAGGGTTGGGGTGGTAGCCGGGTTGTGGAGTTGAGAGGCTCTTCTAGCTCTGGAGCTCAGCGGGCTGTAGGTATCGCGGAGCCATGGAGGAGAGCTCTCAGCGCGGCCACTGACAGGATGGCCACCCGGACCGCCGGAGGAATCCCCGCGGTGCTCTCTCTGTGCTGGTTTTTGCTTCATGTTCTGGGAGACGTAAGTACCACGTGTGTTTTGTCGCTGCTGACCAAGTTTAAGAGGTTAAACATGAAAAATAAAGCCACGTATTTGACTGCAGGAGGGTGCCAGTGATGGGTCACTGGAGAATACGAGCTTTGGGCGACTGCTGAGGTTCACTCACAGGGCTCAGACTGTATCTGCAAACAGGCTGCTTTTACAGTTTCAGTTTGAACAGCAACTTTTCACGGATGAATTTATTCCCTGAGCCGTTGGGTTTACTAGGTGTTGACCAGGTTCAGACTAAGTTTAAATATGGTGTATTGTAGGCTAAATCAGCAGGTTTGTGTGAAATTAGATGTGGAGAGGAAATCTAATGAAGGTGAGTAAACTGTAGGGCTGTGAGGAATGAGTCAGTGCAGGAAATTCTGCTCCATGTCCACAGAGCATCTGTTTCATACAACCTTGATACACAGAGAAGAATTAAATGGATTAAAGGAAATTAGTGCTTTTCTCCTTTTATTTAAATGAATTTTACAATTATATTTCCCTACACTGTATAAATACTACTGTCATATAACTGACTGTGTAGTCTATAGGAATAACAAAAGGGTCCTTGCAACAAAAAACAGTATATGTGACATTTTCAGTAAAAGTCATATAAGCATGGTGTGGCATTTTATCATGCCCTGTATTCAAAATACAGGGGTCACTAAAATGTAAATAAAGCACAGTCTGGCTTTTTCTGACTGAACAAAATACATGAGAAAAGAAAATAACTGATAATCCAAAAAGGTTGTAAAGGTTAATACATGTATTTGTTGTTGTTGTTGTTGTTGGAGGGGCTCAGTGTGACTAGACTGAAGTGTAATGTATGATGAAATGCATCTTATTAGTGTCAGTGCCAGACTCTGCTGTGCTGAGTTCAAAATGCAGTATATTTATTTAAATCTATGAAGGCTTAGAACAGTTTTTAAATTAACATGATACTTTACACTGGCATATTTACAGAAGTGTAAGTTGATGTGTTAATGTTGGTGAAATAAATGTAAAAACACCACCACCATTATTATTATTATTATTATTATTATTATTATTATTATTATTATTATTATTGTTATTATTATTATTACAATACAGTGACAATAGTTATAGTAATGTCAGTGGAGGTAATTGTAGTGTGTCACACTACATTTTGCTGAGTCATTTCACTAATTGAATTGCCTAGGTTGTGAATTTAGTGTGTCCTTCAAATTATTTTTTTCTGCTGCAGGATTTGTACTAGAATAAAGCAGTATGAGCCAGCATAAAAGGAGACATACCAAACCAAAAATAGTTAATGGTTCTTCCACTGCGATTCTGACTGAATCACACCTCACTTAAATAGCCTACACCATAACTCACACAGGGTTTTTGCTTTAATCTTAGTGCTAACAGCTGAGCTATAATCTTTGCATTTAGGGTAAACTCAAGTGCTCTCACGCATAGTGGAACAGTATTTGATGACAGACAGATGAGGTCTTTTTGTGGATTGCTGTGGTGAATCTTTTGAAAATGTCAGTAGACGAAAGATTGAGGAATCTTACTTCTAACTTTTTCTTTATCTTCAAAGGTTACACGGCAAGATGGCTACTTGAATTCTCTACAGAGTCCAGGTATGTGTGTCTTTCCATTACGAATTGCTTGTAAGCCTGAGTTGCTTGACTTTGTCAGTAAAAGTTTACAGTGCAATGCACTTGTCTTGTCCGCCCATCTACTGATATCTCCAAAAGTACAAAAGTATTTGCAACACATTTAAATGTCCTTTAAATAACTCTCCCATGCTGTTGCAACTTTTCCTTGTACTTATAACATCGCAGTAAATGAGACGTGTAGTGCACCGTGCCAAAAAGTGATTGCAGAAAATGTTGTTTCCGTTGTCAAATGCATCTCATTCAGTGCCAAAAGCACCATCCCCTCACTTGCAGTTAGAGTAACACATATAAGCGAGAGAGAGAGAGAGAGAGAGAGAGAGAGAGAGGGAATGGGGATTAAACAAATGTGTCATTGATGGGCTGAGTGTTGGCAGCAACAGGGCTGAAAATGGCACCGATTTTTCATTTCTCTCCATGATGTATTTGTATCATATGACCTTGAACACTTCCCTTCACTGCATGCCTGAGCAGGTTTCTCAGTTTGCTTTATTAGGACTGGATGCTGATCTTCTCACCAGCATTCCCAGCCTCTCAACACCCTCCACTCCCTGCTCAGACAGTGCAGGATTCCTCAGAACTGCTCTGTCTGCAGACTCAATTTATTTGTCTTCTGATAGTCACTGGGTTCTTTTTCTAAATTGTCAGCATCATATCAAAAGTTCTCCAGTGTTTTTTGCAATATTGGAAAACACCACACCATTCATGATGAATGAACCCATAAAAATGGTTCAAAATTATATTAGAATGAAATCTCGTTACGACAGCTTCCTCCTGTAAAGTTTCCAATTAGGAGATGTGAGGTTTTCTTACCACTTATTCTTATAGTTTATGTCCTTGACACATAAGTCTTCTACAGTGGCTGCGGTCCAGTGAGGGCATGCTCTTTATCAGAGTCTATTATTGTAATGCCCCGAAAATTATGATTGGAATCTTGCCCGGATACTGCTTCAGCAAATTGCTTCATGTTGCTATAGGCTGTGTAGGGGCAGAATTACAGCATGGAACCCAAGCTTTGGTATGACTTAACATGTACAAGAAAAGCTTGTGGATTACTGATGTATTAATTTGGGACTGAACAAACTGTACAAAGTATTTCAGACACTAGCATATTTTGAAGAATTTGCAAGCTATATATACTGGCAGGTAGACAAACTATATATATATATGTATATATATATATATATGATATATATATATATATATTGTTGTTGTTGGAACAAAACCTTGTGTCTCCAAAATGGTAACTTTACAGGAGAAAGAAAAAACCTACTTTACTTTAAATGTAAGTCAATGAAACCAGGCTTTTTTCCAAGTGAATTTGGGTCATTTCTTTTAGTCCATTCATCATGAAATTTACAGATAATATAAAGTGCAACAGGTATTTTCAAAGTATGTCAAAAACTGAAAAATGTCAAAAATGGAGATATGAGGTTTTCTTCAGACAACAGCAAAATATATTTGTATGTATATTATCAAGACCAATTTTCCATATTGAACAAACTTAATCTAAGCATATTTTAATTTCTTGTCAGCTGTCGTTACTGGTATTCTGTTTATGTGTTCTAGAGGCAGCATTAATGAACTCCCTCTCAGTAACATTAGAATTAAAAGGCCAAAGACACTGTCATGTATATCCAGCAATACCACTATTCCTGGTAATAGCAATAGTTAATCAAGGTAAAGAGGGTAATAATTCACATCCAAATATCACAACAGCCTTGTGAAGACCTGATCATTGCGCTTTTTTGGTGATCAGTTTTAATGTTTACTAAATCACACTGGTCACAGTGGAAATTACAGTCCCTTCAAGCAGAAATGATGGAGATTAGAGGTGGATTAGAGTTATACTAGGCATGTATTATAGAATTCTTTGCTGTTGGAAGTGAATTTAGTCTGTGGTGCAGTTGGTGAGTTGTGGTGGAGGATCATCAAGAAGAACCTGAAAAATGTCTCTATTATGCTTAAAGTTTTGGCTAATCTGCTCTATTTGGGAATTTGGCTCAAAGACTAGTCATAAGTGTGAACTAAATATTTAGTTTAAAGGGCTCAAATCATGGAAAACTGAGTGAAGTGAGGTGAGTTTGATGTAGTTTGTAAACATTGTTCAAGCTTCGAAGCATACTGTTCAGTGCTGAGTCTATACAGTCTGTATGTGGAACATAAGCTGGAAAAACAGCCAGCACTGAACTCACTGCTTTTGTGATGTCACGCACACATATACATATATCCACCTGTTCAACCTATAGCCGTTTAGCCCCACCTACTCACGCTGAAGTCGCAAAGAGTTTTTCAACTTTGATTGCTTTTTGAACCAGGCACAGTACAGGCCAGCCATTCAGAACATAGCTCATTTACATACACCAGTCTTAAAAGCGCCCGTCACAAAAACAGACTGTTTAATTCTAAAGGATGAAGGGAGATTCGAAAATGGTCTTCACTAATGTTATAAGTAGATGTCAGTGAACAAAGTAAAATATAATAAAAATTTAGAATATGAGCCCTTTAAAACAATGCTGCAGCATTTTTCAACCTAATCTCTATCTGCCTCTTCTGTAATTACCATCAACAATAATTTCACCTTGTTTCGCTGTACCAGGAAAAAGAACAGAAAAACCAGTGACTCAAAACACATTCATAAAGAAGCCTGTGGGTGTGGTAATTAACCCTACCCTTTAAAAAAATAAAAATGGTGCTTTAAAATTGGGCTGCCTTAAAATTTTGAGATTATCATAATCCATTAACAGAATGGAACACAGTCATTATTGTTCTGTTAACTTACTATTAGATGTTCATTTAACCTTTAAAGCCATCCGGTTACTTACTTTTTTACAGCGTAGACAGTAGATTTCTACAGTAGAATTTAACTCAAGCATTTAACTTTACTATATATATATGCCCAATGTTATGCTTGATTCTAGGTGAGGAGCTATGGAATGTAATCATGTAATCTAAGCTTACTGCTGCTAACTTTCTGCTACCAGAACAACTGGATTTACATTTAGGCAGAATAATGTAGAATAATGTTTGGAAGCTGTGGAAGATGACTTTACAGTAGCTCTGACACACTTTCTCACCACAAATCGTAAACTGTTCCCACCTCAGCTCGCTAAGCCTGTGTCAAAGCAAGCTCAGCAGGCACAGGCAAAGCTGGAGTCAGTATTGGATGGGTGCAGATTTGCAAGCACATGCTCAAACGTGCGAAAGTTGCTCTCACGTTACCTTAAAAGCTTCATAGTCTGTAATACTCAGAGAGAAGGGGAACGATTTCTAAAGCTCATTACCCCGCACCCCTGCCCAACCACACACACACACACACACACTGTAACTCCCCCAGGGTTTAGCACCTGGCCTTGGCAGTTAGAGAGAGGTTAGTGCATTCTGTCCTCTGATTGATCCTGCTTCGCTTCCGTGTTTTCTTCTGCCAGTGTTGGCCGAGAGGCGCGTGTGTGTCGATTACTGATGACCTTGGTTGGCACTCATCATCCACTCCCACTTCTGGCAGTCAGGAATAATGAAACTTAATACTGACTACGGATGTAACTGCTTCAGGTTACGTGAGTTATGGATAGCCAGGGCTGTTTCTTGCTCAGAATCAGCTCAGCTCCAAAAAACGACAAGTAGCACTTCTACATGATTGCATTCTCACTATGTCATTCTGCACTGAAAATGTAATGAACTAAATGTACTTCATACAAATATACACATAATTTCCGCATGAGTAACATATTATCGCTGTCCTAAGACATCTTTGTTCCAAAATCTCCAAAACAATGGCTTTGTAGGAGAAGGAAAAACACATTCTTACCTTTAATCTACAGTGGGTAAGTCTGAGAGCACAATGAAAATCTGGAATTTCTTCATTTAAACCTGGAAATAAAAAACAGAAGGTTTGAGAGTTTTGAAATAGTAAAATAAGAAAAAGTTATGACAAGTTAAATGAAGAAGATATATTGAAGATTCTGCACTATTTCTGGCACTATTCAAATTTAAGCCAAATTGTGAAATTGGCTTTGTTAAGGCCTTTGTACAAGGAGGTCAGTTTATTTTGTCTTATTCCTTCCACCGAAGCTCACGTTCAGACGACTCTCAGGTAGATTTGATCTACTCATCAGAGGCTTTTGCACAAACGTGTGAAGTCCATGCCAGCTCGAGTGCACACTGTTGTTAAAGTAAAAGAATCATACCAAATACTAAGGAATACAAATTCAAGTAAACATTTAAAGATTCCACTTTTCACTCAAATTGTTATGCTGATAATTTAATTTGTTATGAAACATTTTGTATTAAATTAGAAAAGAATGCAAAATAGAAGCAATTCTCACTAGTGGTCTCAGACTTTTGGACCCCACTGTTTATATTCCCTAAGGGAAATAAAAATAAACAAAGAGATTCCCTTAATATCTCTGTAGTTTCTTCTAGACAATAGTGAAATCAGATGGAAAGACAAAGGAGACTTTTACCTAAGTCTCTTGCACTCAGATATTTTTGTTGAGAAAAAGAGCCCTATAATCTCACGTATGTCTCCTCTTGAGTTTAAGTAGAGATCACAAGAAAATCACGCATGGTGCTTAGATTTGCCAAGATAAAACGTTTATCTGCAACTAAGCTCTCATCTTTCCTTCGTCTCTCTTGTATCTATGTCTTCTTTTTGTCTATTGTTATTTCTTTGTTAAAGAGGAATTCCATCAATTAAAACAATTCTGGATAATTAAATATTTAACATGCAAACATAGTCATTCAGAGTGGTTTGATGTAAAATGTTTTGTTCTAGAGAAACTTACAGAGTCAGAATTGTTCACGGCGGTGGTGATAGGAACCAGACGTCTGAAGTGTTTAATGCCTCTAAAAGCTCCCTTACACAAGGTTATTACATGAAATGGATTAATACATTACTGATTGCATTACTTATGAACACATTACTTTGAATAAAATAAGTTGAATGCATTACTTTTTTCAGCCTAGTGAAGTTCAGTCATGGCCCTTTACACATGCACATTAAACAGCTGGTCCATGTGTAAAGCATAGCCGCTGGCAGTCATCCACACATCATATCAGTTCAGCTATATTGCCAGCTAGCTTTTAAAAAGCTCTGCTTCTGTCTTCCAAAGACAGAATGGTCATTTTACTGGAGGTCTCCTGCTTTCCTTAACCTTGCTGCAGGGCCTACTCACTTCTTGCCACTTGAGTTTGTAGAAGAGTAGTAAACTTCAGACGTGCATGCACATGGAGAACACAGCCAGTTTGTTTCCCCAATAAAAACCTGAGATTGCTCTCAGGAATGTAGCTGATAGGACCCAAATGCTGTATTATGCAGTGTTGGTCCAAAGTGTGGCTTAAGGATGGGGATTGCCGTCATTACTGCTCCTGGCTGCCTGCTCCACATTAGCTTTACGAGAGAATGTTCCTTCACATAGGATTTACCTAAAGCCAGAATAATTAGCTGCTCTTGCTACCACGTCATAGACTTATGAAAACATACTCTAACTCTAAATTCCACATCTGAATTTTATGCAGTTTGGATACAAATTATAAAGAAAGCTTTTTACAATGTATATTTTATATGAATAATTACTTGTTTCTTGACAGTCTTTGTAAAAAATTGGTATTGGCTTTTCCTTTTTTATGTTGCAGTCTCATTCACATATACGCTGTAATAACTCACTCTAAGCTATGACAGGAGTAAACCCAGGAGCTGTGCAATCTGTGTTCGGGTGACACGTCTGTTGTGTGACTCAATAGAGCAGATGCTCTAAACACCCTTTTCTGCAGCACTGCAGTCATTAGTATGACTGAGCAGCACAAGATCCTGACCCTCTACACTCAAGCAGAGTGAGAGCAAAGGCACAAACTGAGAGACAGCAAGAGAAAAAAAAACAGAAAACTAAGAAGAACTCCTCATGTCACACCTCTAGTGCAGTGACAGGACTGGCTTTCATCATTTGATCATCGTTTTCAGCTAGTGAAAGTATTTATACTTAGTCAACATTCATCACAGTGTATGTAATAGTCCTATTATGCCTCTTTCTAAAACTTGTGATTCGAGTGAATCTAAACTGTGTGACTAAAATCCTTTTTTGTTTTCATGTATTTTTCTGTTTCCTCAGGCCCTCTGTCCTGCTCTGAGGGCTTCACAGAGCTCGGTTATTACAATGGCTCTGTGTCACAGACAGAATCAGGCTTTCCCTGTTTGAAATGGACTGAATTCCCCGACTATATGCTGCAGTACCCAAACAGAGGGCTGGGCCATCACAGCTACTGTAGAAACCCTGACCGTGAGGCGAACCCATGGTGCTTCTTTAGGCAACGCTCTGGAGCTATTGGCTGGGCCTACTGCGACTGCCACCAAGGTGAGGGCTTCTGCTTTGATGTGTTACAAACTTTCATAGAGTGTATTTGGACTTTATGGACTTTTTATTTTAAATAAAAAAACAAAACCCAGTCTAACCTCAGCCATCAAAGCCAGTCCAACCTCAGCTCTCAAACCCAGTCTAACCTCAGCCATCAAAGCCAGTCCAACCTCAGCTCTCAAACCCAGTCTAACCTCAGCCCTCAAAGCCAGTCTAAACTCAACTATCAATCCCAATCTAACCTCAGCTTTCAAAGCCAGTCTAACCTCAGCCATCAAAGCTGTCTAACCTCAGCTATCAAACCCAGTACAAGCTCAGCCATCAAACCCAGTCTATCCTCAGCTATCAAACCATTAGCCATCAATCCCAGTCTTACCTTAGCTATCAAAGACAGTTTAACCATATCTATAAAGCCCAGTCTAACTTCAGCTATTAAACCCTGTCTAGCTACCGCTATCAAACCCAGTCTAATTTCAGCTATTAAACTCAGTCTAAGCTCAGCCATCAAACCCTTAGCTATCAAACCCAGTCTAACCTCTGCTGTCAATCCCAGTCTAACCTCAGCTTTCAATCCCAGTCTATCCTTAGCCATTAAACCCAGTGCAACCTTAATTGTCAAACTCAGTCTACCTCTGACATCAAACCCAGTCTAAGATCAGCCGTCAAAGCCAGTCTTACCTCAGCCATCAAACCCAGTGTGACCTCAGTTGTCAAAATCAGCCTAACCCTCAGCCATCAAACCCAGTCTAACTTCAGCTATCAAACCCTTAGCCATCAAAGGCTAATTTAAGATGTTAATCCCAGTCTAACCTCAGCTTTCAATCCCAGTCTAACTTTAGCTATCAAACCTAGTGTAACCTTAGTTGTCATACCCAGTCTGCCTCAGCCATTATATCCAGTCTAACCTCAGCCATCAAACCCAGTCTAACCTCAGCCCCTGGCATCAGTCTTTCAAATCCAATATTGACCCGATTTAATTTATGGTATGTAACCTGTTATTCTGGGATGGCTTTTTTTTCGTTTTGCTTTTTTTTCCTTCTTAACCAGGCAGACTAATACATGTTAATTTAGTTCCAGAGTGGCTGTGGTTTGTGTGTGTCTGTGAATGACAGAGCATTTTACTCTCTGTCTGCTGGTCAAGGACTCTGTCTGTCCTCTCCTTTTATTGTATACAATCTGGCCTGTTACCGTGCAGTGACTCTCCCTTTGATTCAGTCCATCTGTCGGGCATTTGTCAGTGTGTGTACGCCTGTGTGTTATGCGCCTCTGGCCTCCTTTGGGATGGAGTGTCCATTAGCAGTTTGCCTGTCTTTGTGCTAATCTGTCATCGCCTTCCTGTATGTGCTGCTCAGGGCTGTGCTGGTGTTGAAAACTGTTTGCCTCTTCTGTGTTTGCTGTGATTATCCCGTTCTGCCTCTGTCTACCTTTCCCTCTCAGAGTAATAACCTTTTTTCACAATTGAAGAGTATGGATGTATATGCATGTGTATACACTTGTGCATAAGCAGCATCTTTATTTACTTGCCAAGCTTAAGGTACTACACATTGCGTAGCACTAAGCTACAAATAAAATGCACTCTGCTATGCAGTTATGCAGGTGTAATGACAGAGTTGATTTTTTGGTCTGTATCTCTTGTTTTTGTCTGGCTGAGAAATACTAGCTGCTCTTTGAATCACCAAAATATTTAAGTTTAAATTACTCTGTCCAGGTGCAGCCAGGCTTATGGGAGGCCCATCCAACAAGAGCGGTCGGCTGGAAGTTTATCTGAACGGTCAATGGGGGGCAGTGTGTGACACACACCTGACTGACCGAGACGCAAGTGTCATCTGCCGGCAACTTGGGCTGGGGTATGACCCTTTACATTCAGTTCTGGGCCTTTGTCTGTGTGTTCTTTCACAACGTTTTGAAACACCAACAGCCCTTTACATTGTGTGAATTTTACATGATGAACGGACCAACAGAAACCAACAGTCTAAAATAATTTTGTTACATTATCATACATTAACGTGTTAATGCTAATTAACATGCATTACAGTATGTTCTGTACTATGCTTATGTAACAAGAGGAGACCTGAGACAGTGTGTAAGAGTGATTTGTCTTGATTTCTTCATAATCACATAGGGCTCTGTCCATAACAGGAGTCAGGCATATAGCGCAATCCAAGACATATATATAACACAGAGATCCAAAAAATAGCCAGAACGAGGCGAAAGCATTCTCTGAACAGTAGCACTCACATGGTAGTGGTATGTTAGTGAGTGTTATGCTGATAAGAGTCAGTCAAAGTAGTGCTGCTGGGATTTGTTAAACACTGAGTACTGTATATACATGCTAACAAGACACAGGTGAGCCTAATGGCAATAATAATGAGCAAGCGGAGCCATAGCTTATTAGACACAGGAGGAGGCGGAGCCAAGACGAGGATTCCATGGCAGTTCACAGGTGGAAATTATGTCTAATAGCATGTCCGTTGTTGTGCAGAGAAATCGGCACTGCCCTCCAGCACTCCTACTTTGGGCCTGGTTCTGGACTCTTCCATTACGAACGCCTCGGCTGCTGTGGCATTGAGAACTCGCTGGTAGAGTGCAGAAACAGGAAGTTTGTCTCCGGCGATTGTAACCATGGAAACGAAGCTGGAGTGGTGTGTGCAGCACCTGAAGGTGAGACAGCTTTCTGTGTATTGATTTTTTTTTAAATAATGCATATTTGCCTCTAAATATAATATTTCAGTAAGAATAGCATGTGATAGTGAATAGAGTGAAGAATAGTGCATAACTACACAACAGGAAAAGAATTTAAAATGGTACTTGAAGACCTTGTGAACTGTAGTCATGGGGACATATACTGTATTTCTGAATCATTTAAATATCATATTTTGGCATAATGTTATTACCTGCCTATAACTACATCTTATTAAATAGATCTGTAAGTGGCTTTTAGGCTCTTGTTGGTATGTTAAGGATTAAAGCGTGTCAGGTTTGACACGCTCAGTTGCCGTATTACATCCACACACACATACTAACTTTTTCACTCCAGCCACTCTGATCAGAGGACTTCAAAGAGGTACAGGACTAGTGACAGAAATACTGTGTAAGCACACATGCCTGTGTGTATTTGTTTGTAGAGGGAGAGAGAGGGGCAAATAGAACACAGGCAGGTATATTTAGAGTGAGCTAGGAATGTTTCACAGGAACATCAGGAGGCAGAGCGAAACCAGAGAAGTCTGAGGCCCTTCCAGAGAGTCATCATTTGCACCCCAACATGCAAACATACAGGACTGTATGGAGGACTCGATATAGCACATGCTATGGAGTGGGTCTTGTGTTCTGGCATATGTATTGATGCTATATAGTCTACATGGAAGGCATGCTTCAAAAGAATCAGGCTCTGTACCAGTGGTGCCCAAACTTTTTGTCATGTCAAAGTGCAATGTTTGTGGTGGACCAAGGGCAAAAGAGACATAACACTATACAAATAAAGCAGGTGGATAGGTGTCAAATTGAGTTTTTAAAAATGTGTTATAACGTTAAATTATAACATTGAATATTTTTAAAAGTACTTGAAAAATACAATTTTAATAGGAATTAATAGAAAATAAGAGTTTAATAAGTTATTTGCCCTCTCATTGGGTAAAGGAGTGAGGTTAGGGTAACTTTCTGGCTGGCCGAATCAAACATCCTCATGGGCCAACTTTGGCCTGCAGACCACACTTCGGGCAGCACTGCTCTATACTAAAGCACAGCACCTGTGTTTACATTTCGATTAAGTAAATTGTGTACATCTATGATCTTTGTTGATAAGACTGTATTCCCACTCTCTCTTTTAGGCAATGGCACCCCCTTGAGGCTGGTGGGAGGTTTGGAAGAATTTGAGGGGCGAGTGGAGGTGTATCATAAGGGCAAATGGGGCACTATCTGTGATGACCAATGGGATGATATTGATGCAGAGGTAGTCTGTAGACAGCTGGGTCTTGGGTGAGAGGCATTACTTTTACATGTGTGAATTGTAAATAAAATGTAAATAAAAACAAAATGCAATGATGTGCTGATCACTTAAACCCTATAATTAATTGAAAATAGTACAAAGACAACATATCAAATATTAAAACTGAGAAATTTTATTGTTTTTTGAAAGATATATGCCCATTTTGAATTTGATGCCAACAACACATTCCAAAAAAGTTGGGACGGGGCAACAAAAGGCTGGTAAAGTTGTGTAATGCTAAAAACACTTGGTGGTTGATTGGCAACAGGTCAGTAACATGGTTGGGTATAAAATAGGCATCCCAGAGAGGCATTTTTTTTGGAAATCATGGACACTGTGTCCTCCGGACTAAAACCACTCAGCTTGTTATCAGTTCACACTTCAAAAGTCAGTATTCATGATGGTACAGGGGTGCATTAGTGCGCATGGCATGGGTGACATGCACACCTGTGAAAGCACCATTAATGCTGAATGATATATGCATGTTCTGGCAACATCTACTGCCATCCTGATTACATCTTTTTCAGGAAAGGCCTTGATTATTTCAGGAAGACAATGCCAAACCACATTCTGCATGTATTACAACAGCATGGCTCCATAGTAAAAGAGTCTGGGTGCTAAACTGGCCAGTCTGCAGTCCAAAACTGTCACTTACTAAAACCATTTGGCACATTATTAAATGAAAAATACGACAAATGGGCCCCCGAACTGTTGAGCAGCTGAAATCCTATATCAAACAAGAATGGGGAAACATTTCACTTTCAAAACTACAATTGCAGTTGCAATTGGTCTCCTCAGTTCCCAAATACTTACAGAGTGTTGTTAAAAGAAGAAGTGATGCTGCACAGTGGTAAACATGCCCCCGTCCCAACTTTTTTGGAACATGTTGTTGGCATTAAATTCAAAATGGGCATATATTTTAAAAAAAAACAATAAAAGTTTCAACATTTGATATGTTGTCTTTATAGTATTTTTCTTTAAAAATATGATTTACATGATTTACATATTATTGCATTCTATTTTTATTTACATTCTGCACAACCTTTTGGGAAACGGGGTTGTATTATTAATAGCATATCGCTTTTGTCAGCTTTAATTAGCTTTTCAACACATAAAACAGATGAGCTGTTCAGCTGTGCAGTCAGTAATTAAAATTAGTGCATACACTTAAAACCTTATCATAGGCTACTCTTCATTTGTTAGTTTCCAATTAAAACAGCCATTAAGCACAAGTTATTAATTTTTCAGTGTCAGGAGAAAAGTAAAAACCATACATTCAACAAAAACATTACACAGACACCTCAACAACAAAATATATCAAAATATCCACCCTATGCCTTTGTCATGGCTTCCATTCTTGCTTTTTCACACCTCCAAAGTTCAGTCTTAGAAGTTGGTTGCATTTTCTGCTTCTTAGGATCCAAGTAATACCAAACACATTAAGTGATGTTGAGGTCTGGACTCTGCATCAGCACCAGCCACTTCTTTTTTGGTTTGCAAATTTCCTTTTCACAGTAACGGTTTCTTGACTGCTACACATCCTTTCAGACTCATAGCGTTGAGTCTTCTCACAGTGGAAGGATGGACAGAAACACCTGTGGATTTTTTTCTCATCTAAAGCAAGAGATGAGCTTTATTTTCTCCTCTCTCTCAAAGATGAAAGTTTTAGGTTAATTTTTTCTGATACTGACTTCGTCTTGCACATTTGTTAGGAGTCCCATTTTCTCCATATCTTTTCAGAACTTTCTAAACTTTTGGAATTTTCCCCTTCCTTATCCAAGTGGATTATCTTATATCTAATCTTCTCAGATATATCTCCTAAAAATGGATAACTTAAATAGTTATAATGTTTATGATGGCAGTTTTGACTAGGAATTATATAACCGAAGGGTGGTTTCTGATTTTACAGTAAAGTACTGTTTATAATATATTATAAATAATTTAAATATAACATTTAAGTTTAATATAAAATTTTGAGTAAACCTTTAACCTTCACAGATCCGCTGAGAAGCTCAGACTTCCATTTCTCATTCCTGTACCTTAATAATAACACAATCATTTTACATTGTTTTCCATGTAGTCACTGAATAATAAGTGAATAATAAAGATGTGGAGGACCATGAAGTGTAAGGGGTGAATAATTTTGATAAGAGGAATTAACAGTTATAGGATATATCACAGGAGAGATCAGAACAAGAGCACTACACTTATGCTGAGTGAACTTTATTAATATAGATGAAGTGAAGGAGTACATGAATAATTGATGGGTTTGAGTGTGTGTTATGTTAAATGAATGTGCAGATAGAGGGAGGAAGAGAAAGAGAGAGAGAAACATTCATTCACCTGCCCTTTGGTCTCGCTCACCTTCAGAGCACTCAGAGATAAGAGAAAAAACATAATGCAAAACAAACATAACTCAGTTCTGTCAGTCTTCTCCTTCACAAACATTGTTTATAGTATTTAGTTTATTGCTTCATTATATTTAATCTGTATTTTTCAGTAGCTTAACAGAGTAAAGAATAAGATTTTAGGTTTTATTGATTGAACGCTGTGTTGGGAGTTAAGTGTATATCTGTGTGTGTGTGTGTGTGTGTGTGTGTGTGTGTGTGTGTGTGTGTGTGTGTGTAACGGTGTGTTCAGGGGTGTGCCGAAAGCATGGATGTGGTCTCATTTCGGCCAGGGCTCTGGGCCCATCCTGCTGGACGGGGTACAGTGCACAGGAAATGAGCTTTCTCTGGAGGAGTGTCCTCACATGCCCTGGGGCCAGCACAACTGTGACCACATGGAGGACGCAGGCGTGTCCTGCAACCCATACACAGGTAAACAGCACAAGCGCATCACAGATATGTGCTGAGTGTGTTGTCACTGTCATATCAATAACACCATTTTTAATTTTTTATATAATTAGAAAATGCCAGCTATTGTTTACATTGTGTGGAAATTTCATGAAAAATTACACATGATGCAAAAAAAGAATCTTGTTGCATTCATTTACAGTAGATTTTTTTTCCTTTCTATGAGGGAAGATACAGTATCATTTTGTCTATATATGAGATTTTGTCATTAAGGCAATGATATACTAGACTAGGTTTCCAGTCTCAGCCATGGGGACCAGCTGTCCTGCACAAATTGCCTTCATCTCTGTTCTAACACCCCAAGTTCTTTATGAGCTAAAAAGGAATAGAGCAATAAAACAAAACAAACTTTGCAGGGTTGTTGCCATTGAGGAGTAGAACAAGAAACCACTGTACTACATAAATACACACATGGATACATGTGATTAATATTTGACCACAATAACAAACTTCAGACAAAGGACCCATGTTCCGAACATACAAGTCATGTTAGATCGGGAGACTGTTAGATTAGGAAAAGCACCTTTATTTATGTATCTGAATAAGGAGCACAATAATAAAGCCTAGGGGTTAAACTGTGTGTATAGATGGTGTGCTGCGTCTGGTGGGAGCAGATGGACCGTGGGAGGGACGCCTGGAAGTGTATCACTCTGAAGAGTGGGGCACAGTGTGTGATGACAACTGGACTGAGCGCCATGCCCAAGTGGTGTGTCGGCAACTTGGATTCAGGTGGGCATGAAGTCTCTTGGCTTGCTGCAGTCAGAAGAGATTCTAAAGCAGTAGTCACCAGCCTTGTCTGATTCAACTAATGTATGTCTTCAGAAGAGTTTGGCAGGCCAGATTAGGTGTTTCCCACTTAACATTTTATTTACCTGTATGTCATCGTTCAAGGGAACTTTATTGGCAGAATCACAGGTGTGCTTTGAAGTTTATCTATTAACAAAAACAATTCTCTGAATTTTTTTATTTTAATTTTAATTGTACTTATTTATTCATTTATTTTTATTTCTACATTATTTGAACACAACAGCCGCCCTTTATAGTGTCTTTAATGGTGAATAGACCAGCATAAATGCTCCAGAATTGTTTGGAATTAAAACTCTTTGCGTCAATTTTAAAAGTAAATAAAGTTTTTGCCCTTTTCTGGTAAGTTACCATTTTGGAGGTACTTGTATTTTGTTTTTGGACATTGCAGCTTGTTTTCTCATATAATTAATTAAGTCTAAACAAGCTGACAGTATGTGACTTAAGCAAACAAACCAGACTTTTATGTGGAACATCCTCAATAGGAATGAACTCTCTTAAACTTTAAAGGCCTGGAAGTAGAACCACACTTCAATTCCTCACTCAGCTATATATGTTACATGTTAGTTTCATACTAGTTATGAAATAGTTAGTTAGTTCATACTAAATAATTCAGTACTGAGTAAGTCTTAAGGGTCTTAACTAAATACAACCCCTATTCCAAAAAAGTTGGGATGCTGTGCAAAATGTAAATAAAAACAGAATGCAGTCATGTGCAAATCTTTTAAACCCAGTATTTAATGTTGAGAAATGTTATTGTTTTTTTCAAAAATATTTGCCTATTTTGACTTTGATCCTAACAGCACGTCTCAAAAAAGGTGGGACAGGGCAACAGAAGACTGGTAAAATTGTGTAATGCTAAAAAACACCTGGTGGTTAATTGGCAACAGGTCAACAACATGATTGGGTAAGAAAAGCGTATCCCAGAGAGGCTGAGTCTTTCAGAAGTAAAGATGGGGAGGGGTTCACCAAGACTGTGCGGACAAATAGTACAACAATGGAAGAATAATGTTTCTCAACGTAAAATAGCAAAGAACTTGGAGTTTTCATTATATAAAGTACATAATGTCATCAAAAGATTCAGAGAATCTGGAGCAATCTCTGTATGTGAGGGACAAGGCCGAAAACCAATATTGGCTGGCCATGATATCAGGCTCTCAAGTAGCATTGCATTAAAAACAGACATAATTGTGTGGTGGAAATCACTGCATGGGCTCAGGATCACTTCTGAAAATAGTTGTTGCTGCATCCACAAATGCAAGTTAAAACTCTACCATGCAAAGAAGAAACCATATGTAAACAGGATCCAGAAATGCTGCTGCCTTCCACCCAAGGACCCAAGCTCATTTAAGATGGACTGAGGTGATATGGAAAAGTGTCCCGCAGTCTGATGAATCAAAATTTGAAATTCTTTTTGGAAATAATGAACACTGCATCCTCCCGGCTAAAGACCATCTGACTTGTTTTCAGTGCACAGTTCAAAAGCCAGCTAGGTCTGGGGGTGCATTAGTCCACATGACATGGGCTAAATGATATATACAGGTTTTGGCAACATACGCTGCCATCCAGACGACGTCTTTTTCAGGGAAGGCCTTGTTTATTTCAACAAGACAATGTCAAACCACATTCTGCATGTATTACAACAGTATGGCTTCATAGTAAAAGAGTCCAGGTGTAAACTGGCCTGCCTGTCACCCACTGAAAACATTTGGCGCATGATGAAATGAAAAATACAACAAACGAGACCTCAAACTGTTGAGCAGCTGAAATCCTATATCATGCAAGAATGGGAAAACATTTCACTTTCAAAACTACAGCGACTGGTCTCCTCAGTTCCCAAATGCTTACAGAGTGTTGTTAAAAGAAGAAGTGATGCAACACAGTGGCAAACATACACCCGTCCCAACTTTGTGTTGCTGGCATTAAATTTAAAATGGGCTTATATTTTTCAAAAACAATAACATTTCTCAGTTTCAAACTTTGATATGTTGTCTTTGTAGTATTTTCAATTAAATATAGGGTTTACATGATTTGCATATCATTGCACTCTATTTTTATTTACATTTTGCACAGCATTTTTGGAAACGGGGTTGTAATAAGTCTACAGAATTATACTAGACTTATAGTAGACTTAGAATTGTAATAGACTGCTTTTTCTAAAGGCCACTGAATAAAAGATCCCTACTTTATCTATCTTATATACTGATGAAATAATAATACCCATCTTGTGCTCTGGGTTAAAACAAGAAAAGTAATAATGCAGTTACTTTTCCAGCAGAGGGCGAGCTGAGGTAGCTCCAGATGGTGCATATGGAGAGGGCACAGGGCTGATCCTGCTGGATGAAGTGAAGTGTGAGGGGGGCGAGAGCTCCCTGCTGGAGTGTGAGCATGCAGAGTGGGGGCGTCATGACTGCTCTCACAGTGAAGATGTGGGCGTACGCTGCGAGAGAGCGGTCGACACCAATGACATTCCTGCAGTTCCTCCGGTCTCAGGTAACACGTGTGACTTTTTATGTCTACTTTACAAATGACAGATGGCAATCTCGTGCCATGCGCTGCATATTTCTTCTGCCATATTTGCAGGCCCTCTGGTGAGACTAGTGTCTGGAGAGAGTCGTAAAGAAGGCAGAGTTGAAGTCTTCCTTAATGGCCAGTGGGGCAGTGTGTGTGATGATGGCTGGAATGACATCAATGCTGGAGTGGTCTGCAGGCAGCTGGGCTTTATGTGAGTAGCTGATCCTCATTCACAATGCAGGAGAAAGCAGGGGTGCATGTAAGTGATGGAAACGGTGACATTGTGATAAATACTATGTGTTTTTTTAATTGTTTGGATAATTTACATGAAACAGACTTTATGCTAATGAGCTGAGCATCAGCCTATGAAATTGTTGATATGAAGTGCAGAATCTGCTTTTGTTATGCCAGTAGTCAAGCTGTAGGAGCCTAGTTCTTTAAACTTGTTCCACTGTTTCTCTTTGTCAGTGGAGTGTCTAAGGCACGCTCCATGGCCTATTTTGGAGAGGGCCAGGGACCGATCCACCTGGACAATGTGAGGTGTGTGGGCACAGAGTCATCCCTGGGTGAGTGTCCAGCTGATGGGCCAGGCACGCATGACTGCAGACACAGTGAGGATGCAGGGGTCATCTGCGATTACGTCTCACAGCCAGCAGACGACAGCGCCATGGCAATGCAGTCATGTGGCCTTAGGCCCAACACACAGCGCCGCAGGAGGAGGATCATTGGTGGTGACAAGTCGCTAAGGTAACTGACCCCTTCTGTGCAAGAATATATAGAAGTATTTTCAGTTTGAAAGTGGTGTTTATGAACCTGGCCACATCAATATTGTAGTGATTATGTTTAATTTTACTGTATACCTGAGTCTAATTGTGCATATTACGGGATGCACAATGACGATATCCACTGATGACAATTTTTCATGTACATATGTCCCAATTCCAATATATAAGCATTAATAAAATGTTCAATTAAATTGAAGTAGCAATAAAGAGAAATATAATGTTTATTATTACAAGGTTACAAATGCAGTCAAATGAATAAAATGCGGATATTTTAGCATAGTACCACAGCATCATATAAACATTCTGCTCTTCTGGAGTACAATACATACACCAAATATCTGTTTTAAATGTTGCTTAAAACATCTCTCCAATGCCGCTAATGTATGCGATGAAATTTGTTCCAAAATGCATTATAGACCACTTTTAAAAATTTTCTTTTTTCATGAAATGGGGTGCTACATTGTGATCAATATAACCTTTATTAGAGAAATAAAAATGTTTTCCTTTATATGTTAGCTGTTAGGGCTGAGCGATCAATCAAATTTATTTTCAATTACAATTTTGGCTTACAACGATAATGAAAACAGGATAAATGGGATAAAACAATGATTGTGCCATATTCTGTTACGCAATGATGCTCTTGTTTTGTTGTGTTATAAATCCTTTTCCTTCACAGCGGTGCGCTTTTGCCCGTCCCTAAAAAAAAATCATCTAGTTTTTTCAGTCTAATTTATTTTTATTTAAATGCATTAAATAAATGCATGATGCTTCCATGGTGAGTGAGTAATCATGTGAAATGATCGTGATCTTAATATTGACCTGAATGATCGTGATTGATTTTTGCCATAATCGAACAGCCCTATCAGCTGTTATTCTTTTCACAAAACTGTTATATTCTAAATTGTTAGAAATGGATATAAGGCATTTGTAAAGAAACTCATGTACATGAAATCCATATATACAGTGCCCTCCACAAATATTGGCACCCCTGGTAAACAAAAAGGCTGTAAAAAATATTCTTTATAGCTTATTTTTTGATCTTTCATTGAAAATATTTACAAAAATCTAACCTTTTTTCACTCCTTCATTTAATACTTTGTGCTGCCTCTCTTTGCAAAAATAACAGCTCTAAGTCTTCTCCTGTAATGCTTAATGAGACTAGAGAACACATGGCAAATGTTCTGAGACAATTCCTCCACACAGTCTCTCCAGATCCTTCAGATTCTGAAGTCCACATTGTGGATTTTACTCTTCAGCTCATCCCACAGGTTTTCCATGGGGTTTAGATCAGAGTACTGGGATGGCTGTGACAAAACCTTATGTCTGTGGTCAGTGAACTATTTTTGTGTTGATTTTGAGGCATGCCTTGGATGATTGTCCTGCTGGAAGATCCTTACTATAGCCCAGTTTAAGCTTACTGCCTGAGGCAGTCAGATTTTGATTTTAGTTCTGCTGGTACTTCATGACTTGAGACACAGACTTGAGTCTGTGATTCCATGCATCCAAACAAAATGTCCAGAGCCTTTGGAAGAAAAACAGCCCCACAGTGTCACAGGTCCACCACCATACTCCATCTTTGTGTCCACACTAAACTCACCTCTGGTGTTTGTTGCCAAAAACCTCTATTTTGGTCTTGTCTGACCAGAGAACATGGTCCCACTGAAAGTTCCAGTACAACTGTTCTGCTATTTTCTTGTAGCCATTTCCTGATTTGTGCAGCTCGACAACCTTTTGTCACATTGCTGTACTCTCTGGTCTTTCTCATAATGATGGATGACTGAGGGAATATGGCCTGTGTTTCATCTTATATTTATTCCCTAGTGAAGTCTTGGCTGACCATTTAAGTGTTCCTAATTACTCAGGTGAACTTAAAAACATAAAATATAAATGGGAATATATTTCAGTTACATTTCATTCTTAAGAGTTTCTAGAGCCAATAATTGTGACACATGTAGATTTAAGAAAAATATTTTTTCATATAAAGATTTAGTTTTTTATTCAATCATTACACCTTAAATAAAGCTTAGATTTTTGCTAATATTTTGAAACATAAAAAATAGAATAAGTAATTAAGAATATTTTTACAGCTCATTTTGCTCATGATTACCAGGGGTGCCAATATTTGTGAAGGGCACTGTAAATGAAACAAAAAGGAAACAAATCCTACTAGGCAATATAGCAGCGTGAAAATTAAAGTAACATTGATGTTTTTTGCCTTCAAGGCCACCAAAAAGTCATATTCATGATCACTTTGATTTTATCTTTCTTCTCCATTGAGTCATGCAACATGGTGGAGAGTATGTTCCTTCTTATATCATTAAAGTTTTAGCAAAGAAAATATTGTGGGCCACATGAAGGGCTTTTTTGACCTTGAGTTCCAGAAAACAATATCACCTGACTAGCAGAGCCACAGTCTTTCCATTTGGGAGAGTGGAGCAGGTCCAAGCCTGTCTTTTTCTTCTAGCAAATCAATCAGCTTAACTACTTGACAAGATGGGATTTACTGCCTTGTTTATTAGTGCATGGTGTGTAAATTGGATTCCAGAAATCTGCAGCAAAAATGTGAATATAGATCAAGGACTGCTTAGATCAATGGTGTCATCCAATCAGAGCTTGTAGTGTCTGCAACTTGTGAAAGGAGTACATTTAAGAATTATTCATGATCAGTCTGAATGCTTCAAAAGCATGTGTGCTTGCTGTGTAGAGGGGACTGGCCGTGGCAGGTCTCTCTGTGGCTGAGGTCTCAGTCCAAGAGGAACCATCCGCTTTGTGGAGCTACTCTCATCAACTCCTGCTGGGTTGTCACTGCTGCTCATTGCTTTAAGAGGTGAGAGGATGACATCTAGTGGTTCTGTTTGGAAATATCCCAACCCTATTTAGTCTATCTGCAACAGTTCTTCCAAAAAATGACCCTGGAGAATCCCTGTCCTGTGTATTCCCTGCTCTAACCCACCTGAGCCAACTAATCAGGTAATCACCAAACACTTTTTGAATTGAAGTGGGTGTGTTAGAGCAGGAAAAACTCTAAAATGTGCAGAATCAGCATACTCCGTCACCAGGGTTAGAAATGGGAATTCCTACAAATGAAGGGGATTCCTATAAATCAAATTAACTTTGCTTTTCCTGACATCTGTGATTGGGAACTACACCAACACACTGTCCCTTTATATCTGTCTCTGTCTCAGGTTTGGCAGTGATCCCTCACGTTACGTTCTGCGGTTGGGAGACTACCACACGGAGGAGAGGGACGACTTTGAGCGCACTCTTTCGCCTGAGCGCATCGTCATCCACAAAAAGTACCACAGCCAGGGCTGGGAATATGATATTGCCTTGCTGAGGCTGAAGGGCACAGACGGGAAGTGTGTGTCCTTCAACCCTCACACCAGTGCTGTCTGCCTTCCTGCTCAGAGTGACAGGAGGGCCAAGAGACCTGCTGCTTGTGTCATCACTGGCTGGGGAGTTACAGGTAAACAGCATCTGTCAAATTTGATGCCTGCCACATGTTCCAAAAAGTTGGGACAGGAGCATGTTTACCAGCGATGTACATCACCTTTCCTTTAAAAACACTTAATAATCATTTGGGGACTGAATTCAAAAACTGATCTAGTTTTGAAAAAATATTTTTTTGCCATTCTTCTGTTATACAAGTCTTTAGCTGTGCAACCACATGGGTCTTTCACTGTTGTGTTTTGCACATGGAGACAGGTCTGGACTGCAGGAAGACTGGTCTAGCACCCACTCTCTGGTAACACAGCTATGATGTTTTAGGACATGCAGAATATGGCTTGGCATTGTCATGTCAAAATAAGCATGGACATCTCTGAAAAAGACATCATTTAAAAGGTGGAATATGTTGCTCAGAATTTTCAGTGTTAATGGCGCATTCACAGATGTGAAAGTTATCCACTAATACCATCCCATACCATGACAGACCCTGGCTTTTGAACTTCAGACTGGTAACAGTCTGGATGGTCTGTTTCTTCTTTGGCCCATAGAACACATTGTCCATTATTTCCATAAACAATCTGAAAGGTTGACTCATCTGATCACAATGCACATTTCCACTGCACATCAGTCCATTTCAGATGAGCTCGAGCAGAGAAGTCAGTGGTGTTTCTGAATGCTGCTGACTGCCACTGTGCATAGTACAGTCTTAAGTTGTGTTTGTGAATGCAGCGATGGGTGGTGTTTATTGACAGCAGTTTCAGAGTGTTCCCGAGCCCATGTGCTGATATACATCACAGGAACATGCTGGATTTTAATGCAGCACCATCTGAGGGAGGGGGCATTTAGTTGTGGTTTTCAGCCCTGCCCTTTATGCAGAGAAGGATTACTCCAGATGCCCTTAATCTGTTGATAATATTATGATATTAGGTGAAATAAAATTCTTGCAATTGCTCACTGAGGAATGTTATTTTTAACCTGTAGGATTTTTTGCTGGTGAATTTTTGGCAAAGTGGTGAGCTTTGACCTATCCTTGCTTATAAAGGACTAAGCCTTTCCTGGATTTTCGTTTATTACCCAAGCATGATTGCATCACTTGTTTAGGAAGTTTTGAACATTTCAAAATGTTCCTAGTCTTAAATTGCCCCGTCCCAACTTTTTTGGAACATGTTGCAGACATTAATTTCAGAGTGAGCATATGTTTACAGAAAATTGAAGTTGATAAGGTAAAACTTTAACAGAAAGTATACATTAAAGTAGATTTTTACATCACTGGTTTCTGTTTTTATCTTTATTTTACATACTGTCTCAACTTTTTTGGAATTGAGTTTGAAGGAAGAATATCAAGAATAGCCAGTTTTAAGGCTAAATTTTGTATCTTATATGATACTTATTGGACATTTCATCAAGTGCACTTTGTGGGTATAGAATTAGTCACTGCAGCCAGAGATGGCCATCAAGGCAGTACAATACCGCTAAGTCTGTCAGGCACAGTAGCGTTGCTGGGGTTTTTAAAACTGTGTATGCTTACTGACCACTTTATCAGAAACACTAACCTTGTAGGTACACCTTGCAGAAATGTAGTTAGAGACTGTAGTTAATCTTTTTCCATGCGTAACATTTGTTACTCATCCTGTAGCCCTTCATTAGTGGTCGGTTTTTGACCGCAGAGCTGTTGTTGGCTGGACATTTTTGCATAGTGGACCCAGCAGTGACACTGAGGTGTTTAAAAATCTAGCAACACTGCTGTGCCTGATACACTCATAGCAGGTTGAGGGTGGCTGAGAGATTCTGCATAGCAACAGGTGGGCTACAGTCAGTAATAATACATCTACAAAGTCCATCTGTATGGTAGGTGCAGCTGATAAAATGAACACTGATTGTAGGTACAAGGTATGTGTACTCAACAAAATGACAGCTCAGCGTATCACACATTGTAAACTCTTTGCATTTCTTCCAGACTCAGAGTACTCTCGGACCCTGCTGCAGGCTTGGCTTCCATTGCTGCCTTCCTGGAAGTGTAAGAAACGCTACGGCAGCCGCTTCACTGGCCGCATGTTGTGTGCTGGCAGCCTGTCAAACCATCGTCGTGTGGACAGTTGCCAGGGAGACAGTGGGGGCCCACTGGTGTGCCAAGGCCAGGGTGGACGCTGGACGCTAACCGGGGTCATTTCCTGGGGTCATGGCTGTGGTGACCCCAGCTATCCTGGGGTATACACCCGTGTCAGCAGGTTCCTAAAGTGGATTGAGAAGGTCACCCTGGCTCCTGCTTAAGTCTGAAATTACAATGGTGCTATGGCTCATTCCTTGTTAATATACTATATTTAAAATATGTGAAGTCTGTAAAGAGGTGGCTAAACTGTAGAGATGGGACAATACCGCTTGTTCTTTTCCGATATCGATATTGAAACCTTAAGTATCGGCCATTTCCAATACCAATCTTGATGTTATATTTTTTTCTTTAACTATTACTACACTTTAAAATGAGCTGTTTGGAATTGAAGCACTTCTCTTAAGATGAGCATCATGCCTAAACTACTCAAACACTCTGCTTACACCACAGGAGGAAATGCACATCTAACAACATCACATCACACAATGTGAGTGTGTGCCATTTCAGGCTAGATTTGTTACAGTATTTAACCGGAATCACTCTTTTTTTCCTCTGATATTTATTTCTGATGATATTGGCCCAATGATACCTGGTTTCATATCAGTGCCATCTCTAATAAATTAGGGTGCCCTGTGAGGAGAGCTGACCTCTTTTTGCACGTTCACCAGCTCATATACCATTTTTACTTCTACTCGTTTGCGCTACAAAAGCCATGAGGAAAGAGGCAATGACATATCTCAAACACATGACTGACATTCTTGAGGTACAAGCATACTGAATGTGCAGAATCCTTAAGGTTGAACTTGCCTTGATTGACAAGACTGTATATACAGGCTGTATATAAAACCATGTTGAACTACACTGCATGCTATAATAGTGAAACACTTGCAGGTGTTTTTGAGTCTTTAATTTGTTTTATATGAAACTCAGTATTTGTGACAAATGGGTTTCATGTTTCTGTGTGAAGGGTGGTGTCTGCATTAAGCATTAAAATTCACCTACATTCCAGGGCAGCAAGAATACTTTATTAGTCGTCAGTATAATTATTCATAATAATCTCTTTTTAGAGATGCAGTAATGTTAAATGTAAATGTACATATCTGTCCATAGAAAAACATGTATCTCCAAAATGGTAACTTTACAGGAAAAGATAAAAACGTTCTTAACATTTAATGCAAGATAATATCTAGAGGTTTTATTTCAGGTGATTTTAGAGCATTTCTATTGATTAATTCATCATGAAATTTCAAGGACAGCTGCTATGTTCAAATGATGAAGCAAAATAAAAATTGACAAAAATGGAGATACATGTTTTTTGGGACAGTGATGATGTAAATGTACATATTATTGTGGAACCCAAGTGAAGCTGTAGCAAAACAAAATCTAATGAATGTAAATTGTACAAGGTTGTTTAATAATGCTACATCATGAAAAAAAATCAATGTGTTTACAATATGACGACATATTTACCAGGTTTAATAGATTTTAAGGAGCTAAGCTCACAAATTACTGTGTAGCGTGATGGAACACCTGAAGACCAACCCCAGGAGTAACAATGAGTATCTTGCGCCCCACATAAAACCACTCTTAAATTACTCAATCCTGAGGAAAAACTTCTTTGAATGGGGTCCATTTAAGACTTAATGTCCATCTGTGAAGACAGTGGAGTAAAGAGGAGAACAGTCATTCATTAATATTACACCAGAACTGTGCTGGAAAGCGCTTTGTACTGTATTACATTATCAGTCTTTGTTGCAATGCAGAACTGTTTTTGTTGCCTAATAATGACTTTGAATTGTATTATTTATTTAAGTGACATGTCAGTAGTAACTATACTAAAATGTTATTCAAACATGAGACATAAATCATGTTCTGTGGAACTGCTCCTTGGTCGGTCTGTTATGTTGAACTTTGTAATTAGTCTTCTTTCATTTAGTGTCAGTGGGTGGTCATGTTACTATCCTCATTTGCCAAAATACTTTCAACAGAGCCCAACTTTAGAACCGTATCAGTTTTCTTGAAGGCAGCAGAAAAGCAAATAACAGCCAACTACAATGAAAACTGATCCTAGGCTGTGCCAGACTGATCTGTGTCTTTATTCCCAATGTTTATGCATTTTCATAAAAAAGTGCCAGTGATAAATTACATGAAAGAAAGTAACAGTGTGAATAGATGAAAAAGCATTAAATAAAAAGGAAAAAGAAACCAAAAGAACAGGAAAGAAGCCCCAAAATGTTGTATTTTTAAGCCGTGAGTCTATCAAATGTTGAGCGATACATGGTGTACCTTTCTCTTTGTCCATCAAAGCAAACTGGCTTTAAACGTCACTGAGTGTGTGGCGGAACAACAGATCAGCTGATGGTGGCAAAGTACGTAGAGTAGGCTCCAATTTGCGCACTTGTGTTCTACCTAGGGTGCCTAGCTAGTGCGTCAAATTCTGACCGTTGAGGGTGAAACGCACTAGCTTAAGCGCCCTAGTTAGGACAGAAGTGCGCAAATTGTAACGCAGCCACAGCTCTCTGAAGCTTTCGAGTGCAGAGCCATCTTCCAGACCGGAGAGAGCGAGAAAAGGAGGGGGGGACAGGAGAAAGAATTTGGGGGACCCCGGCTCAGATTGTCGGCTTTTTAAAGGCATTTTGGCATTCAGAGCGATCAGAAGTAACCGTAGCGGGAACAGGACGTACGTCTGGAAATCAGGACTGAGAAACCGGTGGGAGATCGCGGGAGCAAACACAGTGACACGCTGTTGTAGAAGAAAGAAATATGAGAGGGCATCTGTAGTAGTACAATCAAAAATACATAGCTAGCTAACCTAGCCATATTTGCCGGTGAACAAATGTCAAGCCTGTTTTGCATGGTTGATGAAGTCGATCAGCTAAGCTTAGAAGCTTTGTTAACTGAAGTATCAGCGACAATCACGACCTCATTGAATAAACTAAAGCAACAGAGAGGAGAGCGTTTGTTTTGAGAAGCTACTTGTGTGTTTAGACTAGATTTGGGGAACAAGTGTTTCCTCCTAACAAAGCTTTGTCAGCATTAAAATTCTCTTAAATACCTTCTGGACTTATTGGAGAACATAAAACATGTGTTGACAAGTCATATCAGCTCTCAAGTGTGTCATTTAATGCTTTTATGGCTAATTCGGATTAGCAAACTAGCCAGCAGCAGCAGCAGCCTCAAAACTATTTGCCAGTAGCTAGCTAGCCGCTAGGAGTTAGCTAGCTAGTTTGCTAGCTAACTGGTTGTCTCTCGTCCGTTTGTTTTTCATTTGAAGAATCTCAAAACCTCATATACGAGCCATTTTAATATCAGAAAGTGGATTAGTTGATTTAAGCCGGTCGTGTTTACAGTAACCATAGGTCGTTGTTACAGGAAGGGCCTGTTTTTCTTCCCCCTCCTCACCGTTCGCTTGATGTTTAGCTCTTTATTTAGCCGTAGCTAGTTTCGCTAGCCGAAGGAAGAGCTATTGTGGGACACAGGCGAGAGAGAGCGGCTCAGCTGAGTGGATAAACAGGAGAAAGGGGTGCAGTGCAGGAAGAAAATAGTTAACTTTTTCGAGCGAGTTTGCAAACAGCTCCTCGTCTCTGAGTAAGTACTTTCTTTGAACATTTCACTACAACACTACATCGACAGTATGACTAGCTTATAGTGCAGCATATAGGGGGAAAAAAACCTTGACAGTCCTCAGTGTAGTAGTTTGGTAGCTCGTAAGAAAAGGCTTAGCTGAGTTACTCTTTATCTGCCATGCAGACTTGCTGAAAAAAGGTCCAACACAAAGAAACTTGAATATGTTTGTAATGTTAGTGAACGAGCCCTGGGATCAACTCACATAAATTAGTTCCTAGTCATGATTATAATAGCAGAAATGTTATTGCTTTTATCTGCAAAGATAAAAAGTGTTATTTTACTTTGCTCTCTTTGAGTCAAAGTGTAGCCCTATCTTCTGCTCAGGACAGCTTTCACTAGTTGTGCATATTACAGCTAAATGTTTATCTTGTCTTTCAAGCTGTATGTATGGATCAGGATTAGGAGTACTTTTAAAATCTTAAGCAGTGGGAATACATTCCAAAATCATGGATTAACTTTACATTAATGCTGCCCAAGGATCAGATGTGACTGTTGTGATGTGGAGTTGAATGGATGTGCTTTGACACCCAGTTCACGTTGTCACCGTAAATAGCCCACATTTGACTGAGAAGAAAAGGCAAAAAAGACTTGCTTTGCTTGAGAGACTTGGGAGAGTTTCCTTGCTGTGTTTTGGTTCTCTTCACCTCCCCCTCCCCTCCCCCAGCTGCAACTTGCCCAGTGGAAGTGTGCTTCGCTCATGCAGGCTGCCTGCACTCCCTCTGTCAGCTGCGAGCTGTCCTCCCAAAGCAGCAACTAATTCCCCATTGTTGAAGTCCTCAGCTTTTTCTAATTGCAACCAGCGAATGTAATGGAACTAATGTTCGCCGAGTGGGAAGACGGAGAGAGGTTCTCCTTTGAAGACTCTGACCGTTTTGAAGAGGATTCCCTTTGCTCATTCATATCAGAGGCAGAGAGCCTCTGTCAGAATTGGAGAGGATGGAGAAAGCAGTCTGCTGGCCCGAATTCACCCACTGTTAAGATTAAAGGTAACTACAAAGCTTCTCCCCTGTGTTACGAAACAGTTTGTGTGCTCGTTGTCATTGTAATGTGAGCCCTCTCACTCCCATGTGCCCCTGCCCTTACCTCTGACCTTAGAACAAAGCATATGTTATGAGTTGCTGGACGACACTGTCCCAAAACTGTCAAGTCTTCGGAAGTTATTAACCACCGGAGTGTGAAAGTCATTCAGAGAATCAAAACACGTGTAGAAGTGTGTCTGTAAGTTGTGTCTGTAAGTAAAACCCCTTATCTTTTCACGTAGCCTGTATGAAAAAAGGACTAGAAGTTAGAGCATATCAAAATTCCTCGAATCCTGGCCAAGCAAGAGTTCCTGGGGGGCTGCAGTGCAGCCAGTGTATTCTGGGATATAGTTTCCTTAGAAAAAATCACATTGACTAACGGACTCACTCCACTATCTGAACTTATTGTCTTTGGAGTACTTTACAAGGTTATTTTCAAGTACATACATCGTTTTTTCGCTGAATTCAACAAGTCATTCAGTGATCTCCAAACTGATGTTTTGCTCACTTGTGAAGGTTGACGTTGCTGTGCACACTCTAAATGAATAGTTTCTCATTAAATTCAACAAGTTATGCATTTTTCAAAACTAACATTTGGCTCATTTGTGTAGGCTGATGTTGCTGTGTGCACCATAAATTCATCTTTTTTCATTAAATTCAACAAGTTATGCATTTTTCCACACTGTTGTTTACCTCATTTGTGAAGCAGATGTTTTTATGCGCTTTTTGGATTGAAAATAGCTGTTAAGAATGAATCAGTCATTGATCAGTAAGACTCTCTGGTTTAGTCATATTGTTACTGAAAGTTCCTGGTGTTACAGAGACTCTGACTCCTCAAGACCCCGATGTTGAAAAGTGCTTCACTAGAGGGATTAAACAGTACAACTTTATGGTTGTAAAAGCAAAATTCTACATTGTTGGAGTTTTGTGAGTAAAGGTGTGAGAGTAGCGTTTATTGGGTGAGTCAGTAAGGGGCTTTTTCTAGACACAGGCCTTGTGGTGTTTGGATTGAAGGAGTGTTGGGGGTTGGGTGTAGTAGAGCAGAGGGAAGGCTGTAAAAAGAGCTTTGTCTTGGGCAGGTCACTGCCTCAGAGCAGGGTATTGTGGTTAAGCAATAAACCCCCCATTTAATGATTCTGCATAATGCTGCTGATCTTGTACAGTTCACTCGCCAGACACCAAAATCCCCTCGTTTTTAGTTGGATATGCTCTAGAAGTAGGCCTGAAGGTATTTCACGTGACCAAAGCTCCTTTTCTTTTCTTGGCAAAGGAATTGAGGGAGCATTATCACTCAGTATACTTTATTTGGAATCTTGGGACGCTGACCATCTTTGTCCTTCGTCTGTTGAGTTACAGACAGTATGTTAGTGAGTAGTAGGACATCAGACCTGTATAATAAGAGACAAAGGCACAGCTGTCTACCAGCCTACTCAATGGGTCACCCTGGCTTAGTCAGCCGATGACTGGCTGTGATTATGCCACATGGCTTGGTGGATCCGAGTGAACACTAATTTACTCACACCTATTCACAGTATCTATTTCATTGTCTTTTTCTGCACCACTTCTGTTGTGTCACGATGCCTTTTTATTTAATTTCACCGTAAGTGTGAAACATTTTCCCATTAAAAGTCCTTTGACAGACACAGGAGTTGGGCCTGCCGTGTCACTGGCACAAAGATGTAGGAAGATAGGATCGGATTTTCAGAAAAAGGAAAAAAAAATATGATAAAATGCTAATGTTGTGATACAATAGTTCTAAAGGGTCTGTTTAAAATAGTGCTGCAACTTATTAGTGAATTATGAAATTATTTCCATAAATCACTAATCAGTCAGTTATTATTTCAGTTAATTGGGAAAAAGAAATAGTGAAATGATTAGTTTATCATTATATTATCAAAGACATAGCGACAGATTGGTTTTACTCTTTAAGATGCAGTTTTAATGAGTGTGAAAGTTGTACAAACAGTAAAAGAACAAATCATTTCCCTCTAATGATAAAGCAACGCTAAAAATTTTTTGTTTCTGTGCGGTTGGTAACATCTGATATTACTTGATATTACTGACCACACAGAAACAGACTGCTTATCAGCTATGTCAGACATGCCTGTAGCTCAGCCCTGACCACATGCACATGAGGCCATAGCTTGCATCTTCAAATGAATCATCAAAACAAAACCGTAGTAACGGAATAGTGTAATTTAGCTAGTTGAGATGAACAATGTAACTCATCCTTTCAGCCAACGTTGTTTAATTTTCGATTTAGTAAATTAAAAGAGGCACCAAGACGCTGTTTTTGACTTTTGACTGCAGTTTTAATTTCTTAGTTGATCACCATGCTGACCTCCTGCTGTGGACGAAGCAGAGAAAACTGCTTACGCGTGTGTGGTGCTGTGATTTTATACAATGTACAGAAGTCTGTCTTCTTAGATGATGTTTAAAGTGAAGGTTTCCATATTTTTGACCCTACACTGCAGTCTCCACTATATATTTTATTTTATTTAATCTTTTTTTTTATTAAGTATTGTACCTCAGAATGAGAAGTGTAGGTGTTGTTGTGCCAAATGGTTGATAACAAGATGCACTGCTAACTTTTTTTATTGATGTTATTGATTTAAGTTTGTTGTTGTAGCCCTAATTTTAAATGTCCACATATACTAGAAATCCTCATGTGCACTGAGTAGATTTAGACAGTGTGTTGAACAATCCTTTTTAAAGTCTGTAACAGCAATACAGTGCACTTTTTGACAAAGTGCATGGATACAAATCATACATATTGCTGTACTGTTACACCCTTACCTGATATATAGCTTTGTAGCGTTGAGTGTTTGGCTGCCGGCAACACCTGTTTGAACTTTTGCCCACTGTCTGCTGGAGGGCATGAGCAGGTGAAAGAGGCTTTGATGACTGCAGAGATCTCAGTAGGTGATGATCAGAGTAGATGGCCAAATGGTGGTGTGTAAAAACAACCAACACATTCTAAACTACAGAGTGAAGCCAGTGGCATGGCTCCTCTTTGTTCTGGTCCCTACATATGGTCACCAGAGTTAGCTAGTGTGACAGGAAGGCAGTCTTCTTGGCCTTAAGGCTAAGGGACAGTCCCTCCTTCTCCTTAGGGCTGCAGGATTTAGGGGCAGCGGCTAGGGTTGCAGGAAAACGATACATCTAAGGCCTGCATATTAATCAGTCACTGTATCCAGGATCCATGCTACTCTGCCAGGTTGCAGCTCCCTCATTTTGTGCACAAAAAGGATTTCTTTCCATTGGGCTGCCAGATTATGCTTGAATTTGGGGACCATTTCTACTTTCTCATTAGTGGTCATACACAGTTGGCACTTGCAATGTTGACATAGCCTGGAAAATATATGCACTTTTTTCCTGAATCTTCTCATCTTTACTCATAAGGCGTCTATATTTTTTTTGTATGTGTTGGTTGCTATAGCTAACACAAAGTGTGTAAAACAACAATATATATGCTCTTTATTAAACAAATAGATAAAGTAGCACAGTATGAGAGAGTTTCCCGTTGGTTTCTTTAAATTTTGAAGTCTTGTGGGTAAACTTGCAAACAACCTTTTACAGAACGAAGAGTCAATGTTTTTCAATGTTTGTGCTGGGCTTCAGTTAAGGTGTCAATATCTGCCGATGTTGTTAACCCTTGTTGCTGGGAATGTGGGCCTTTTTTTGCTAGTTTGTCCTGTGTGTCTTGGCTATGACACCAGTTCCTTTTTCACAGTACCTTCTTTCTGTTTGGCATGGTTTTTAGTGTGCTAGTGTGCTTCACTGTGATCAGCTTATTGACTCTCAGCACCACTTGCACTCCAAGTTTATGCTATCTGCAGTTAAGTCCTTCTGGCAGGGCAGAAAATTGTTGGCCATTCAAAAAGAGATCAAAAAGAGTTTGGATTTTTTTAGTCTGTTTTTATGCCAGATAATTGAATTGATACTTCATACTTCCTAAGCATAAAGGGACAGCATGTTGGAGCATAAAGTTGTGCATGACTCTTTTAATGCTGACTGTTCTCCAAGACTGAGGAGTTGGACAAATGTAATGCAGATGAACAATATTCACGTCCAAATGATGTAATAGAAGTCTCTAGCTATGACATGGCTGTGTTTTATGGTGAAATTGAGTGAAATATTGATGAGGCATTGTCTCATTGTACGTTCTCTCGTGTCTAAAGTCACACAGGGCAGTGGATTACTGTGCATTTGCCTCAAGCTTGTTTCCTGTCATAAGTGACACACCGATGTTAATGAGCATTATTCAAAGTAATAAATCTAAGTACCGTAACACTTTACCCCTTTACACATTATTCAGTCTTATTGCTTTCTAATCAGTGTTCATATGTCTCTCACTCATTTCGAGCTGTTCTCTTACGGATGGCAGTAGCATCACCAGGGATTAAACTCACAATTTCCTGGTGATGGGGCCAACTGTTAGATTTTTTTTTAGATTTAGTTTTGCCACTTGGGAGCCCAAAGTGCTGGACTGTGCTTGGAGAACAGGGGTTTGCATTCAACGAGCAGCAAACTAACAAAAGCCTATGTGATATAAGCAGTCACTGGCTGGAAAATGCAGCCACTGTTGCTCTCACTGGGCACTGGAAACTGCATTCATCCTATGGAAATCACTTGATTTTTCATTTCATGTGTATCCTGCATTCACATGATTAAAATAATGCCCTAATTAAAAAAGTATAGAGTTATTGCAAAGTGCAAAGAGAACTCTTTCTTTGTGGACAATGGATTTGATCTAAATACTTAAATTAGATTGATTGCGGTTAACTATGCAAGATAATGTGATTAAATCAAATTATTTTAATTGTTTGACAGCCCTAATTAATACATTTATTACATACATAATACATTTACAGTTTTTACAGACATCAGCTTATCAAATCTCATACATAAAGCCACAGTTTAGGCATTGAAGCACAAACAGCCAGAGCTCTCTTCTTTTCAGTAAAGTGATATTTCAATTAACAAGGAAGCTATTTTATTTTTTCATTTTTCTACTTAACTCTCGTTCTGCTTCCCTTTAAACATGTGATTTGTCCCTCTGCAACCAATTGTCTTAAGCTAAATTTGTTTTTGGGTCTCTAAAGCTGTTTATGCGCCTACTTGTAGCTGTAGATCTTTTGAATTCATTTGTTATATGTTTACATTCACAGTTGCATTTAGTGAGGTTTAAACTCAGTGTTTTAAGTCAGGGGACATTTGAGTACAGGACCCCTTCAGGAAGCCGTAACCCTTCCGGATGTTCCGTGCTGGGACTTACTGGCAGTTATCCTGCCCCAACTCTCTTTACAAACCTCTGACTGTATGTTCAGTCTGGCTTTGGGACAGAATAGGTTGCCTGAGGTCTTGAACCTCTCTTCTAAGGACTGAATGTAATGTGCTCAATTATTATCCTACTCTCCACTCTTCATCTAAAAGGGTTTGTCTCATCTGCAGTCGTCATTTGTGACTGCATTGTTTAGACAGCTTTCGTGATGCCAAATATGGTCAGCTGTGATACATATTGTGGCTTGGAAACGTGTAGTTCAAATGAGAACAGTAGTTTTATTTTTGTCATCATGCCAGTGTGGTTCCTGCCCCCAAATGAGGTTATTTGATTGTTTATTTAACACTGTCAGTCTTGTGAGTTGCTAGTGTGAGCCAGTACTCTTCAGAGAGTGGTGAGTAATGCTTGTGATTTAAAAAAAATATTTACTTGGCATAAACAAAATGCCAATAGTGCTGGCCATTGAATGCTTTTCTACTGTGCTGTCTGAGAAGAAAGAAATCTTTAAGTTATTCTTAGTCCCTCATTATTGTTATATGAGAAACCTGTTCATCTGTACCTTTAATTGAAATGGCAGGTGAGAAGCACTTCTCAAATTTCTACTCTTGCCTCAGATGGACAGGTCATCCCACTGGTGGAGCTGTCAGCCAAGCAAGTGGCATTCCATATCCCATTTGAGGTGGTGGAGAAAGTCTATCCTCCAGTCCCTGAGCAGCTTCAACTTCGCATTGCTTACTGGAGCTTTCCTGAAAATGAGGAGGACATCAGGTGAGTTTGAACACTACTCGTTGACCTGTTAAATTCAAAGGTGCTCTTGTTCTGTTGAACACTAATGCAGGACTTTGGGTCAGACTTTTAGTCTTTTCTGCACTAAATAGGGCCTTAAAGTGTTTCATACATAAAAATTTCAGGGTTTAAGAACTTTGCTGTGAACAAAGTAATTCAGAGTGGTTTAATGTGGAGTGCATCATGTGGAGAAGTGGAGAAACGTACCTACTCTGATTTCTTTACAGTAGTGATGATAGAAACCAGGGGTTGTGATGTGTACAGTGCAAAAGTAGCCGTTTTATTTGTTTTTCGAAATAGCCAGTGAACCTGCGCGTGTCTTCTGAGTTTTTAGTTGTTAAACACCATGCATGTATCTCTCCTCCATGAATAGATTTTAAAAAATATTTTAGAGGCATTAAATACTTTGGATCTCTGGTTCCCATCACCACGTCTGTGAACATTTTTGAATTTGAGTTCCACTAGCACGTTTAAACTATTCTGAATAAGTTTTGTGTAATTCTTAACAATGTAATTATGGAACAATTGTGAAAATAGGTGGAATTCACCTATCTGAATGTTCTTGGATGCACCAGGTTTGTGATAAAACAATAGAAGCATTTGTATGTTGGTGTTTGTCTTTTTCTGCTTTCCCAGCTCCTCACTTTCTCATTTTTTCATCCTCTCTGCAGGTTGTACTCTTGCTTGGCCAATGGGAGTCCTGATGAGTTCCAGCGTGGTGAGCAGCTCTATCGGGTGAGAGCTGTGAAAGATCCCCTGCAGATAGGTGAGAAACCTCATACTTGCCCTGCTGCGCAACCCACGTAGACTTCTTATCATTACCAACTTGAACATGGAAGAAACTGGCCCTTTTCGGATGAGCTATCTATCTCTAAGGCTTTTCTCTGTGTGTCCTTGAAAGCATTCCACACTAGTATGCTCATTTAAATATCAGTATCGCATAGTAAACGAGATTTACAGCTAACCGCCCTAGCTCAGAAAGAGCAAAAAAGCATTTAGCACTCTGTTACATTGATCACACTGGTCATTGGTGCTAACCCAGTCCCATCCCCACACTTCATTTCACCTTCCTGAAGCACTGGCCTTTGGCACTACATTATGTGTCGGTCGTGCCAAACCCATCATTTACTTGGCCTGTTCCGCTCAGTGCTCAGCACACGGCTGGAGAGCTTCTCTGGTTTCCTTATGTCACTGCTGAAAATCAGTGCTCGTCTAAACACTGGAGTTGTTTGAGTCCCAGTGTCTCTGGCAGGGCTAAATGTGAGTGTGGTGGGTTTGAACGTTGCCTTCGTGAATGAGTGTTATTGTTGGAGGTGGTGGGCTGCACAGCAGCACAGACTCATCTTCATGCAGCTGACATTGGTAAGGAGCCGTGCTGGCCCAAAACTGACCCAGCCTTTTCTTTATTACCCCCTGTCTCTTCTCACTTTCCCACCCATATGCTTACACACCAATACTAGAGTGTCCCAAAGCAGTCTAAATAGTGTAATACTTCATAGAAGCACACTGAAGGTTTCTTTGAAACTAGCCCACTGAACATTGCTAACTATTGTTTCATGGTGTAGATTCCCTTGTCACAAATAAGTTTCTGGCTTTGCATTTTAGGACTAAACTTCCTTTTTTCATTTGACTTTCTACCGCAAAATGCTTCCAGTTCTCCTGATATTAAATGAATTAGATTGCTGAAGGGATGATGGTACCTGCACTCTTAAGTCAGTGAAGTGTAGTGAAATGCCATTGCTATTGCGTAACTGAAAATCAAACACTTTTCCATTGACACTCTCAGGAGGAGGTTTTAGTTGGCTGATAAATGAACACATAACGGCCAAAACAATCTTGCTTTCTGTCTCTGGATTTCTATGTGATTGCTTCCTGAATACCACTGTTCATCAGTCAAAATAATAAATGACTGTAGTGTTACTTTACATGTGCTCAAAATTCTGAAGAGTACCATGTAACATTACTTTATTTGACAATAAAAGCAAAATAATGGTTTGTTTTTTCAAAGGTAACACCTGTTTCCATTGTGGTCTTTGGGTATTAAAAAAGATCATTGTTGGAAGTGAGTGTTCAGCATTTTAATGGACAGTGTTAGTGAGTTAGTCCAAACAGAACAACTTCTGTGTTATCCACAGTGTTATAGATTTACTTGTCTCTTTTGCATGATTTGTCACGTTGTGTGACCCAACCTCTGACTTTTATATCAAAGATCCTCTGAGATTATGCTGTTGGAATTCCTGCTACAATTTCATCTGTCCCTCAATTAGGGATCCTAATTATTCTTTAGTCTTTAGTCGATGATTATAACCCCATAGACTGACAAGCAGGGCTGTAACTAGGATCTAAATTTTAGTGAGGTCCATTTTGCAGAAATGTGACCCACATCTCATAGTGAATAAACTAACAACAGAATATGGCCCAATCCCATTTCACCCCTTGCACTTAACCCTTAGCACTCTGTCTTGCGTGTTCACATCTAGGGTTAGGGTGTCCCAATTTTTGTTGAGATAGAGGTGTAAGGCGAAGTGTTAGGGCTACATGGCCCTCCAAAAGGAGGTTTTTCAGAGGTACACTCCAAATGGAGTGTTATGAGGAAAAAAAAGAAAAACCGGCAAGATGGCTGCACGAGCGACCAAAGAATCCCACAAATATAAGTATTTTCTCCATTTAAAAATATGATAACCATTGTATTATCTTAGTTTAATGTTGTTTCAGTGTATTATGGTTGTTTTCTTCATAACAAACATAAAAAATCGCTAATGTCTCGGTAGCTAGCTAACTAACTTTCCTGTTCCACCTTAAATAGTCAAGCAGTACTGACGCCTAAAGTGCCAGAATGTAACTGCTGCACCATTTAAGGTGGAACGGGAAAACCCTAGTTAACGGGAAAGCCAGCTACTCATACAGTTAATAAGACAAAATACAGTCTAATGTACCTGCTGATTTCTTAATAATATTGATCCTATACCATCACTATGCTAGTTAACAGTGAACTTTCTGATACTGGTTGTAATATGTTATGAGCAGGTAACACAGTACAACTTTAGTTTCTTGTCTAATTACTAAAATAGCGACTATGGAGCCTAAACTGTGCAGTTACTGGAGCTAGACTAAAGCATGCTGATCTAGCTAGCAACGTTACGAGCAGTCCAAACATAAAATAAAATATGAGGTTTGCATTTTACAATCTTAATGTGTGAATTGCACTCATAAACTTAAAGCTAGCTACATTTTTACCATAGCGATGTTATATGTTAGCCTATAGCATGTGTGCCGCATACCTGGATATCTTAAGAATTCAAAGTTACTCTGGTGCTCAGGGCAGTGTAGCAGCTCGTACAGAGATGAACAGAGTGAGCAGTCAAGTCTATGGCCGAGCCACAGCTGTTCTGAGGTCAGCTGAGAACCTCTAACTGCTCATTGGGTAGTTATGTTGCTTTTTTTTTTTTTACACTGAATCTCATAAAACCCTTCAAAAACCCCAACTATCACTCACTGCACAACCACAAGTTCAAAGGGGTGGAGCCGGACCTGATCCAACTCCACCCACGTCTTCTTTTCATTGGTCTAAAATTATCGCATTTCTATTGGTTGTTAAACTAGTATGTTTTGCTTATGTTTTCCGCCTACGACTTATTTCATTGGTCTGCCCTGTTGCGTTTTTACCTGTGGGAAACCTGCAGGCGTTGCTGGTGTTTTTGTTTTTTTTCCTCAATGTCGCTCCATCCTGAATGCCACAACACAGCCTTTATAATCGCTCACGATTCATGACGTTCACACTCATTTGTCAAAACTCAAAAAGCTTTTTTCACATTCCGGTACAAAGTCCGTTCTGTAGGCCTAAGTGTACTTATGATAGTCGGGTTCTAGTTGAAAACGCTGAACGTATTTAAACACTAGAATGCACATATGACAGGTCAAAATAACCCACATAACTGTGTTTTATCAACTAAATCCTGGAATTTCATAATAAAAACATAATGACTTTTTGTTTTACATTTAAAAGGATTTGGTATTACTGCCACACATTTTCATAAGTCTAACAAAAATGACTCAATATACCTAAAAAAATCATATTAAATGTTATATACCCTGATAAGCCACTTTATTAGCTCATTCTACCTTGTTTCTACACTCATTGTCCATTTTATCAGCTCCGCTCTAGTTCAGACCAATTAAAACATGACGTGGGAGGAGTTGGATCAGATCCAGCCGTAACCCTGGACGTTTGGTTCTGCAGTGACGACAATCTCCAGAAACCTCCAAGGACCTCGGAGTCCCAACACTAGTCACGAACATCACGGGCGCTGATTGCTGAAGTAATCGTGGATAGCAACGGTTGCTAAGCAGTTATTGGAGGGTTGAGGAAAAAGCTGTTTCTAAGTTTAATCTCCTGAATGGAGAAAAGTGGAAGAAATCCTTCTGAAACTGTCCTTATAGCTAGTTACGGCCATGCTGACAAGCCTAAAATCAAGGACGCAACGCATCAAGATATCATTTATAAAACGGATTGTTCCGGTTTGAAATCTGATTCACTAAGCTGTGTTCAAAGCCATTGTAAAGTACTTGATAGACACACCCTTAAATGGATAGACGCACACTTGAACTGAAATGTGTGTTAATGCACCAAGATATTAAAACTGTTTCTTGAAAGGACTGCTAAACAAAGTACTGATAAGTGCGGCCAGGGTTAATCGTGTATATGAAATAAACAGCTAAATTAAACCATATTAAACACAGCCTAGTAAATAACTTCATTTTTACATTATAACATTGGTTGAGCAGTTTATTTATTGGTTAACAGTTAATTGGTTACTCATTTATATCCCTAACCTCAGTTGATTATGGGTGGCTTTTGCAGAAGCAGTCCCACAGTATTACACTCCCATCACACACACACACACACACACACACAAATATATATATATATATATATATATATATATATATATATATATATATATATATATATATATATATATATATATATATATATATATATATTTGTGTGTGTGGTGGGAGTGTAATACTGTGGGACTGCTTCTGCAAAAGCCACCCATAATCAACTGAGGTTAGGGATATATATATATATATATATATATATATATATATATATAAGGGGTGCGGGAAAAAATCGATTCTTAGATGCATCGCAATGCAGACGTGGACGATTCTGAATCGATTCACAAACGTCAAAAATCTATTTTCTAAATATAGTAATGTTGACGGAACGCAAAGGGCGGAACTTGGAAGTGGGTACGTGCAGCACCCGGACAGTCTGTGGCGGCACATAACAAAAACACAACGGGATGAGCGAGAAACCCGACCGGCTCCCTCTGCATTAAAAGCCAGGTTAGATCGGGAGTCACAGCTCAAATGTTAAGAAGAGCCATTTTGACCTTTCAACAAAAATCAAACCACCTTGGGAGCCACAACATTTATGTCCAGTATGTCTCAGTATGTGATAATGTCCTAGTTTAGGCTAAACAATATAAACGAAAACACAGACTTACTCTACTCTGCTTTAAGCTTTAGCGTTAGCTACAGCCGCTTTTCTTCCATCTCCGCCAGAAGACTTTTCCTCAAAAGTTGAATAGTTTCTTGTAAAATGTCTCTCAGCGTTCAGCTGTTTTACGAGGCTGAAGTCGCTTCTCATTCGCCAGCTTCTTGCTGAACTTTCCCGTTCCAAAATTAGACAGAGAAGCGACTTCATCTTTGCAACTTTTTAGTGTTTGACAGTCTCTCGTTGCAGATTTAACATACTAGGAAACCAACTGCGCTGCTTATAAATGCGAATAGGTTCATTCATCTCTAAATGTTCGTCTGTCTTTCTTTTCCTTTTTCGTTCGCTACTCGCTCGGCGAAACCTCGTTGCTACGTGACCTGCAGTCTTTCGCGCCCGCCCCCCTCTATCACGAGACCAAAACCGAAGTTATGAAATCACTAAAGAATATATAATGTGCTGCGTGGTCATCCATCACCACTGGATCTTATTTCACCGTAACAGCGCATTTTATCGCAGATGAGTGGCAACAGCGTCTCCATACAAGAGCAGTGATTGAGAGCCTTCTAGTTCACTTGCCACATCACTTCCATTTGTTTTATTAATAAAAGATATTGGACGTAAATGCATTATGGATCATTACAAATACTTTGTTTTAAAACTACCAAGTCCTCAGACAGTAAGAAAATAGAAATCATGTATAGAAAAAAAAAGATGCATCGATAATCGTTTTATAATCGCATCGCAGCCCTCTGAATCGTAATCGAATCGTGAGGTGCCTAAAGATTCCCACTCCTAATATATATATATATATATATATATATATATATAATGTATATGTGTGTGTGTGTGTGTGTGTGTATGTATGTATGTGTATATATATATATATATATAAATGGAGCAGATCACTAAAATTGTGTTGTGAATTTGTGTATTTCTTTCTTTCTTTCTTTCTTTCTTTCTTTATTTATTTATGTGTTTTGTCTGGTAAGGCAGGTTAATTCCACATCTCAATTTATTGTAACACCTTACTCTAATTATGTAATTTATTCTAGAGGCTTGCATGCTTTTTCCATCAGTGACTTTGATTGTTTGTGCAACAGAGTGTAAAAAGTTGTGTGGTTTATAAATAACGCTAAATAAAATGTCCTGTGTTTGATTAATAATGCCAGCTTTTATTTTTATGGCTTAGATAAAGATCAGTTCACTTTTTAGCAGGCATTTAATGGAGAATTCCAAATAAATCTGAAGGAGCTCAAACTTTACACTCACCACTGTTTATGCACTGAGAAAAAGGAAACTGGACTGTGAAAAATTGATGTTTTAATACACTGGTCGATGCACTGACTGATTCAGAATCTCTTGGGTGCTATTAAAATCTCCATTATTAGCTCATTAACCAAACGTTGCTGCAGTCTCCCCTGGGAGCAGCTGAAGGATGAATAAACCGCGCTCTCTGCATCTCAGTAGCACCAAGTCTGGCTATAGTTCTAATTATGCCAGAGGGAAACACGGTGAACCAGAGCAGCATAGCTGGACTTTTCGGTTCAATTTTCATCTGCTGTATGACATTCGTAAAAAACGGCAGTGCTCTGTTACATGTAACAGGCGCTGAAAATCCTCAGAGCTAATGCTAAAATTTGAGGGTTGGTTGTTGCCAGCTGTAGTCCATACCCTCTCCTTTTCACTGTCTGGGGGGAAAAGGCCACATTGGTGCAAAATGAGGTTAAGTGGTTTTTACCAGAATTGGATGTGACGTTTTGGAGCCCTTTTGCCCTGCTGGTGGCCGCTGAAAAGAGGAAGTGGGTCAGGAAGAGAAGGGGCTTTTGGCAAACAGGTAGAGTTAAAGAGAGGGAGAGTGAGGAGGAATGGAGTCGAGTTGGCCCTGCAAAGGAGGGCTGTTGAATCAGGAACAGCAGCTTTGAGCTGAAACCACCCACTGCCCCCCTCTGTCTGAGCTGGCCAGAGGAAGGCTGGCTGTGCTCCAGTGGTAAAAGCTTTTGGCCAACCCCCACTCTCTTACTTCCTTACATGTTCGTACTCATTCTCTCTCTCTCTCTCTCTCTCTCTCTCTCTCTCTCTCTTTCTCACATACGCGCACACTCACTCTGTCACTTTGCGTATAAAAATAACATTTTTCATTTCCTGCATTCTGATGACTACTATTAGTTTCAGAAATGCCACAGAATCAACAAATTTAGACACTATCATGTCTCAAAAGTTTCAGAATGCTTCTTTGGACAAAGACTGTAGAGGGTTTTAAGGACTGCGTTTGCTTAGGTACTGTTGCAGAATGTGTCAGTTCAATTTAAAGGTTCCATATCATGGACAACATACCATTTACTCCCCTGTCCAGTGTGTTTTGAATTTTGTGTGTTTTAAGATGAGACAGAAACTAGCAGATTTACATGTGCACCTATTCACCCTCTGGCAGTTTAGCCCCTCCCATTCACACTGAAGTTGTAAAGAGTGTTTCAGCTGGCACTACCTCTTGAATGAGGCACAATACAGGGCAGCCAGTCAGAACACTGATATTGGTTTTCAAGGAGCAGTACTAAACAGTCTAAGGGATGAGGAGAGGTTGGAAAATGGTCACATAAAAACGATATACAACTTGTTTTGGTATGTAAAAACACACAAATATCATAAGAGGATCTCAAGTAAAGACTAATATACAAGAAAAATGCCTTTTGGTTCAGTTCAGCATTGTGACTGTTCCAGGATATGACTAATAACTAAATGTTTTCTCATTGCTATAACATGCATGGTACAGGGTTAGGGTTAGATATTGCAAAAATACGATATAACAATAATTAAAAATGTTTTCATAATAAGCAACATTAATCACAATATTATTGTCATATTTCCCACCTCTACATGAAACACACATGCTGGAAACAGTGTAGACAAGCACTAAAGTGCAGTTACAAATGTGTTATGTATGTGAGATGTGTAGACTCACTGTTCTCTTGTTTATATTCTAATATTACACAGGTTTCCACCTCAGTGCCACTGTCGTCTCGCCCCAGGCTGGCCAATCAAAGGGTGCCTACAATGTGGCGGTCATGTTTGACCGCTGTCGGATTACTTCCTGCAGCTGCACATGCGGAGCCGGGGCCAAATGGTGCGCCCATGTTGTGGCGCTTTGCCTCTTTAGGATTCACAATGTGAGTGCTGTTCCTCCAGAGATTTGCTGATAAACTTCATATACTCATCTAATTTCAGTTTTATTATCATCATAGGTTGGTTTTCTGGACCTGTCACTAAAGATTTTGCAGTGTTTGTTGTTTGTTTGTTTGTTTGTTTTTATTTATTTGTTTGTTTGTTTGTGAAAGATATCCAGTCATAAAAAAATGTTTGAAAAGTTTGCCCACCCCTCATTTGACAATGTAAATTTTATATCGTATGTATTTGAACATCCATGAGTGGTTTGTATAGCATCTCCTAATATAGTACTGTAACCTAAATTATTTTTGCTAGCATTTGTTACTGTATATCATGTTAAGCCAGTTTTTGTGAGGTTATTAGTAGTTTTGCTCATTAGCTGGAGAGGAAAGCACAGCTAATTATATGAAACGGAAGATATTTACATGTTTTTTCAATAGATCATGTCAGCTTCTGGTGTTCAGACAAATTATTTTGAAGCTATCCTGCTCCTGTAATCAATATAAAAATCCACATTTATAAGCAATTACATCCTCTCCAATTTTACAGACTTTTTTTTTCCTTTTCTTTTCTTATTTTGTAGCCCGTTCTTTCACACAGGGTACATGCTTCTGGGTGGACTGTGCCTATTCCTTGACTTACAGGCCAGCCCCAGTAAAGGCAAATGTAATTTATCTGAATGCCCATCGTGTATTGTGAAAATTCCACAATACCACGAAAATGTTTGGGGAAAAAAAAGCATCATAGTGCACTACTAGTCTATGACTTGTGTGTATCTCTATCTGTGTGCGGTTGGTGTGGGTGTGAGAGTGCTGAGAGGCTTTTGATTAAGTCTGAAGGCTCCCAGTGGAGCACAGAGGGTGGAGGCAGGGATCTGCTCTGTCCTGATATCCCCCTGTACGAGGGCCTTGTTCGGCCAGATAGACCCAGCAGCCCAGGTCGTGGGTGGCTTTTAGCATTTGCGTGTTTGTGGGTGGGCTCCCTCTCTTCTGCATGCGTCAGCATGGGGCATTGTAATGAGCTCATTTGGAAATAAGCTTACACTTGCACACTTTGTTAGTTAAGAGTGAATACATAACATTGTTTAGATGCTTTTCAGTATAGAAACACAGAGAGAATTACTCATAATTTCTCAGATTGAATTATCTGATGCATTCCTCTAGCTGAGAACATAATGCGTTCAACAGGAATGCGTTCATTTGTGGCAGAACTGTAGAGGTTTTTTAGACCCATTCTTGAAAAATTCACTTGGTATGTTTAGCTTAAGGCTCTCAACATTAAGTGCCAGTTTCAATATGTTATAACTGTAGGTAATCTTTGGAAGAATCAAGAAGAATCAGTGGCTGTTTTGACTCCTGTCTTGGTGCTCCACAGCTTTCTCATGGATGCACATTGTTTTATTGAGTTGTTCACAGCTACAGTGGGACTTTTAGAGCCACACAGGCTCCTAACTCTTCTTCAAGGTTTAAGACCAGCCCCAGCATTGACCTTTAGCGAACAGTATTGTACTGAATCTGGTGGGTAAACTGTGAACCCAGCAACACCCCGCAGATCTGGAGGTGTGAGTCTTTCTCTGCCATGACCTGCTCAGATCTCTATATAACACTATATACTGTGACCTGTTGTTATTGATTATTTTTGAAGAACCTGATCAACATTTACTGCACAGGTTACAATGATAGAATTTCAATAAATTTACACTTCAGAAGGGAATTACTGTCATTTTTTTTTACTATGGTATTAAAGCATTAGCGTGGGCTTGTAGTGGTTTTCACACCTTGTGGTTTGGCTTTAGCATAAGCCGTCATGCTTTCTGCTTACGTGTGCGTTGCCCACAGTCTCATCTGTGTAGGTTATAAGCAGGCATATGCAGTGTGAGAAGGCAGCTTGATGTATATTTTTCCAAGCTTTAAGTTCTTGTTTTGTACCTAAAAAATTTAGATTTATGACTTCAAAGAATGGTCAGCAAAACTGATTAAATAGCTTGATTGTGTTAAAAGAGCTATCCTTACCTTATAAGAACCCCTTGAAAATATTGTTAACAAAACCCACTAGATTAAGCTTTGTAGAACTTTCCTAAATGTTTCCAACACTGCTCAGTTTTTCTGGACCCACATGGTTACCTTTTTCTCTACCTGCAAATTTCTGTATAAACCTATGTTTCACAACTTAAGCACAGATACACAAACGTGCTCAGACATCTCAGATATATTCTACATCAGTGGCTTATGGCACAGCTTCTGCAGAACATTCTATATTTCCTCTAATGACCTCACTGTGAGCCAAAGAGAATTAGCTCCTCTCAGCTCAAAGTGCGTCTGTCTGGGTCTCATTACACATGGCATGTTTGCAAATAACCAAGTTTTCAGTTTGTGGTGAAGAGTGAATGTGGGGGAGGGCAGTCAAGTGACTTTCTGCACCATATATCAGTAAGCCACAGATCATATGCAGTATCCTGCAGTGTGCTGTAATTAAGAAGTCTAGAAACATAGCAATATAAAATTATGTAAAAATAATATAAAATGAATGCTCAAGATTCAGGTGTATGCTCAATTAAAAATTTATGATATTCCGATAAGACACATCTGGACGTTTATGAATGCTTTTGTAGATAACCACAGGCAGTAAAGTAAGGATTAAACTAAAATGTTGTATATAACGTGTCCATATTTATTTGCCAGGCATTTAGGATGTCTTGGATTCAGTACCAGGTGTCGGCCACTTCCACTGTGGTCACTTTGGTTTAGTATGCTTTTTTGTATTTTTAAATACAGATTGTCTTCTCATTCACATAGGTAGTACTGTATTTTGGCACATAATAACTTCCTGGGGGTATTTTACTACATTGCATTGGAGTAGGTAGATTTCTCTAAATACACCACTGTCAAACTTGGTCTTTGTTAGTTTACTCAAACATGCTACTTTTGGATTACAGAGCTTTGCCTAGGAATCCTTGCTTTGTGCTATAATTTTCAGATCTTGAATTTTAATATTAGTCACATCAGTACCACCAGGACTCTTCACTTTTTATTATCGTCATGCATTGTATATCAACTGCCATGAGATAAAATTCATTGTAATCAATAATTTATGAAGGTTTAATGGAAAATCTAATTTATGAAACTTTTAAGTGAAATATGGTTTGCAGTGCTGAAACCTTAGGCAGGTCCAGCATTGCAAAACTTTAATAATGGCATGGAGGTTCCTGATAAACTCTGTATTAAAGACAAATGTTCTAAATGTAAAATTTGTCAACCTGTGTAAATTGTGGAGAATTAGCCAGACTGAAGTTCTGAAATAAAATATTAATAAATGTACATTCTCTCTTCAGCTATTATTGATGATCTTGTTATTAAATGCCAGATTGTCTGTGTGTGTCCTTATAGGCATCTGCTGTGTGTCTGCGAGCCCCCGTTTCAGAGTCCCTGTCTAGGCTGCAGAGGGACCAACTTCAGAAGTTTGCGCAGTACCTCATCAGCGAGCTTCCACAGCAGGTGTGTGGATTTTTTGTTCTCTTTTTAATGGTTTGATAATCTAGTTGGTTTTGACTGCTTTATATATCTGAACTTGTCAGAGATATAAACTCAGTCATATGTAACCAAGAGGTGCAAAAGCATCTGTGACCTTTTTATGTAGTTGTCAATTCTGCAGTGTCAGATAAGCATGATATTTTAGAGCTTCCTCTCCATTTGAGTAGCATTTTCAGCCTTGTGGTTTAGAGAGAACATTGAAGAGTACCTAAATTTGTATTCAGAAAGACTAACATCTGTTAATCTAAAGCTGCAACAGTATTACCCGTTTGTGGAGATATTGTGCAGATATCAGCTTTAGACCAGATAATAACATTCAGGTTCTCTTCTTATAATACAGATTAAACATCTTATTGTTGCTGACAAAAAGAGCATCACAACTTTTTTTTGTGCTATTTGAAAATACCAGTAGCTGGTTTTCATTTTAAAGAACGTTTATTTTGGTTCTAAAGTTATCATTTCAGAGGTTTTGTAATGATGGCAACATTGTGACTTTGCGAATGGATTTTTCATATATGTTGATATTGACTAGCTTAAGTACAGTCATTTTAGAGTAACAGGAATACTATACACTATACGGTGCATCATCTAGTTTAGTACTTGGAATTGGTGTTCAATGTGGAAAAAGCTAAATACCTAATGTTCACCTTGTAAACACTGTCTACAGCTTAATAACAAGCTGAGCGAATGTACATCTAAAACTTTGTTGTGTGCTGCCAGATCTTGCCCACAGCCCAGCGTCTCTTGGATGAGCTTCTTTCGTCACAGTCAACCGCTATTAACACAGTATGTGGAGCGCCAGGTACGGTCACCTCTTTCATTGTTGTGATTGGTGCTCTGCTTTAGATATCAGTATCTTTGAGGAGAACTGTTGGTAGTGCTCCACAAAAGAGTACCAAAGACAATGGTAAATTAATATATTGTGTGGTGTTGGGCGTTATTATTCTGGCTTATAAGTAACAGGAATTCCTAATTGAGGCTTCACGCTGTTTTTAAAGCCAAATACCCACTCAGAATTAATTGTTTCTTAGGGGTTGCTGGAGTATAAAATGCCAATGAATAAGCATGTGTGAACATGCAAAGGCATCACTGAAAGTCACCCCCAAAATTACTTGTACTTGGAATGAAGATCTAATTAATAGAGTAGCATCTAATGCCTGCTATGTTAAAATAGGCCAGACTGCTTGCTCCGTCGGTCATGTACAAACTGTTCACTAGAGCTTTGACAAGGAGAGCTTTTTTTGTTGTAGGCAATTCAGCTCAGGTGTACTACACTCCACAAAAACAGCAGTAAACAGCATTTATTTTACATTTACATTTCTAGCTGTAGATATGGCAATATGTTTAATTCAAAGTAACTAACATTGTAGGTAATCATTGTAGGTAACCAGCATCAACACTTCATAACTCCATGATGCTGGCTAGCTAGCAATATAAACAGCACTACTCAGCTTTCCTAGTTAGCACTGTTTAACATTTAGAAATTGTTGTATTTTGCTGAGTAGTGCTAACTGGCACAGTGAGTAGTGATGTTTGTATTGCTAGCGGTAGCACTGCAAACAGCACTCAACTTGATTACAAGACAGCTGTTGCAGAAGCTTAAAATGTTTAAATTTCAAAAAGGTCAGCATTATTTGTTGCGACCATTTACCGTAAGTCATGCACTTTCATTTGTGTAGGCTGGAACAGTGCTTCAGATATGAGTGAACTTTTTCTTGCATGCCTAGTCCTACATCTGAAATATGTTTTTTATTTAACACTGCATAATTACAGATGTGTTGCTATGATGGCTTTGTGGAAACCTAAATACTAGTAGGACAAATATTTCTCACTACACACTGTAGCATGTGTAGTAGTGTATAAGCCATGTAAGATGGCTAGAAACTCATTTAATTACTGTTTTACAGACCCTACAGCTGGACCTTCGGCCTCTGACCAGAGCACCTGGTACCTGGATGAGTCTACCCTCAGTGACAACATTAAGAAGACACTGCACAAGTTTTGTGGCCCTTCACCTGTAGTGTTCAGGTATGTACAATAAAACTGTGAAAGGTAAGGGACCTTTTTTGCCACATTGAGAACTTGAGTTGTTTATCCAATGTGGCCACAGAAAAAAAGTTGTGATGTTATCGGTAACGTGAACGTTTGTCCTGCTTCATCTTACTGCCTGTGTCTGTGAGTTTGAAGTTTGTAGCCTATTGCTACTGTATAGTAGGTCTTTTTGGCCATCTTCTCATTAAGCCTCTTGCGCTTTGATTTAGCTGTAAACTACAGCTCATATTTCCCTTAGTGAATGGAGGGTTAATCAAATACAAAAACAGTGGATGCGATCACTTCTCAGGATTTTGAAGGCTTCTTATGCATTAATCACCAGTCTCCCCAGTATGTGTGTGTCACTGTATTTATTCATAAATCATTGTAGAGCTGTACTATCATCCTGCTAAACTTGTTCTCTTTTCATTTCCAGTGATGTGAACTCCATGTATCTGTCCTCAACGGAGCCCCCCGCTGCAGCTGAATGGGCCTGCTTACTGAGGCCCCTTAGGGGCAGAGAGCCAGAGGGCATCTGGAACCTTCTATCCATCGTCAGGGAAATGTTCAAGAGGAGAGACAGCAATGCTGCCCCACTGTTAGAGATCCTCACTGAGCAGTGCCTCACATATGAACAAGTACGGAAGAAATGCTTATTTGTTTCAACTCCTGTATGGCATTAAGGGAGTTTATTGTTTGGTAGAAAAGCACTAAAGATGTGCTGATACCAGCTTCACACTCTGTAGTAACATGGCTCTTTGTTTTACAGAAAAATCAAGTTTTTATGTTTTGTAAATGTATAAAATTCATTGCATTATCAGTAGCTTGAGAGCAGGCATTAGACAAGGTCACTGAGTGGACAAGGATGACACAAGGTATCCAGTTGCAGAGGACTGTATACTACCATCACAGACTAAAAGAAGAAAATTGGTATTCAGGATAAGATATCGGCTGTTAACATGGCATCAGTGCATCACTAGAAAAGCCAGTTATCCACAGACTAAGCATGGAATTGACAGTACTTTCAAGTCCTGATGATATATTACAACACATTTTCTTTCTCTCTCTCTCTCTCTCTCTCTCTCTCTCTCTCTCTCTCTCTCTCTCTCTCTCTCTCTCTCTTATTTTCTATTTCTATCTCTGTTTCTGCCTTTTTTACTCTCTTTATCTCGGTCTCTTACTGTCTCTCCCTCTCTCTCCCTCTCCAGATCATTGGTTGGTGGTACAGTGTACGAACGTCTGCATCCCACAGCAGTGCCAGTGGGCACACAGGCCGCAGTAATGGGCAGACGGAGGTGGCAGCTCATGCTTGTGCCAGCATGTGTGATGAGATGGTGGTGCTGTGGAGGCTGGCGGTGCTTGACCCCACCATGAGCCCCCAGAGGTGAGGTGTCTCCAGGTTTATCAGTAAACCTACACCTCCCTTTCCCTTCATCATTCTAAGTTTTTTATATATTTCTTTCTATCTCCCGTTTATCAAAAAGGTAACTGGGTCAGTTTTGTGCTTCAGTTAAATGGTCGGGTTAAGAAGGTGCTTCAATTCACAAGAGATGAGATACTGTCAAAAATCAAATTGCAACGTCTAAAATGATCTCAGCTCTCTGACACCTGAGCCTTCTGTCACATAAATGATTGTTCATTGAAACCATGATTTCGACCTCTCTGTGATTTCACAAACAGTGCTGGTAATGCATTCAGTTTACCACTGTGCTTGCTAAGTAGTAGTGTCTGTGCTCTCAGAGTGGACAAGAAAAAACGCTCATTTGTACATGCTTCTTTGTGATTTAGCACAGTAATTCTCAAACCAGTCCTCAGGGACCCCCACACGTTCCACATTTTTGCTCTATTCTTATGTGTTGGGAGTTGGGATGGAACAAAAATGTGAACTGTCTTGGGGTATTTGAGGACAGGTTTGAGAACTACTGTGATAAATCACAATGAAGTACGCACAAATGAGCGTTTTTTCTATACAAATGAGATTTTTTTTTTTGTGTCCACTGTAAGAGTACAGACACTTCTCTGGCATTCCTTTACATGTTCATGTGAGAGGTATGGAAGTGTATAAAATACGATTGCAGTTAATAATCAGTCACCATAAAATTCCTTAAAATAACTGCGCATGTTTATGGTGACAATTATTTTGAGGTGGCACTCAAAATATATTGCAAATTTTCTTATTGTTCTTATGTTCTTACTCTGATGCAGAAACATAAATTTAGTTTTCTGTAACCCCCCCCTTCACATAGGCGTTTGGAGCTTGCTGCCCAGCTCAAGCAGTGGCACCTCAAGGTGATTGAGATTGTGAAGCGTGGACAGCACCGCAAGTCCCTGGACAAGCTCTTCCAGGGTTTTAAACCAGCTGTCGAGTCCTGCTACTTCAACTGGGAAGTGGCTTACCCCCTGCCAGGCATTACCTATTGCAGCACGGATAAGAAGAGTGCCTCTTTCTGTTGGGCCAGGGCAGTGCAGCAGCAGAGGGGGGCCAAGGTAGGGACGAGTGGGGAACCTTTAGAGCCTGGAGGAGCAGGAGGAGGTGGGCGTGGTGGGGGAACTGAAGTAGGAGCTTCTGAACACAGATCACGTAGCAGCTCTCACACACCTCAGCAGGAAGTGGCTGTGCGGCCCAAGGAAACCATTGTGAGCAAGAGGAAAGGCATGTCAGGAGTCAACAGTGGAGGAATGTTGGTGCGGTTAGGTGGTGGAATGTCCTTGTCTTTAGATGAAGGTACAAAGGGCACATACAAAGCTGGTGGTTCCTCTTCTTCAGCTAGCAGCAAAGCCAAACTGACCCAGAGCAGTAAGAGCTCCTGTGGAGGCTCTGGTGCTGTTGGAGGGAAGCACCCCAGTGCTAAGCGGCGCACCAGTAGTGAGGACAGCTCTCTGGAGCCTGATATGGCCGAGCTGAGCCTGGACGATGGCTCAAGCCTGGCTTTGGGAGCAGAAGCAAGTAACACGTTTGACTTTCTGCCACCACCGCCGGAGATGCTGCCCTCACCTAGCCCTCTGCTCCGAGAACCGCGCAAGTATAGTAGCAGTAGCAGCAGTATTGCCAAGGACCGCACATTTGAGGGTAAACGTGTCACCCACTCAGCAATACCACTGGCAGCAGATGGACCTCACTGCTTCTCTAAAGAGAGCCCCATGGTAGTAGCAGTAGAGAAAGAAGTGGATGTGGAAGCAGAACTTGAGGAAAACGGAGCAGATGAGGATCCAGTAGAGGACGTTAGGCCCTCTCCGTCAGCAGCTATGGCAGTCCCTGTCACAGTCAAGCCTCCTCGAGGCCGGAGAGAAGGTGAAGGTAGCAGCACGGCAGGGACTCCTGGCCCACAAGGCCCAGAAGCAGCAGCGGCAGCTGCGGCTGGTGGGGACCCAGTTGGTGAGGATGACTATCAGGTAAGGGACAGATGAATCAGAATTTGTATACTTGCCTTTTGATTTTTAAAGTCTTGATTCAGTTAATTTTTCTAGTCTTAGCTAGAAAAGGGAAGTTTTAAAGATGTTGTGTGAACCACTACCCTAGACAAACACAACTCTTCATATACACCTACCAGCCACTTCATTAAGTGCACCTCCTTCTGTCTACACTCTGTCTATTTTGTCTGCTCTACGCCCCATAAAAGTGTATTCATATTTATATGTGTGTGTGTGTGTGTGTGTGTGTGTATATATATATATATATATATATATATATATATATATATATATCTCTATCTTAAAAAAGGTTATGGAATGTAGATACAATGAAAATGTACTTAATGAAGTAGGTAATATAACTAATATCCAACTCTCTTTTATTGTAGGCAATGCTAGATGATAAGCATCCCATAGAAATGTAACCTAGTATCCATATATTTATATCTATCCATATACATACTATATGTCAAACCCATGGTCCTATCTCTTTCAAAAGTAGAAGTTTCAAAGCACATCATTCAAAATTTTGCTCTTCTTTTACCAGGCCTATTATCTCAGTGCTGCTTCTGAGGAGGGGGCAGAGAGAGGAGTACCAGACAGCAACCATGAGGAGGAACCGGACATATTTGCTGGGATCAAACCTCTGGAGCAAGAAGGGCGAATGGAGGTAAGGAGATTTTGTTAGAGCTGAGGTTGTACCCAGCTTTATTTCCTTTTAATTATGCACTTTATTTCAGGCTGCACATAATTACATGTGTTCATTATGTAAACACCCCCCACTGTGTGCAGGTGCTGTTTGCATGTGCAGAGGCCCTGTATGCTCATGGGTACAGTAATGAAGCATGTCGTCTGGCTGTGGAGCTAGCAAGGGATCTCCTGGCCAACCCTCCTGACCTCAAGGTTGAGCAGCCACAGACGAAGGTAACGCACACATTGGCTTGACACACTTGTCATTTTTTTAATCAAGGTTTAAATTAAAATGTTGCGGTGATATGGACACTCTTGAAGCCATAGCACAGTGACCAGTCTATTATGAATAAACACAGCAAGTAAGCATTAAATAAAATTCAGTGTAGAGAGACTTAAACCATTGTGTTTTGGGCTCATGTCCTGTCTTAAAAGCTTTGTCTGTTATTGTTTTAAACCTGTGAATCATTTTTCTTCTTTATTAGGGTAAGAAGAGTAAGGTGTCGACCAGCAAGCAGACACAAGTGGCTACCAACACCCTGTCTAAAGCAGCCTTCCTGCTGACAGTCCTGAGCGAGAGGCTCGAGTTCCATAATCTGGCCTTCAGTACTGGCATGTTCTCCCTGGAGCTCCAGAGGCCTCCAGCCTCCACCAAGGCCCTGGAGGTACACATCACTCTTCTAACTCCAGACTAACCTTTTACTTTATTTATATTTGCCATTTTAGCCTCAGCACAGCTTTTGCCTTTGAGTACTTCCGCCTGGTTACCAGACACTCAGCCAGATACAAAAAGTCCCGTAATTAAACTAATGATCTAGGATGGACATGCAAGCAAAACACTTTGTTTATTCTGTATACGTTTGCATGGTGTTCTCTGTTTTTAGGTGAAGCTGGCATATCAGGAGTCAGAAGTAGTTGCTTTGCTAAAGAAGATTCCTCTTGGGCTGGTGGAGATGACCGCCATAAGAGACAGAGCTGAGCAGCTGCGTGATGGAAACTTCTGTGATTACCGGCCAGTTCTGCCTCTCATGCTGGCCAGTTTTATATTTGATGTTTTGTGCACCCCTGGTGAGTCTCAGAAATATGAAATTCTGTGTAATATGATACTACATGTTTAGGGCAATGGTGTCTGCAAAATTGTCTTGAAGCTTCATCTGAAGCCACATGACTTTTATCTGTTTTGAAAGTAACTGATCAGATTTAGGCATTAGCGTTTGGCCTTTCACACTCTAAAGTAGTGCTGGACAAGTATTGAAAAACTCATAGTATCACAGTATTTTCCAAATGAATCATGGTATCACAAGTGTCAGATGACATTTAAATGTCATTAATAAAGTTAATGAACCAGTGCTTCATAGAGTACTCGTTCTCTACACTTAAAGAATGTTTTAGGGTGTTTTCACACTTATCCTGAATAGTTCAGTCTGCAGCCAGGACCGATTCTGGGCTCACTTTGGGGAGGGGCTCATTATCACTGGTTTGCTTTTTACAGACAAGAATTACATCCCAACTTATTGTTTGTGCAGTTCCACACGTTACTTTGAACGTCAAGCATGAACATAAAAAGTACTACTGAATTTACTATCTGCTGATGATGCAGTGCACAGACAGTAAATGAGTGCTTTTAAAGTTTTTAGATTCATAGCATTTTAGCTGTAGGAAATCCATGAGCCTGATTGTTCTGAACATTTTTCCATCTCTTTTCGTGTCTATTTTGTAATAGTGGTCTCTCCGACGGGTTCTCGCCCACCCAGTCGAAACCGTAACAATGAGATGCCAGGTGATGAAGAGCTGGGCTTTGAGGCTGCAGTTGCTGCACTAGGTAAGAATGGGTAAGAGTGGGTTAGCAGTCTTGTGTGTCTCCGAAAACATGTGCAGCGAAGAATTAAATCAATAATGACCTAAAATAAGTCTTTATATTTTCCTCTCAGGTATGAAGACTACAGTTAGTGAGGCGGAACATCCTTTGCTGTGTGAGGGCACTAGGAGGGAAAAGGGAGACCTTGCTTTGGCCCTCATGATTACCTACAAGGATGACCAGAGCAAGCTGAAAAAGGCATGTCATCTAATCTGTGACAACTGCTAGCTTCCATATTGCAATCCCCATAATTTTTTTATGTGCTAAACGTTACAAATTTAAACTACGGTCTAAGACACAAGCCTTCAAACATTCTATTGGAGGATGAGACAAACAGACCTAAGGGGCTTTTCTAAGCTGGCCGCATCCTTGTTCTGCTCAGTTATTTGGTTATTGCTTGTGATCATAGGAGCATTTCTTGGAGCAAGAATTTCTGGAGCTGAGTCATGGTGTTTTACAGCGGGCTTCTCTAATTTCTAATATGTTTATACTGTTGTGTGTGTGTGTGTGTGTGTGTAAATATATATATATATATGTGTGTGTGTGTGTATATGTTAACAGCTTTGAACTCCAATGTCTGCAGATTTTAGACAAGCTTCTGGACCGTGAGAGTCAGACTCATAAGCCTCAGACTCTGAGCTCATTCTACTCCAGTAAGCCAGCCACTGGGAGCCAGAAGAGCCCATCCAAACACACCACCCATGGGACTGGTGGAGCTGCAGGGGGTGTGTCCAAACACGCAGCACCCACAGGAACAGGAGGTTCAGCCTCTGTGCAGGGCGTAGCCAGCGGAGGGGCGACTGGACAGCAAGGTGGGCTGACAGGTAGTGGTGTCCAGAGCACAGCGACAGGAGAAGCAGTTGGCGAGAACCGAGAACAAGGTGAGCCAAAACCCACACTGTTAAAGATCAGGATAAGCCTGTATAACTGGCAATAATGTGAGGACTGGACCACAGTGAAGTAGATCTGTGTCAATTAATATGGGTTTAACAATGCTTGTGACACAGTACATCGTGGGAATCTCTAGGCACTTCTCGATTAGATTTTGATTCAGGGTGTTAAGATGCATTTTAAAATGATTCTTAATGCATCTATAATTTTTCAATTTTGAGTTCCCCTTCACCACCACCTGTCCTTGTGGCTATATCAGCCTCCACTCTTGTGGGAGGGCTTTCCACAAGATTTTTGAGTTTGTCTGAGGGGAATCTCATGAAGGATGAAAAGGCCTGGCTCAGAATCAACGTTCCAGTTTAGACCAAAGGCGTTGAGGTTGAGGTCAGGGCTCTGTACAGGCCACTGGGTTTGCAGTTTCTGTAGCCTACAAACAAGTGATTTATGTGATTGTTTATGTGGTTGGTTCTATTTAGAACTAGGTTAGAAATTCTGTTTAGAATTAGTGTAACACCTTTGCATTATTTTGCTGTTAGATATTATTTATATAAGCCATTTATTAAGTGATAGTTATTTATTTTATTTTAGCTAGTCATTAATTTGCGGGACTTCTCTACATGCATGTGTTGTCTTGCTCCCACCCGCACTGGGCTGGTTAAATTACACTGAAAATTAGCCCCATTCCTCAAAATATTGTGTTGGGTCTGGTAGGGATGCAGACCTCTATTACGGACCTTGGTTTGTGCACAGAGTCATGCTGGAACAGGAAAGGAGCTTTCCCAAACTGTTGCGTAAAAGTTGGAAGCCTATAATTGTCCACAATATCCTTGTATGCTGTAGCATTAACATTACTTTTCACTGGAATGAAGAGGCTGAGCCCAAACCCAGACAAACACCCCCAGACCATTATCCCCCCTCCACCAAACTCTAATGTTGGCGCTATGCATTTGGGTAGGTAGCGTTCTTTTGGCATCTGCCAATCTCACATTTGTCCATCAGACAGCCAGATAGTAAAGCTCAATTCAAAGTACATGTTTCCACTGCTCCAGAGTCCGGTGGCGGCGTGTTTTACCCCACTCCAGCCAACGATTGGCATTGTGCATAGTGATCTTAGGCTTGTGTGCAACTGTTCAGCCATGGAAACCCATTTTATGAAGCTCCCGATGCACTTCTGTTGTGCCGATTTTGCTGACTTTATGCGCTACGTTTGCGTGGTCTGCCGCTTTGTTGCTCAGCTGTTGCTGCTCCACTTCATGGTAATAAAATAGTGCGTTAGTGAGATCCTACATTTTTTTTCCTCATTGAGGCTGGGCTACTCTAAAGTGTCCTACTTCATTATAAACAAAAAGCTTTCATAAAAATCTGATTATGACGTGTGAATTCAGAAAGTGATTCAGGATCTTTGAAGAGAGAATCACAACGCATCTAAGGATCAGTTATTTTTCCCACCACTAGTAATTATACCACCTAATGCAATTGCATTGCATAATAATAAAAGTCACTATCTTCTTAATCAACACCAGCATGTTTAGCATCATTAGTCACAGTCCCAGCTCCAGGCTTCCAGCTCTAGTCTCACTAATAGGTCGTTTAATAACATGGATGCAGTCATTTGTTCATTCCAGTTTTATCCATTTATGTCATATCAAATTGTAAACCATGTATGATGTGTATCATTAATTTCTTATGAATTAATGCAACCTTACTGTATATGGGTCTTGGAATGTATTGGCCAGTAGCAGTTCATTTGCAGTTAATTCAAAGACTGATATACAGTAAGATTAGATTCAATAAAAAGAATCTAACCTTGCTGTATATGGGTCGTTGAATGTACCGGCCAGTAGCAGTTCATTTACAGTTGAGGTTTCCTCAACTTTACTTTTTATAGTGACTATGTGGTGCCACTGTTTCTAACCCCTGTGTTTGTGTGTGTTTATGGCAGATGGAGCTCAGTCATCCTCATGTGATCAGCAGAATGAGGTTGCCCCCTTTAAGCCTGAGGGTACAGTGCCCAGCCGCCTGGCGCTCGGTGGGCGTGGAGCCTATGGAACACGCTGCTGGGGCTCACCTGTACGGCAGAAGAAGAAGCACACAGGTAAGAAGATGTACTGATATGCAGCACCATTGTTCTACACCTGTAGTTAATGTTACTTTAACCCCTCTACAGTGGATGCATGAAATCTCATTAACATTGACCACAGAGTTTAGAAAAGTATCTGTCGTCTGCATTATAGTCCTGCTAGTCCTTTTAGTATATTTCCTAAATGTCACGAAAAGTGTCCCTTATTTGACCGTTTCTAACTTGTTCTCTCTCAGGCATGGCAAGCATTGATAGTAGTGCTCCCGAGACAACCTCAGATAGCTCCCCCACGCTCAGCCGTCGCCCGCTGCGAGGTGGTTGGACAGCTGCCTCTTGGGCGAGGGGTCAAGACAGCGACAGCATCAGCAGCTCGTCTTCTGATTCGTTGGGCTCCTCGTCATCCAGTGGGTCACGAAGAGCTGGAGGAGGAGCCAGAGCTAAGAGCACGGACACCAGCAGGTGAGACAGAAACAGAAATAATGGAGTTGACTTGGGCTAAATTGTCTAACATAGAAGTTTTAGATTTATTGGACAGTTTGATTAAAATTTTATCGCTGTGAATTACAAGCAGTACTAAAAAGGTGATAGAAAAGCTCCAGTGGATTCAGTCCTCCTTTAAGAAGGCTTTGAACTTTCCTAGCACAAAGGTTGTGATCGAAAAGCAAAGCAGAAAATGAATCCGGGATTCATGTGAGCTCAGTTAATGACTTTCTTTTTCCCATTTGTAAACATACCAAGTATTTTTTTTATATAAGAAATTAGCAGTGGTGGACAGCAACATAGTACATATACTTTAAGTATTTGTATTTTTATTAAAGTATGAGCACTTTTAAGACTTTTACTTTTATTTGTATTACATAAAGTATTTTCATTGATTCTCTGCAGAATGTGCTATAGAGGGAGAAAACTGGATTCCAGAAGAATACAATACAGTTTTAAATTAAATCATATGAACTTTTTAATTACCTGATTTGTTCTACCCATAGAAGCTAGAAAACTAGCTATAGCTATACAGCTGCAACTTCGTAGTGTTGCTTGTGCAGGTCAAGGCTGTGTACTGTTGCTGTGTTTGTCTACTCTTTTTCCATTGTGTTGTGTTGGACTTGCTAGGAAAGAGCTGTGTCATGTTAGGCTACATGACACCTACATGAGCTTGTCATGACAACTGACATAACCCTACATAAATGTTGATAAATGCCTGTTCCAATAGGCATCATCTATCATAAAGGCTACATGAGCTAACTTGGATCAAAATTGGCAAATGTAACATTTACAGTGAATGACTCCTATTGGAATAAGCGTTTATAAACGTTTAGGTTGGGGTTATGTCAGTTGTCATAACAAGCTTATGTATGTGTCCTGTAGTCTTATGAACAGTACCCTACAGTAAACTGGTCCCACCACTAGTCTTCACATGATAACTGTAGTAAGTCACAGTAGTTTTGTACTTTTAAAAGCTCTAGAAGAAATTTCAATAAAGACTTTTACATTTACTTCAGTAATATTTTACTTAGATGTCTCTAATTGTCTGTGCTTAAGTACAGGATTTGTGTGCTTTGTCCACCACTGGAAGTCACCAACTTGGAAACAAGGGCACTGAATCTCTTAGTGTTTACTGGGTGAATCTGGCATACCTCTGAAAGGAAAAATCATCCTCATCATTCATTGTTAAGAATTTGCCATGAGTGCTAAATGTGTAGCTGGCTAGCTAAAGCCATTTGGACTTATTGGAATGATGGACTACCTGGTCAGATTTTCTGCTGGAAGACAAGTGATAAGAGCCATCACAACATACCAGACACTGAATTGAATCCAAATTTACATTTTGTGGTAAATAGATGTCCTTGCAGAGCCCAAGGTGTCTGATAGTGAGATTAATATTCAGAGCATCAACAGTGCGCTCAAGATAGCTTCTGGAAGCATTCTGGGTGCATTTTCGGATGTGTTTTCAAAACATGATTAGGGCTCATATTCACAAAGGTTGTATTTCAGTTCTCTACCATAAAAGTTAATGTTCCTGATGATGTATTGATGCTAGCAGTGCTTTAAAGGTTTACTGCAGACTTTATCATTTTTAGTCAGGCTATTCTTTAATATTTCTCCTTTCTCATCGCTGCCTTATTTTACAGGTATAAAGGGCGTCGTCCTGAATGCCACGCTCCACATGTGCCCAATCAGCCGTCAGAGGCGGCTGCTCACTTCTACTTTGAGCTGGCTAAGACGGTGCTGGTAAAGGCTGGAGGAAACAGCTCCACTTCCATCTTTACTCAGCCCTCTGCCAGCGGGGGCCACCAGGGACCTCATCGCAACCTGCACCTGTGTGCCTTTGAGATTGGCCTGTATGCATTGGGCTTGCACAATTTTGTGTCTCCCAACTGGCTGTCCAGGACGTACTCTTCACACGTGTCCTGGATCACAGGTGAGTGAAAGGATATTCTGAACAATTATATTGTAAAATTTGTTAAGCCTGAGATTTCTTATTTGGCTTTTATGTTTTCTTGGTTGCTTTGCCATTATTGTCAGTATTATATCTTCTTTCTGTCTTTCTTTCTTTCTGTCTCTTTTTTTTTTCCAGGCCAAGCTATGGAGATTGGCAGTGCTGCCCTCAACATCCTTGTAGAATGCTGGGATGGTCACCTCACCCCTCCAGAGGTGGCGTCGCTGGCAGATCGGGCATCACGGGCACGGGACCCCAACATGGTGCGGGCTGCAGCAGAGCTTGCGCTGAGCTGCCTACCTCATGCTCATGCCCTCAACCCTAATGAGATCCAGAGGGCGTTAGTGCAATGCAAAGAACAGGTACAGCAAACACTGTCATCTACAGAGTACTGTGAACAAGCAGAAATTATTTTGCTTATTGGGCAATTTGCCACAACACAATTTAAAATCGAATGTAGAAATGTATGAAAAACACACATTCATAATTACCCCAAAAAGAAGACCACATGTTGATTTTTTTTTAAAAGGAGAATAGATTATAAAATTAATAAGAAAAAAATATTTAAAGATTATAGGAACATGAAACATGACATCTTAATAGGTTGTCACGTTCACACAAACATAAGTACACGTGCAAAAGCTTAAGGAAAGAAATCAGCAGGCTAAGACTCGAGAAAGAGGTGGGGGTTAGAGCACCCACAGGTGTCTTCCCCATCTAAGACAGACTTGGGTCAAAGCACTTATAACTTTATGCAAATTATATGTAAAATTTACAATCTACATATACAATTGCTGATCATTACAAATCAAAACTATTATAATGCAGACCTAAATTGGTTCAGAAACCCAACTAAACACAGTGTCATTGGTGGGATTCAGTCAATAATACAGTCCATCGTGCGCTGCTTTAATGATGCCGGCAAGAGTTGCTTCCAGTCAGGCCAAAGGTCTTGAAGGTTCCCGAGTGGTCACCTTTCATCCAGTTATACGATGATGGAAAAACCCAGTCCCAGCTCCTGTATTGTAGGCAGTCACCCTGTTGGAAGGGATAGATTGGAGTTGGGCATAAACAAGTCCTTATCTCATGTCGCAGCATCCTTCTCAAGGAACATGTTAACAGGTCTCACAGAGACATCAGCGAACGAACTATTATTCCTTGGTGTAAGAAATGTATTCTATATTCTATAAAATAAAAATATGTTCTATATTCTTATGTTCTATAAATTCATTTATACATTCAAAATGTTCCATATTAAAAAGATTCAAAGTTGATTTTGGGAGATACATCCCCTCTGCATTATATATTGTTTGTCAGTCAGGGTGAGGGCTGCACAAAAACCATATAAAAATCATAATGTCCAAGGTGTGAAATACAGGATGTCCGGGAGGACCTGGGACCCCCTAATTAACCTCTTGGACCCTCTGAATGTCTGAAATCAAAATTCTGGAAGGTCCCTGAAAATAAACGTATGACTTTATGCTGTCCCTTAGGGAACAACAGATGCTCAAATACAAATTTAGGGGAAGGCCGTTGTTTAGCTGCTTCACTCACAAAACGACAAGCTTCTGTCTGGCATTCTTAACTGGTGATGCAACACTGGTCTGCCTCAGGATGGTTTAACCATTTAGTCTTTCGTAGCTGAGTTGAAAAACTTTACAATATGCCATAACATATTTGTAAATCTGAAAATTTGCCCAATTTCTGAAGAAGTTTGTTGAAAGAGTGAATTGTTTTCGCAAACTGAAAACAAAAGAGGAGATGTGTACGATCTCACATTAACTTGAAAAGAGCATTTCCAGAAGACGAATTATTGAACTAAACATTTGTTGCCACTGAAACTAGCATCAGTGCCGCTATGGTGAATGAGTTAGCAGCCAGCCAACATGGGACCCCCCGAATACCGGGTGGTATTTTGCACACTGAAAATGTCTGTCTTTTACTCAATGTGAATTAATTCAAGATCAGCGCTGATTCTGCAGACTATAGTAGGACTGCAAGGATCACCATAACATGGCGATGGTAGCATGATGCCGATGGTGGTGTTAGGCATATCACTGGAATAACTAGGCATTTTGTTTTCCATAAGAGCACAGCTAAGTGAAGCGCATGTTAGATAAGAAGCAGTAACCACAACACTTCTGCACCAGACTAGTTGCGTGCAGCAAGCTCTCCGCATTGACTGTGGGGCACATGTTGACGGAAGGGAAGTGTGGTAGCCATGCTCAAAGCTTAATGTTTGCCATGAGATGCAAGCCACTTAAAGCATGCATAAAATACCCCTGTGGCAATGGTCTCTTGTGTTCAGCTTTGCTGCCGTGCCAGACTTTTGGTATGAAACAAGCTCTTGTTAGCTTAATTTGTGCGTTTGATTCTTTATGTCCATTGTCACAGAGTGTGTGGTAGACTAAAGTTAACCTATGTAAGCCTAATGGCAAGTTATAGGCATATAGGCCCTTTCACGTATCCGGGTTCTCGCTTCTGTTGGTTTCTGTTAGCAGGTAATCTTGTTTTTGGTCAAGCCAAATCAAACGGTGCAGTCCAGCTTTAAGGGTTTTGCTGTGTTCCTCAGTTCCACAACTCCAGACAAAAACAGCCATACCTGGGATTTTACAAAAATTTGACCAAGCACACATTAAGATCAAACTGGTACCAGTCAATCTGAAAGGTACAGGGTCCTAATTTTAGAGTAATTGCTGATGTTTTCGGCTGTCACTTTGCAGAGAGCAATGTTCATCAGATTTTTCTAGCTTTAAAAATCTTGATGAATTATCAGATTAACTATCAAAAGAAAGATTAACTGTCATACAGCTAAACATGAACGTTTACAACTCTAGTTCAAACTCTAGCAGTTTACTGATATTGCAAAAGCAGTCTCACCCAACAAAGCTGTGCAACCAAAGATTTAAACTTATTTGTTGGTTATTGGTAGTAGCTGACATCTTTGATTAGCCAACTTGGTACAATAACGCTGCAACCGCAGCTCTCTTTTTATTCCTAGCTGTTAACTGTGTCAAACCAGTACTTTCTGAGGTTTGTACTTCTTCCTCATTGATCTGTACAATCTGGCCATCACCTCCTCTTTCATAACATTTGAAACCAAAAAAAGTTATGTGCTGTTATTTTTTGGGTACTTGGATGAATTAAGGTATTGATCCAGTTACATAATCAAAATCATGCAGGACAGTCTGTGTATATATGCCTAGCATATCACAGTTGCGTTATCTAGCAGTATATCCACAATCCAATGTTCTTTAATATCATGCAGCCCTAACACCTAATGCCTTATTGTAACATTTTTAGGGCAATATAACAGCAAGGCAAATTGTCCTCTCTCTCCCCAGGATAACGTGATGCTGGAAAAGGCCTGTATGGCAGTAGAAGAAGCCGCGAAAGGTGGAGGAGTATATCCTGAGGTGCTGTTTGAGGTGGCCCATCAGTGGTACTGGCTGTATGAGCAGACTGTAGGTGGAGGCTCCGCTGGACAGAGAGAGGGGCCAAGCCGATGTGGGGCCAACGGTGGGGCAGGGCGGAGGCCTCCAGAGGGGGGCTGTGGTGTGCTAGACAGCGCTGGGGCCATGGACTCGTCAGGTGTAGCAGCAGTGACGGCGTCTGTGACTGCTGCTGCTGTGGTGCCTGTCATCTCCGTGGGCTCTACCATATACCAGTCCCACACGCTTCCTGGCTCAGCAATGGCTCACACGCAGGGACTACACCCCTACACAACCATTCAGGCCCATTTACCCACTGTCTGCACCCCACAATACCTGGGCCACCAGCTCCCGCACGTTCCTCGCCCCGCTGTTTTTCCTGTTTCTGGTTCTACCTATCCACAAGTAAGAACGCTTTGTTATTTTACTCTTAGACTTGACCTGTTGTTTTTGAAACTGTTTTGATTTTAATTGTGCGAAAGATGCTTTCTTAATTTAGCCCACTGATTTATGAGAATGAACCTAAAAGATAGCTTGACACATGCTTATGAATTAAATGTGACCATGTCTCAGAGCCAAATAACTGGATTTTTCTCATCTTAAGGTAATGGGTTCTATTTCTGTAATTGTAAGAGTGTCTCTGTGCTCTCTCAGGGAATGCACCCTGCGTTTATTGGTGCCCAATACCCATTCTCTGTGGCCTCTGGCCCTCATCCCCCCATGGCAGCAACTGCAGTCACCTTCCCAGGAGTTCCTGTACCGTCCATGACACAGATTGCCGTCCACCCCTACCATACTGCAGATGCAACCTTGCCCCTCAGCACAACTGTGGCAGGTGAAGAAAAAGAGAGAGCAAAGCTGATGCAGAGTTCGATTGAATGAAGATTTTTTTTTTGTATTTGACAGTCTCAAGGCTTTTCTGTCTATATGAACAGTTTTGGTGTTTGTTTGTTTGGATTAATGAATTCATGGATGAATGGATAGATAGAAATGTAGATAGAGAACGTCTAAAATTGGTGCATGCAAATGAGGACTTAAGGTCCACACAACAGGACAGAGTGGAGTTTATTTTCCTATTATAGACAGGCAGATATTAGTAGCTCTTCTGTTTACATTCACCTCCAGTGGGTCTAGTAGCACTTCAGTCTGAAACGAATTGAAAAAAATGTCCCCCATAAAACTCATTAGCACACTTTATAGCATGCTTCCTTCCTTAGATTTAGAGCCTTGCTGTTTTTCAAAACTGAGACCATAAAACCATTAAAGCAGTAAATGAGGCACCTTGGATAGGTGCTCCTTCTTCTGCTGTTTAGTAGTCAGTGATATCAGAGGGGATTTGCAGATTGCATGTATTGTTTTCTAAAATGTCATCATTAACCAAAAAGGGTGCAATTTGATAATCAATCTGTGTGGATAATTTGGGAGATTTAATTGCAGTGAAGAAAATTCATGGATTTACCTCTGAATGCTAGTAGTTGAAGCAAGGCCATTTTCTTTGTTTCTTAATAATTAATTTCCCATTGTACATTCTAGTGTGCAGTAATTCTCTGAGGCCATCTGTCTGTTTCTCTTCAGTAGGTGGGGTTCACTCTGGCTCCGCCATCCAGGCGATTCAGGGGGCCTCTCTTCCAGGCCTTTCCTCTCAGCCAGCCTCGTTGGTCAGCACGCCATTCCCTGTGGAAGATGAGCAGCACAGTCAGCCAATCAGCCAGCAGGGTCTGCACTACCTGCATTCAGCCTACAGAGTTGGTAAGGAATGCTGATTGTTAATCACTGATAGCCCTTAAGGCATGACCCTCCTGTGGTTGTGTCACTGTTTGGCCCCATTAGAGTCCATCTGGTGCTGAATTATGTGCTGAATATTAAGAGCCGCAAATTGGAGGTTGGCTGAGTCCATGTTGTGGCAGTGACACAGGCATTTAACTCAGAAATATTACATTTGTGCATGACAGCTGCTTTATTACCATCCTATGGCAAAGTTCACTGTATTAGAAGGCTTAATAGTCTTAAGTGCAGGATTAAAAGGCAGTTGGAGAATTGCTGTTACAAATGATTTAATAGTTTCTGTCCTCATACAGGCATGCTGGCTCTGGAGATGTTAGGCAGGAGGGCTCACAATGACCATCCCAATAACTTTTCCCGGAGCCCTCCATACACAGAGGATGTTAAATGGCTGCTTGGACTTGCTGCACGACTTGGTAACTCCTTTCATCTGTTGCACACAGCATTCACACAGCTAAAAAAACTGCTTAGCTCAAGTGGCTTGCCTTTTCTCTCTCTAATGAAAAAGAGAGGAATGGATGTAAAATATGTATCGGCATAATGTAGTGCCTCCAGCTGGGAGGTGAGGAGGGTACAGAATCATGCAAAAGGAGTCAGAAAAAACTCCTTACATAGTTATTGGTAGCAGTGGGTATGCATGTGCTATCACAACAGAGTATTTTCCCCAAAAAGTGCTAGTTTCTCTGCAGTCAAAAGTTAAAAACTAAACGCTTTCTTCTGCCAGTCAACATCAGACTGGTTTGTTTTGTTCTCATATGAAATGCAAATGATGGAGAGTGATACAAACAACATGGTGTGTATTTTGTCTAGCAGCAAAAGATCAATTGCTTTAGATATTTGGTTCAGAGCACTTATCAATTATAAAAAGGGTTTTTGTTGGGTGTTATAGATGTCATAGAATGCATTTATTCAGCATTTTAAATTGTTTCTTTGATGTCTACATTGAAGGTATGTGACTTTGATCAGGGCAAAAATTGTCCAGATGCGGTTTTACATGCCCTTTTACAACCATATAATTTGGCCCTAGAATAAAGCAAATTATTTTCCCTTTTATGGTGTGCTCATGAATAATTTGATTAGCTTTGCTCCGATTGCTGGTTTACAGTGAGGTACCGCAATGGCTTGCACAGAAGCAGCATGTCGAAATAGACACAGGCAGGAAAATAAAATTAACCCTCATATAAAAAAGCTAGGTCCTTATTCTATTTAGTTAGTTATGCTAGTTACTTGAAGCTTGTTGGTAGCTAACCTTACTTATACTACCTCCTTCCTTTTGACATCGACAACACTACAAAGCAAATAGAAGTTGTTAGCGCACTATGCAATTTAAGATAATCTGGCTTCAAATATCAAAAAGTAGATCTTATCACACTACATGGTTAGCTACTGACAGGTTGTGGTTGAGGTTGTGATGCTAATAAAGCTGGAACTTCCCTTCTTTTCAGTGGAAAAGAGCGCTGAACGAAGCTTGCTCAATATTGACCAAGGTTTGAGAAACTGTCCGGAGTGAAATATGCAGAGCAAACTAACAACTCTGAATTAAACTTGTCCAGGATCTTGTTAAAGAGAACTGAAGTTGGCTTTTTGTTCGCGAGCTTGTTTTGTGAATTTTCTGTTCCACCATAAATGGTGCCACACTTGCATTCTGGTGCCTGTACAAGCTGTAGCATTTAAGGTGGAACGGAACATTTAAGAAGCTGGTGAATAGGAAGCCAACTTAAGCCTCATTTAAAGATGAACCCAGTGATAGATTGGTTTCTTGGGAAGGGTATGAAAGTGCTGAAATCCCCCTCACAACCTGCAACATTTCTGCACATAGTGTGCCATTTTTATTGCTGTTGCATCATTGTCGTTGTTTTGTTCTTCGCAATACCTGCTGGGCTAGAACGTGGAATGTAAATTTTGAGGGCATAAATATTAATAAGGCTATTATGTAACAGTTTAGGATTTTGGAATTGGCCTGTTTTACCACTCTCTTTTGCAAATGTAGAATTTTCAGGAGACAGCAGTGTTTGAGGTTCACGGTATGTCAATTCCATGTACTGAACTCTCTGTTCAACTATGCAAATGTAAATACAGTTTTACATTCTATAGTACCTTTAAATGGGGAGAAGCGTGAGCCTTTTGAAATGCTGCATCATGTTCATTCCTACTTTTGCTCTCTTCCTGTCTCTAGGCGTGAATTATGTGTATCAGTTCTGTGTGGGGGCTGCTAAAGGTGTGCTGAGTCCGTTCGTCCTGCAGGAGATCATAATGGAGGCTCTGCAGAGGCTGAATCCTGCACACATACATGCTCACCTCCGCACTCCTGCCTTCCACCAGCTCGTGCAGCGCTGCCAGCAGGCCTACCTACAGGTATATGCCCACTACTGAACATACAGTTCTCTTTCAGTATAGGAACTGATTTAATGTTTGTGGTGTTAAATTTGAGTGTGATAACTAAATTTTCAAGCAAATGTTAACCACATCGTGTTGGTCGTAACATCCAAGGAGCAAGTACAGGTCTTCAGCAAAGATATTAAAGCTGAGAACTACTTTATTTAAGCGCATGTCTCTTTTAATAACTGTTTTTATCTGTTGTGTCTGATGTGTACTAAGCAAATGTGAAAAGGAGATATAATGCCAATTTGACTGAATTATACTGGATTTCATGTTCAGTTGTTAAAACGGCCCTGAGATCATTTTTCTCCCATCCCTCATACTTGGACAAGATTGCTTTAAAGCAGTGGTCACCAGCCTTGGTCCTGGAGATCTACCTTCCTGCAGAGTCTTGTTCAAACCATATTCTGTCATACCTGCTCCAGCAGTTGTAATAGTGTTGGGTAAGACAGGGGCGACATTTAAGATGCAGGTTGTAACTAATGCCGTTCGACTTGGCTCAGAGTTGAGAAGTCAGAGCTTGGAATTGCGTCATTTTCAACATCTGCGTGTTTGAACTACAAAGTAGGAAAAATTCAATGAAAGGCAGTATTGTTAGCAACAAGTTAGCCAACTAATGTTAGTGATGTGAGTGATACCTTTAATGTATTTACCTTCTTAACAGTGAACATTATGGTCATTATAGTGTTATAGATTTAAGTAATTCATATGTCTGAATGTTGACTGATCTAAAGTAGATATAATTTAAAAGATGAGGTTTCTTTATTACTGTCGACAGTATGAGCAGCCATGTTGATTTGACGTCATAAGCTGAGGATGGAGTTGAGAACGCCATCCTGATGGTCCGAGTAGGAATTCCTAGTTGAGGGGGACGCTTTTTGTAGTCAGAGGTGGGAAATTCAGAACCATGAGCTTCAGTTGAATGCAGCCCAAATCCACGGAAGAGTAGATCTCCCAGATACTGCAGCACTCTTTTGGGCTGAATTCATTGCTCAAATGTAAAGTGTGTGTGTGGTCAGAGTAAAGATATTAGGACCTTTCAGGGTGATGGGGACATTTACTGACAGATTCCATAAATATCCAGACTTCTGTTTTTATGTGATGTGTCTCTTTCTGGTTTGTTCTTTTAATCAGAAGTTTAATGCTATTTCAGCGGCTAAGACCAAAGGTGACGGTGCCCATTTATGAAGGATATCTGCACATCTAAGTCGTGCTAAGTAAGGATTCTGAGCAGAGCTGCCGTGACCGTCGCCCCCAGTGCACATAAATAGTGCATGAAAGCGTAGTGTTAAAAGAAGATAGCAGAGCCTGAGTATGCTCGCAGGACGGGCCGTGCTGATGAGAGAGTTTCTAACACACACTGACAGTCCACGGCCTGAAAGCAGAGAGAGAGAGAGAGGGAGAGAAAAACCCTCAATCTCTCCTGCAATCTCTCTTTCTTTCTCAGTTTTCTCTCACGCTCTCTGTCTCTTTCACTCTCACCATTGCTTACTCTCATGCTCTCTCGAAGGAATATTTAGTAAGCCATACAAATGTTTCTGGAACTTACTATCAAATACTGTCAGCAGTATCATAGTTAGGCATATTTTCAGCTGCTGTACCTTTCATGCAATTTTAACCTTGTGTTCGCCCTGCAAGTCGCCGTTATCACTGGCATATGTCATTTCATATTTATTATTTGTCGGTCCTAGCTCATTTAAACAATTGAAGAGTTCTCCTAAACAAGTTATAAACAAAATAAATCCATACAATGTTTGTCTTTGCGAGTATAAAAGGAAGATATTTAATTTGCTTATATTTAAAGAGTCTTGTTTTCTGCAAAGGAAAACCTTTTACATTTTTGCATGTTTTTGTCATTGCTTGACAATAAAATAGACCAGAATAAAATGTCAGTTCACAGTAGAATGTAAATTTAATGCAATTTGTTCTTTAACTATACTATATGTACTATACTATAGATATATTACTATATCTTCTACAGAGGACACATTTGCACATTTGTGGCTAGTGCAAAACTTACATTCTATATTTTGTGCTTTACTTTTTTCCCCACTATACTATACAAAATGTGAACTACAATATATTTAAGTTTGTTCCCTGTAGAAGATTGTTAATTAGCTAAACATGTAATTTTACCAGGGGTGTTCAAGTATGACTGTATAGTAACTATAATCATAAATTACATTTGAATAATTTAGCACAATGATTGAATCACTCTCTATATTTGGCCAATGACATTAGGTACCCAGGACATGCATCAGAGCAAAGATCTACCATGACTGACAGTGACTCATTTGTAGCGTTGCTGATGGGAAGCATGTTCTGTATGCTGTCTGTCCCTATCAGTATCCCTGCGTTACGTTTTCTGCCCTATTTATTTGCTCACAAAATAAACATAGTGAAGTTTGAGTCATCAAGTAGCATCAGTATTTGTTCTGATGAATGCCCCTTTCACACCAGAAATCACTGAGCCATGCTCTTGTGCCTTATTGCATGTTTCCTGGTTCTTCCCACAGTACATCCACCACCGGCTAATCCACCTGACCCCAGCGGACTACGACGACTTTGTGAACATCATCCGGAGTGCCCGTGGGGCCTTCTGCCTGACCCCGGTGGGCATGATGCAGTTCAATGACATCCTGCAGAACCTGAAGAGGGGGAAGCAGACCAAGGAGCTGTGGCAGCGGATCTCGCTGGAGATGGCCACATTTTCACCTTGAGCGCTCCACATACCAGCTGGGACTCAACTGCAGCTTTGAGCCCAGCCCAGTCTGACCCACAGCCCACCTACCAGGTCATGTCCTGCACAAGCCCATCACTGGCAGCACAATCAGTCCTCCTCTTGGCCCTGGAGCACTCCAGGATGGTAACCAGTGTGCAGTCTCGCGGAGTTGCCAAGGCCTGGGAGTAATTCAAGTCTGAAGGGTTCCTGCCCTTAATAAGTTGACGAGCTCATTGTTGTGTCTGAATATTTTATGTGTGATGTCGAGTAACTTATGACTAGTGTTTATCCTCAGAATCTGTCCTTTTTCCCTTTTCACTGAACTATGTTGATGCTCTGTGCTCTCCTCCCTTGAGTTTGTTTAAATGGTTGAAATACGAAGTTTTTTCTTTTTTTCCATTTGTTTTCTTGATGTTCGTTTCTTCAAATTTGAATGAAACCACTAAATGTCAGACTCATACTGCAACATTCCTCTGCCTTGGAGGAGTGAGCCTCCACCGGTCATGAAAGATTTCAACTTTGGATATTCACACCGTGTTCAAACGAGGGAAAAAAAGTTTGTTAAAAGAATTAAACAGACATTTAATATGAAACAATAATCTGAGTACGGGTGAGGATTCTTCTATGTTTTGTTTATTCTTTGTTTTTTTGATATTTTGTATAGTATGGTATGTCTGCAGAGAGCAGTTTGGAGAGTAAGAGAATGTTAAGTGACTGCTATGTGAGTTCCTATTTCCACTTAGCTGTTGGTGGCAGGGGCTTGAGAGTCTTGGAACACAGAGGTCTGGCTGGACCAGATATCTATATTTTTTTAAGCTTAAATAACTCTTCGTGTTTCACAAATTATCAGTAACAAGTCCACTGCCAACTAGGCCCTCTGTATGTCGTTTGACTTTTCAGTCCTTAAATCTGAAGGATATTTGTGTTTTGTTTTCTGTTTATATGTACTTATTACCAGCAAGTATTTGTGCATACACAGACACAAGCAGTATTCTCTTTTCAAATCTAAATTGACCTCTGTCTGTCTCTCATGCTCACTCTCTCTGATTTTTTCACCCACTGTAGCTTCTTCTGGACAGGTGGTCCATCAAAGGCATCGCCAAATCCCTGTGTTCCACTTTTAAGTCCAGTGCTAGCTTTGGAACTCACTAGTAGGGAGTGACTGTGTAGAAAATGTACTGTGATATTTTTGTATTCTTCAAAGTGTAGCTTGGTTGGGAATAAAAAAAAAAATATATATATATATATATATATATATATATATATATATATATATATATATATATATATAAATATATAAATATATAAACTGCTGATTGCAAAAGGCTGTAATCTAGACTAAAGGAAAAAAAAAACTAAAAATGGAACAGACAAAAAGCAATATTGAAAATGTAGAGTTTACTTAATAAAGATAACTCAAAACACTAATTTTGTGGGTTTTGTGTTGCACTGTACACGTTCATATTGAGCTAGTCATCTCCTGTACCCATTCCTGCTAATTTCCCTTGAAGATGACTCAGTATGACAAGACCAGAACTCAAGAGTAACCTTGGGGTCGGATTTTCTAGTTAGCATTAACAAATTGGGTGCAGCTTCTCAAATTAATGGACACAAAATTTAAAAGGAGTTTAAGGGAAGGATCTTGTATTATAAAACCAGACATGGGTCTTGGGTAGTTTTCAAAAGTGAGTGTTCATCCAGTTTGCTTATAAGCTATTAATAATAATGTCAACATATTTACACAGAGTACAGACTCTCAGGGTACATGACCTACGTCTCATGCAGTACACTGAGGGTTGGAACACATAATAACAATAATAATTATATAATTGTTGCTGTTGTCTTCAATGAGAAATGTGTAACTAATCTGAAGCTGTATGGACACCTTTACTTCATCACCAGGTGGCGCAGTAGGGTGAATTTTGAAACTATATCACAGTCCAGTCCGGAGAGAACCGATCTACCTATGAATGTTTTATCATTTGGTTGCGTTACAATTACATATTATAATTATCTCTTTATCATTTAGTTTATTTAATGTAAGACTTGCTGTTTCAGATGTCTCCAACCGTTTGGTCAACACGGATGTACACGGCTGCAAGTGTTTAGGTTTAGTTATGTGCACAGATTTATATTCTACTATACATTTGCAGATTATTGTTGACTAAATTTAAAATTTCTGATCCATTATTGCTAATTCTCAGGTAGAAGGCATGAACACCGCTCAGAACACTAGAACCAAAAAGCGACGCAAAAAATAATCTCATTTAAACTCTTTGAAATTTGCGTCGTTTGCAACAAAAACTCCTTACACACTGGCAGGTACGCGGGAAGGTGTTTTAAGCCAGGGGTGCTGATATTTTAAGCAGAATATACGTGACGCGACGATGACGTTAAATTATTTGCCTTTTTTTTTTTTTACAATTTTTAACCTTACATCGAACAGAATGTATCGTACTGCACTATAATGTTGCGAGAGACGACAATATATACATATAACTGACTCATCAGACTCCTAATGTACATTTTTTATGTAAATTAACCAAGTGCGCCCAATCAGATTGTTGATATGGCGCGGTAATCGATTACGTCACGCCCAGAGTCGAGCGGCGAGAACCCGCACAGAGCGGGAGATAAAACGGTTGATAAAATGTTAATATTGCGTTGTGTGGTTTATTAACAGTTTAAAAACAGGACATGGCTAATTTGGGTCTCAATACTGGCCTCTATCTCTGCACACACCTTCTCTCTTTAAACCCAGCCTGTGTGTGTTTTACTACCTCAGTAACTGCTGTGCTCACGTATGTTATCTGACTGCGTAAACTCACAGATCACAGCATGTTAAATATCTCTGCACGTTATTCCACTACCTCATGCTCAGAAATGAGTGCTGTGTCGGCGCTGCACTGTCCTGTCTGTTTACTGTGTCTAATGTCTGTTTTATTTATCGTATTTATTGTATTGTTTCTAGCTTAATTTTTTGTTTGCACACTTATGTCTGCGCGTTCGCACTTTGTACTTTTTGTTCCTTGTTGCACCATGTGCCTGAAGGAACGTAATTTCACTCCACTGTGTACTTCTACATAGATGGAATGACAATAAATGATTCATTTAAACAGTGCAGCTACTGCAGCTTTAAAATATATATATATATATATATATATATATATATATATACATAAAAACACAAACTTCTCTGAATCAAGCACATTTGAGTCTTTACTGCGCTCAAACTGATAAAAGTTCACATCTCAGTATTATTTTTGTTTTAGCAGTTGCACACCTGAAATCAGGGCCCCCTCGACGCCCCCACTCCCACACTAGTGGGAAGGAAGAGTTTTCCCGGCTGATAACGTCCCGCAGCTCGCCCCCTAATCGAGCCCCTTACCTGGGACAAAAAGGCTGAGAGGTGGCGCTTTCAGCTGGGATCTTCTACCGACGGTTTTCGCGCTGCTGTGGGGGGAGCAGATAGGGATTGTTCCCGCGCGGTGACAAAATCCATATAGTTAGGTGGGTTTGATCTAAAGTATACAGCTACATAAACGCAGCAGGTCTTCGTTTTGGCATATGTAACACTTACACCCAAATTACCTTGTTCGTAGTTTTAAGAGATTGGACGCGTCTCCCTGTTTGACGGGCTGACTTGGTTTCGTCCAGAGTTTCGGCCAGGAGTAGCGGCCCAACATCATCAGAGCTCAGTGAAGATGGCGGCTCTGTGAGCGATGCTGTCAACAAGACTTTGAATTCTCGTTTTTTTTTAAAAATAACTTAGCGGGCACTCGAGTCGTGTGTTTGGATAGCCGTGCAGGAGAAAAGGTCTGCGGGTGAGTAGAGTTTGTTCATGTTTCTCTCTCCGCTCTGTGCTCTCCTCTCTGTCTGTTAGCCTCAATCAGCCGCTGCTCTGCTCTGTGTGTGCACCAGTGCAGCTCTCTCTCCGGTAGCCGGCTCGGCTAACTTGTTGTTCCCGAACACTTAACCCTCGGCGTGCCTTCGTTTTTATCCCGCTCTTTTCAACTTAATATGAAAACACCAGTGCTGTTCGACCGATAACGGAGGGCGCGGCGCCGTTTTAGCCGTTTCGGGATGTAAATCTCAGTTTATTAGAGAGCTAGCGTCGGATGCTCAGTCTGAGATTTCTAACTTAACCGCGGTAACTAACTAACTAGCCAGCGGCGGACTGAGAACTAAACTTTAGCGGTGACCCCGTCCGATACCTCAGGTTTAGCATCACTTTTTGGTTGTGTGTATTTACCGAACACCAGTTTTAAGTTTTGTTGCTGACTTTAAAAACACTTAGAGGCTCCACACGATGCAGTATTGTCCATATCTGTGTGTGCGGAGTCGCTGTAGCCGCCTGTTAAAGCACAGCGGATGAGCTGTGAGATCGGCTTTTACTGCTTTGTTGGTAACGACCGAGGTTTCGGAGTCTAAGCCGCATATTTACCTCCGCGGCTGTAACATCTCTGATCACTGTGCTTTAGAGGTTCTGCATGGACTGTGTTGGAAACTTTTTTTTAAGTCTGCAGTAAGAAGCTCTGTGGCCTTTCGTCAAGCACAAGTTGTTACTTAAGCAGGTTTACAAGACTCATGCGTGCACGCGTTAAACCTTTATTTAATTAAAATATCGTACAGCCGTAATTTGGTTATAGGAACTCGTGCAGATTCATCTGTCTTCCGATGCAGCACTGTAGGACTTTTTGTGTTCCATTTTTAGTTAATTGCTGTTTGGGATCTGAAGTCCATCCTCCCTTGACCACGTGGGCCCAGTTTATCCCTGTTATTGTGAAATGTTCGGCATCATTTGTTTACCACTGCTTTCGTTTCTTTCATTTGTGAAGTTTAAACAGTGGGCTCGGCTTGTGCGCACACGCCTCTGGCTTATTGAACGATAAACAGTTCAGTTCAGTCCTCCTTTAAAACATTTATTAAAGGTGCACATGAGGTTTTGTGCTTTCATTTTTTTAATTAAATAAGAAGTTGTGTAATTTGATTTGGGGGAACCATGAAATGATCAAGTCTCTTGACATTCAGAAATGAAATTATTGGACTGCTGTTTAAACAGTATATCGTTATCATGAATTAGTGGCAGTCACTTGAGAGTGTAAGGGTTTATAAGTTTAAATATATGTTGCTATAATATAAAAATTGAGTCCAGAGCATTTTCTAGGTTACGTCCATATATGTTATGGTCCAGTTTCTCAAACTGTAAATGCCTCATATTATTTCAGTGTTTCTGCATGTAAACTGTGCTCCCAGCCTGCATCTGTCCATCTCTCAGCTAAACTGGCTCAGTTACATCTCTGTCATCTGCAGTGTTACTCTTTTAAATTTGTTTTTAGAGTTAATGCGTAGTTTACTTGTCAGTGTCCAAATATCACTGTCATTCATGTAATGATGGACAGTTTATCTCTCCGTTGGCTAATTGAATTGTTTCATAGTTGCCTTACCATGAATTCTTCACATTTTGGTCGCCTCTGTATATTGTATTTCTTGGGTAGTCGGTAAAAGAGCACATGAAACAGTTCATATATTTAAAATATACCCCTGTAAACACCATATCAAGTAAAAATCAGGCATCCCAAAAGCTCACGGTGCTGTTAAGCAGTGATTCTCAATTTTGGGGAAGTGAGACGATGGTATACATAGACCTGTTCTTACTGGAGATGTGCACGAGTGCTCCAGTACTCAGTTAACTGTTGGAGGTGCCGGAGTTCAAATACTGAAATCACTATGTAGTATTTGTTTCATTGCGAGGAAATTTGAGAAAATACAGGCTGACAGTTCAGGGAAATGTGATGGTTTTGCTCATATGTTAATTTAAACTCATTACTTTATCTGAAGAGACAGCCTCCGTTACTCGGCTGACATAAAAAAGCTACCGGTGTCCCTCAGCTGTTTTGGAATAATAGAACATGATCCTCTGCGTGCCACTGTAGTTTTTGTGCAACACCAGTGATGTCGTCTAAAAAGATAAGCCTACAGTTGTACATCATTTTGTGCTAGAGTACTAATTAATTTTAGATTGTCCAGACCTAATGCACAGCCTTAGTTCTGACATCTTTTGAGGTTTTTTTGTTTTCTTCTATGAAATCTCTTATCGTCAATGATTCTGGGCACGGACAGTAATGGTTCCCAGTGGCCAACACGGAACACTTACAAACCATGCTCAGCACAGTTTTCTCGGCACGGGTCGCTACACATGCTCAAGACTGTTCGGTGAGGTGATTAGTGATGTAGCTATTCGCTGATTGGTGCCCCATTATGTTGGTATTCATAATTCATCCTCTGTTATTTCCAATCGAAAACAATCAAAAAATTTCTGTATGCTCAGATGGTCACCAAATTAGTGAAAGCAGTGCTCGATTTTCAGTCCATCTAACAACAGTTGCGAAATGTTAAACAGTGCTGCAAACTTGGAGACAGTTTGTGGTTTGCATTAGTTTAGCATGCTAACAAATCAGCTCACCACAGAACAGGGTTGATACTGTTTAACAGAAGCTACACTGATATAATTTTAGAGTTTAAAAAAAAGACTCAAATCTGAGGAAGTGAAGTTAAGCGGCTGGTGTTGGAGGGACAGAAAGCTTAAAATTTAACATGGTGTTTGCATATGTAGCCTACTAGCTAGGCTAATGCTAGTCAGGTCCTCTCTGTTGGTTAGTAGCACTCCTAGTAGGCTTAGCTAGTGGGCTAAGTTTGATTGTGGCTAAGTGTTCTGTGGTGTATGTGAAGCTATTAGCCTGTTAGTTGTCACTGAGCCACTGTTATGTGTAGTTTTTCATTATTGTTTTTTTTGTTTTTGTTTTTTTTTTCTTGGTCCTGATTTAGCTACAGCGTATGAAAAAGAAACCATAACCTGTTTTGGTCTGTACCAGTATGGAATGGGAGAGGACTGTGAGAACTATTTGGCTGTCCCATGGAAAAAAGGCCATTGATATCCTGTTGTCACTATAAGCTAAAACATAGCAGAGTGAGAGAAAACATGCATATGCCAGTTGTAGGGAGGAGATACTGTTATTATTGTGGATGCCTTCAGTAGCTATGAAGCAGGGCTTAGCCAAGCAGCTAAACTAGCAAATTACTTCACTACCTTATAAATATCACATGATTATTGGTTTGTGCTACAAAGCAACCCCATTTGGAATGTTGGCTTGTACAAAAAGGTCTGGCATCTGAAGCACACTGTTCAGTATGACCACAGATGACAACACTTTTCTGCCTGTTAAAGTTATTTAGTTTTAAAGTAGACTTATCAGGTCAGAGTGACCCGAATTACTGTTGAATGTGAGGAATCTTAGATTTCTGATGTTTATTTTCACAGCCCATACAGCTGTACATAGGCTGCACGTTCCCTTATCTTGCTTGAGGATTGTTTGTAGATAAGAAATGTAGCATGTATGCAAATGAAAGTTGTTGTCATCTCTTGTGCTTAATGAACATGCTGCTAGTTACAAATGTAGCTGTGTCTTTATGGGTTCCAGATGATTGCCAGGGGCAATGCAAAGCACAGTGGATATTCATAGTGTGTCTGTACACAGGTTAAGATCTTATACCAACAAAGTCATGCAGTGACATGAAGTGTTAGGCAGCCAGTAGTGCAAAAAATATCCTGCACATGGAAGATGTCCCCCAGGGATCTTCCTGCAGATCCTGAGTGACTGACAACTCTGGCAGTCATCTGGATCTTCTAGAACCACAGTTTCACAAGTGAAGTGGAGTAGATGACAAATACCAATAAAGAAATGGAGCTCACCTACACTGTTAACAGAAAAGGTTCTGTATAGTACCGAAAAACAGTTTTATGATTTCTTTTTTTAAAAGAGTCTTTGAAGAACAGGTTTTCCATGATTGAGAAGAACCATTTTATAATGCAAAGAACCAGTTAAGCATTTAAATGTAGTTTTATATAACTAGGGTTTAATCTAAAGAGAGAGATACAAGGAGGTGATATCCCCACTGTCAAAAAAAAAGCAAGTCCTTTTTTTACTTAACCACCCTCCATCCCCACCCCCATTGCGAGCCCCTTTGGATTAATTTTATGTGAATCCTGCAAGTCACAAGTATAATGTCAGCAGAATCGCAAAAAAACTCTATATAAACAAATGGGCAATCACAGTATAAGACAAGATATCTGGAAAGGTTTTTGTTCCTGTGCAAAAAAAATGAAAACGAAGTATGGTTTCAGTTTATAACCAGTGCCCCCTACTCCCTCACATGGTGGAGCCTACCATCTCTCTTAATTTTTTGTTCTTTCCTCTCAAACACTGTATAAGCATTGCCTTTGCAAAAAAACCCTTGAAAAACCATCTTTTTCGAAAGTGTGGGGTGAAGCTGAAGCACGAAAGCTGTTTTCACAACCAAACTCACTGTATGAGAGGTGGCCACATTAACTCTGTAGAACCTGGACAGTGTGCAGGTTGGTGACTGTTGCATCAGACATCCACCGTGTAAACCCCAGAAGTGCTGGATTGGGCCTGTGAACCCTGTGTGAAAATGTGCCGGAGGCAGAATGCTTGCATGTGCTGCTCCACTGCCTCCTTATCTGCAGTACTGTTTTCCAGGCATCATAGGTAGACACCTCAGGATGTTCCTGCATGTCTCGGGAAGCTTGGATTGAGCCAGCCAAACCTGGTGGTGGCTACAAGCCAGAGAACACGCAAGCTTGCCACAGTCTCTGGCACTGTAACTCAGTGCCTGAAGGGCAATATCGGTGAGTTCCCTGGCATCCACATTAGTGGATTGGAGCAGTCCAATGTGACTACCAAATGACAGCCAGTTTGCTTTGTGCCCAGCTATGCTGCAGTGCCATAGGCTTTAATGCGGGCACCATTCATGTGTCTGCATTTCGATTTCTGCACAAATCACAAGAGAAGCTACGCCAGTATCCCCTGAGGACCTGCTTTCTAAAAACGACCGGGTTGGGCAATGGTTGTGAATACTTCAGGTGCTGTGCTACATTGTGTGTGCAAAATTAAAGCTCCACAGGCATTATGTTAATAAACTCCTACACACTTAAAAATGATGGCTTTTCAAGGGTTGTTTAGTAAGGTAAATGCTTCTACTCAAAGAATCCTTTGTATAATGAAAGGGTTCTTTGCATCCTAAAAGGCTATTTCAGATATATAGTGGATGTGTTGTATATGAAAAGCGCTTTTATTGTTACAAGCTTGACGTTTCGATGCTATATCAAACCTTTTTCTCCATCAATCTGAAGAACCCTTTCATGATTCAAAGAACCCTTTAAGCATACAAAGAGTTCTTTGAGTGTTCATGTTTCTATATAGAGCTGTATTCTTTACTGAAGAACCCTTGAAGAACCACCTTTTTTGAGAGTGTATATGTAGTCCTTGCAGGCAGGAATTGCAACTTAAGGAGGGTTCAGGAAGTTGAAAGAAAGACACTCTGGGCTTTAAGACTAGTGTCCGTTTAATAGGGTTCGGCACAAGAACTGGTCCACTGGGCATAGTGGTTAAATCCTCATGGAGTAATACTATGAAGGGTGAGGCAAGGGCGAGTAACCTTTTTTGGACTTCTCTTTGAGTGTCTAAAAAGCATCCATCATGGGTACAGACAAGGCATTGGTGTTGGGGATGGGCAAAATCAATTTACGCTGAGTTGACCACTTTAAAGGACCCTTCAACAGTCATGATTGGTGCAAAAAGATCAAGAAGTCTTGCCATGAGCAAACCTGTTTTGATGTGTGGAGCAGTTCGCTGAGCTGTTCCACTATATTGTTCTTGTTCGTACCACAAGGCTTGTGTTATCTTGGCAAGTAGGATAAAACCGCTTCATACACCACAACACAAGTTCACTTACGGCTCTTAGATGCTCTGCTTGATGCATGTTCACAGGATAAAGGCTCAAATCTTGAGTGAGAGCAGTTGAGTAACTTTGTGGTGCAAAAAAAGTTATTTGTCTGCTAAACTAGTGCTAGCATGATCACTTTAACTGTGCTCTTAATGGCACTATGAATTGATGTTCAATTTATGGCTTAATATTTAATGGGTGATGAACTGGAAAGTCTCTAGTTTATTTTCTGGTTATTATGAGAGCTTATTTTTGTTTCTGCACTGCTCCGTTTCATCAGCTCATTCTCTTCAAGTGTAGAGGGTTGAGTTCCCGATTCAGCAAAAGTAAAAGGATAAAAAAGGGGGTAGGAGGCAGGGTTTGGAAACTTGGAGGCAAAGGGGCATTACAGTCTTATGGCATTTTAAGTAGTTTCCTTAGTAGTTTTACTTAAATCATTATCCTTATTATTATTCATTGATTATCTTCGTGGTTTAAATGATGACCTTACAGGTACTTCAAAGGTACTTTTAAGATGCTACTACCTCTGGGGCATCATTATCATACTACAGTCCAAGCAGAGGTTGGTCACAGCCTGCTTTAGATGGCCTAAACTGAAGCACTGAATGTCACTTGTAATTGTTATAGTTAGTCTCACTCGAAAAGTATGCAGGAACCTATATGACTAAAATTCAGTTTTTCAGTAAAGAACAGTTAGACAAAAAAAATCAGAAATGAGAGCATTTAGAAAATATCTGTAAGGCAACAGGCAAAAATAAATCCAAGAAAATGAAATTTGAAGGGAAAGACATCTGAAAATGGGAAATGAAACAGACTTTATAAGGTGCTGCACCAAGGGAGTGTAATTCCAATGACTGTATCGTATTCTGTGCAAGATAGAGTTTGTTTAATCAAGAATAGTTTTATGAACAGAGACCTTTCATAGTAACATACATATGCAAATGATATTAGTTTCTAGAAATAGTGACAAACACTGAAACCTGGTAAATTTATTTATTTTTTATCTGTAACACAGTTTTATTGTCTTTGCTAATGATTTGATATTGTTATGCAACTCTTGCTGCAATGCAGTGCTCGAAGGAATTGTCCCTCTTTCTCTCTCGTCAGAAGACATGGGCCCAGGTTCACCCTGTTTAAGCTCAGAACATTAAGGCTGCCTAATCTTCAGGGAGCTGAGTGAGATCCTGTGCAGCTCTGGGAAATCGCTTACTGAGCTTCAGTGCTTGATCACAGTAAAGGAAGGAAATACAAATGGCATGTCTGATAAGGTGGAAGGATCGGCTCTCCACTCAAACTCAATGAAAAACTCATTGCATTCATTGTTGTGGTATAGTTTATTCAGGTGCTGTACATTAGAGTGAGATTTCTATGGTGTGATTAGCCGATTGTTTGAATGTGTAGGTGACAGAGTGACTTGCAGCTCCATTTTGATTTAAAGAAAACAAGACCAAACCAAAGTGCTTCTTTACCATCCTGAATGTTATGTGCAATATTTAGAGCTAATGCGTTGACTATTCACTTCTGTTTTCCAGCAGGAGCTGAAAAAGCGCTTTTAAACAATCAAGTGCACTGTTTTAGCGATTCAGGTTGTGCAGTTATTTTCTGTGAGCAACATCTTTGCTTTTTTTCTCCTGTAATTTAAATCCTAGAATTTTATTCAAGAGATTAGATGAAGCTTTTCAGGCATTTATTTAGTTTTAACAGTTTAGAAAAGATAGTGATGTACACTGTCTTTTTTAAGATGTCCTTTTAATGCCACTGAAGCGTCTTTCAAATTTTACCTCCTATCTCTCTAAAGCAACTGATTCAGGCATGGGACCACATGATTTTCTTGCTGATTGCTGTTGCAGGGAAAGACACGGTTTAATTAAACATAAGATACTGTGTTCAATTAAACATAATAATCATGCCTTCCTGTCATCCTTTGGCTAAGCAGCTGTCACTGAACAGTTACAGTTCCCTCTGAGGAATGCCCCTGTCAGGGAGATTATGTATCACAATGTCTCTTTTGAAAGAGACAGTACATAAGGGCTAGATTCTGTAATGTACATTTTTATATGTATGATGTGCCTCCATACATGACAGCCTCCAGTGTGAGGACCATTTTTGTGTGGGTTGTTTTTATTGTTTATGTTTTAGCCTAAGCTGCTGTAGGCTAAAAAGGTGAATATATGCAAAAGTGATGGTTTTTGTGACATAAAAAAACTTGCTGAATTGAAATTTAGCCCTTTGATATTGTTGTAGATTCTGACACTCACAGTATATGTGGACAAAAAAAAATAGCAAACTGTTGCTACAGTTGCTAATGTGAAGCTAACCAGTTAGCTATCACAAACATTAGCAAATGGGACAAAACAACACTGACCTACTGGTTTTGTGAAACAGCAAAATTAAGTTAATGTTACCTAGCTGTCATGCAGAAACAGAGCAACCTCCTCATCCTTTTTCATACCTTTCAACTCTCGATAAAACTGAAGTCAGTTCTTTTTCGTCAGCTCCTTTTTCGTCAGCTCTTGTTCGAATTTTCCCATTCCACCCTAAATGGTGCAGCAGTAACATTGTAGTACCTCACGCTAGCATAGCCATTGAAATAACCAGAGCCTATGCAAGCAGCACCGCTAACAGACAAAACGGTCCTCCTGCTTCTTAGATGTATATTTAAACGTGCAATAAAACGGGCTAACATACAATGCTTTTGCAGCTCTGCGTCTTTTTTCTTTTCAGTCCCTGCCGAAGCCATAGGTCATGGAGCTACTGCAGTGTAAGCTAAACTAAGATTAACACTCAGATGCTAACATGCTAACAGAAATGAATCCTCAAAGCTTTGATGACAAACTGCATACATATTTGCACTGTGCGTTTACAGTGAAATAAGAGCCAAATATGTAATAATACACTTCAGGAAAAATGTTTGACGAAGCTGAAATTGGCTTCCTATTCGCCACCATTTTGTTTGATCATTCCACCTCAAATGTTGCAACAGTTACATTCCAGCACCTCAGGTGAAATATGGCTCGTATGTTTTATGTCACCGATAAGCTTTCAGGATGGGCTAAGTCAGAGAAATATCGGTCGATCGCATATTAGGGCTGAAAATTAGCCGATACCGATACATGTCTCTCTCTCTAGTAGAGAGTGAGCAGACTTAGAGTTCCCCATGGGAACCTTATGTCATATAAAATTTAGAATTTCATATTTAACTTTCATAACTTTATCGCATGAATTAATGATCCATTGAACCATGTAAATTACCTTACACAGGTAACTACCTAATTATAAAGCAAACAAAAATATATATGTTTGAACAAATGATCCCTAATAGTATGTTTGGTCATTTTTTTGTAAGATGCTGCAGCACTGCAAAGCTTGTTCAGTGAAGCAGCAACACTGATTAGGAAATGCATGTCACAGGCTGCATGTTACATTTCATCCAGCATGCAAATGAAGGTGTGATGTAGTTGAGTGTGCCAACTTTGAAGGAGAGGGGTGGGGTGTGTGAGTTCGTTTGCCCCTAGGTGGAAGAACTGGAAGATTGGTTCAATTAGCTATAAATGAGAGATCAAAGAGAGTGAAAAAACAATATTTTTGAAGTAGCAGTACCAGATTAGTTGCTCTAATCTCTTCAGGGTTTTTATGTCTTGTGTCAAGTGCTCTTGTGCGCGGAGGCTGCTCCTGAAGTGCATCGCTCTCACTCTTTCCATACGAAGCCTCTTTGCTTACTTCAGCTTTTTTCGGGAAAGTGTTCTTTACCTTACTGGCGTGTACTTTAAAATGTCTTTTTGTTTCCGCTGGAGAGATGACCAAAACCCCAAAGGTGTCACAGTTAGAGCCTTTAGCCTTTCAGGTGTATACTTATATGTGGACTGTTGGTGTTGATTTGGGCAGTGATGGTGGCAGAAAAGCTCTTTCCAAGAGCTCTTTTTGTTTTTTTGTTTTTTTTTGTTTTGTTTTTTTTTCTTTTTTTCTTCCCACAAAAATCACACGTTGAGCTCAGTTTGTCTCTATTTATACACTTGTAATGTTTTTTCTTCTCTTAAGTGTCTTGATCAGAGGGATGAGAGGTAGGTCTGCAGCAATACATGGTGACAAAAATACACAGCAGTGTAAATATGTGATAGTGTGCATTGTGGAGATCGATGATATTGGCTGCATTCTATTAATTGTACACCTAATGCAACTGCGTTGCTCGAACACAAAAAGCTAGTAGTTAGGGGTCGACAACATGATGGTATTTTATCATTATAGTGATACATTTTTGCAACAATACTCTTTCCTGAGCATATTGTGAATATTGTTGGTACGGACACAGAATAACTGCATGTTTAATTAGAAAGAAAGCATAATTAATCCTGTTTATCTGGCTTTAGTGCAGCACATTTAAGCATTTTGCACATAAAAATGTTTTTTATTTTTTTATTGTGATGCATATTGTATATCATAAAAATGTCTTCAAGTATTGTGATATTATCTTTTTGCCATATTGCCCACCCCTAGTTGTACTGTATTATAAGACACAAGCTCATCTTTGGACCTCTCATCTTTCAGCTTTTTCATTAGTAAGTTCTGCAATGATGTGTATGCAGTCATAATTGTTCTTAGTTCAAATTTAGCTCAGAATAACATGAGAATCACATTGTGAGCTGAATGTACTTTTACAACCCTAATGAGTGGAGATTGTAACTGCAGTATGAAGGATCCAGTCATACCTGAAGTTGTAACATCCTTTGGTAGTTCTCAGAAAGTGGTAAAGATATAATCTTAGGTTAGAGTTTGCCACATTTGGTGACTTGGACAGAGTGTTTATAGGGATGAGCTCACAAGTCGGCTTTATTTCAGTTGTTTTTTAAATCACAGCCTGTCGCTTAGTTCTTTTAGTCATTATGGTAAATTAACCTGCATTTACTGATACGCCATCTTTGCACTACATGCATAAAAACAATAGTATTAATGTCTTTCTCCAGCTACAGTAATGAGCTTTATGTGCCAAAATCTTGACCTGAATTTGTGCTCTTGAATTGTCAAATTATTGTGATTGTGATATTACATCCTACAGCGCCTTTACCTGATCTGAATGTTATTGAAAAGGGTTTTTTTAAGTGAGAGATCTTTGAAGAGCACAAATGAACATATGTAGCTCAAACTTGCTCCTGCACAGATACATTAACTCTGAATTGTATCCTTTACACGAACTAGGTATTTGCCTTGAAAAATGAACCATTAAAAGGAGGAGGATTACTTTCTAAATAAGCCCTGGAAGCTTCTGCTCATTTCATATTCTTCCCTTGCCTGGGCATTTTTTGGATGGTAACTGACTCTACACAGAACATACAGAAGCAATCTTAAACCAGCTGGATTACAGTAAATCATTTACGACTACTCTGTTTACAGTTGCATACTGCATTGTAGGGAATGACTCGTTAGTGGCGTAGCATGTTAAAATCTTTGTCTCTTCTCTATCAAAATTTCATTCCATGTGGTCACAGTATTTCAAGTATTCATGCTTAATCTTCTTGTGAGAGTGCTGAACAGGTGTCTTGGCCCCAGACCTTTGTGCCAGTTATTTATTATTTAACTGCAGAATGACCTGACCGGAAAGTTTTCGTTGCAGTGTGGTCAATGTAACAAGATGTCTTATAACCTACCTCTGTGACGTAAAATAAAAAAAAGGTTTTTCCCCCGTGAGCTGCAGAATGTAACTTCGGCAAAGGACCCGCATTAATAAAAAACGTTTCAAGTTGTCTAATTGGCTGGCCGACACAACAGGGCAATTGGGCCTATTTTGATGCAGATCTGATCCTTCCAACAACCGCAAAAGGTCTTAATTGATTATCTTCCCAGATTATCCTCTTAGCTCACCACCACTGTTATCTACTCACTGTCCAGTTGTGGCCACTCTGATTTTGGATCAGAAATATTCAACATTTCCACCTGAGCGTGGACCTGTCACATTGCTCACTGCTGCCCCTAAAGATCTTATAGAACAAGACAGGAGTTAGAACTTTTGTTTTTCTAAGACCTACAGCATGTCTTTTTAAATGCCTGTGTTTTTTTCTGCTTTCTTTTAGGTATGGGTATTTGTCTCAACCTACCTGATAAACACATCCCTGGTTCTGTTTTTTGAGACATGAGCATATGATTATGAAAGCTAACAATGGTTGTAAATTGTGATCAGACAATTATGTAGTAGTTGTGACAAGCCTGCCTCAGAGCAAGTCCCTGTCCATCTTGAAAGCAACTGATTCTGTCTGGTGTGCAGTTCTAGTGTTTCTCATTTAAAATACTATTTTTGTTTGACTAGATATGATTTACATAATTCCAGACTCAACCAAGACCAATGCGAGAAGGTTTCAGCGCCATGTTGCTTTAAGAGAATTGATGCTGTCAAATTGGTTGGATTTCCTTTTGATGCATTGATTCACTGAATCCAGCAAATTCCATGAATGTATGCATGCCAGCTAAATCTCTGAGCTCTGTGGAGTAGCTAGTGAAAAATTACTTCAGCAAGGACTCTCCTCATATACATGTGCTCAAAAACAGCCTTTTAACCCCACTGGTTGGTAGTATACAGTAAGGGTGGTCGAAAATCTATGATTACGATGGACGATATTATTGTGAATCATATTCAGGTTTGGGAACAGACCAAAAGCATCAGGACAGCAGTCGTACCACATTTAAAACCGGCTTTGAAAAATTATGTTATAAACTGGCAGTCAGTCGGCTACTTGTTGTTGTACTGGTTGTTTTTGTTGTGTTCAAACTCTTGATAATTTGTCTGTCTTTATAGTATTAGGTCAGTGCTCCTCGGCCCTGTTTACAGCATTAACATCCATCTTGAATGATCTGATCATGAGTGGGCAGTGACGTGTAGCGGTTTACACCTGACCTTTCCATGTGTCGTAACTGCATCTCCAATGATCACATGTAAGGCTGTCACAATCATGAAATTTTGATCAATTGCCAATTAAATAATTGCAACAATAATTAATGTTTTAATTCTTGTGTATTATATGCCTGTATTAAAATACAAGGCAGCAGCCACCAAATTGGCCTATTAGCCATCTTGCTTCTTATCTATGCTTACTAGGTAGGCAGCCTTTTTGTACTGTGGAATTAGTACACCACACTGTTTGGTGCATGTGCACTCACACACATCCGTTACACAGAATCATGTTTAATCAAGCGATCAACCCGTTCTTGCTTTTACTTGCTGTTGTCCACTTATAAGCAGCTCCACCCGGGTGCGTGTTAGTGGAAAGTGTAAAGGGAGAATGTAATATAAGTATTGATGATACCAACAGTATATTCAGAAAAGCAAATTTTGACCTGGGTTATCATAGTTTAGAGATTTTCATTGATTTTTATTTAGTCTGATTTTGGTTAGTTTTAGTTAGCCTTAAAAGTACATAGATAGTTTGTTTTTATTTTTGGAAAAGTAGGAGTTTTAGGTTTAGTTTTTTCGTATTATGATAACTGCTGTTATGGTCAGTATTTGAAAAGGGCGGAATGAGTTTAGCACAACAGTAGACTGAGCTCGGCTCATCTCCAGCTTTACTTAAATGTAGCCAAGCACAGAAGAGGTCCACTTCTAAACTCATTCGCGCACTGCAAACTTTTTTCAGCAGTTCTATTTTGTTTTGGTTAGTTTTGCAGTTGATGGATTTTGTTTAGTTTTGTGTTTTTATTTTTATTACAGTTGACAAGCACATTATTTCACTGTTTTTGTTTTAGTCGTAGTTTTAGTTAGATATAATAACCCTGATTTTGACCATCTTTCACAATAACGATAACATACCGTCTCATTACCCACCCCAGTATAGAACCAGTTGAAATCAAGTGGTAACCTTATTATTCTTCACATTGCTTCATAAGGAGTTCAGCCTAGAATTTGGTGTTCAAGTCAGAATGGTCACCCCTGTAATTGTGCACTGAGCTGGTCTGATCAAGCAAGAATGTGAACTCTACACCTGTGCTGTCTTTTAGTAGTCGTGTAGGTTTTTATTATATAGTTAATTTCATTAACAAACTAAATGTATTTATTGAAGTGTCAGGTTTTCAAGGATCTGAAGCAAGTGGAGACTGGTGGATTTTTAAATTGTATTTTTTTTAAAGCCCTTTCTTGGGCTGGGCGTTAAAACGATAACAATAATTATCGCAATACAACTTTTCTTCGATAGAGCGATACGACATGTTCGATAAATTTTCGATATAATACACAATTCTCACACTTCCTAACGTGGAGTTATACATTCCCTGTTTGAGTGGAGCAACCGGCGGTCTGTTCTCCTGTGACCGAGTGTGAGTGACGAGGTCAGTGGCATAACTGTACTGACCTACAGCGAACTCACCTCTTTATAAACATCCGAACAAGCTTTAAAAGCATTAAATCACGACTGCTCCACACAACTCCGGCGCTGTTACAGCGCTTAAAAAGTCATATTTAAGTATGAGTGCATTCCCAAGCAGTGAAAGTGAAAGAAAGAAGTGGGTTCATGTAAATTACAGCCCTGATTTAAACGAAAGTAAACTGAGGAAGCTGTGAGGCATTGGAGAGCGGGAGAGCCCTGTCTTTCCAGGCTAGCTGTTTTTAGCAGCTGGCTAACTTGAAGCAGCGCTCCGTCACTCCACAATACGGCGAATTGATGATACTGTAGATCAAACAAGACACAAAAGCACAGCTTTCAGTTTAAACATACCTAAAAGGAGGACTCCGTTTGTCTGGTGTTGATATATTGAGGTTCACCCGTTAAACTACTATGATAGTATAGAGAAATCCAGTCATCGCTGATGTCATTTGTAACGGGATAGCCGAGCGCTCGTCACCAGACAGCTAAAAATAATCTGTTTTCTTTCTTAAATTATGAATATTACGAAAATTGCAGCCGTGCTTTTCCAGCTGGTAAAAACAGCTCACCAGATACTCTCTCCCACTCTCCCATGACAGATTTGTGAAATGTTCCACTGTTTGAGTGTTTGTTGTGTTCTGAACATAAAGGATAGTTTAAAACAGCAATCAACCACCCAGGAGCAAAAACCAGCCTTCAAACTTGAAAGAAATAATGATTTGACATTTATCGCGATGTGTATCGATATCGAACAATATGAATTTTGTTTATCGTGAAAACATTTTTGGCTATATCGCCCAGTTCTAGCCCTTTCCTATTTTTTTTTCTCTGTTTTTGTTGTTTTTTCTTGTCCAAGGATAATGTCTCTACTTTTGCTGACAGTGAGGAAGAGCAGTATTGTCTGCTTTGCCACCGCAGCGATGCTCAGGAAACCCATTTTGTGTTTAGCCAAGTAATTCTCAAACTTTGTGCTGGTTTGTCTCTGCTTAGCTGGAACTTTTAAGAGACTTGCCATTTGGTAGTTTCCTACCTTTGACTGAGCTTTTCTTCTTTGAGCACACTCAGCTACATTCGGTTTTTCAAGTTTTAGACACTAAAAAAACATTCCCAGCTCGCCATTTGAATAAACTGGTAACTAAGGAGGACCTTTGATATTTTTTCTTGTAGGTCCTCCCACCACCCCATTTTGAATTCTTGTGTTATAAAAAAGGTCTTTTTCTTGTAGCAGCACTGCTGTTGTATTTCGCTAGTGCATGAGTGGGGAGGAGCATTGCTGCGAGATTCTCAGAGAACCAGAGAATTTTGGTGAAGCCATCTTATGACACTGGTTTAAAAAGGTGATTGTGAAAGCTGCAGCGTACTTTCCAGCGTTATCACCCAAATGCACTCTCCCAGCTGACCCAGTCTTCCAGCTTGGCTCAGAATGAACAGCCTTAGCAACAGGAGAGAAGCCATAAACGTCTGTTTACAGGCTGTTTTTAATATCCATTAAATAACGGTAGCGTGAGGCGGAGAACGAACATTAAAATGCTCGTTATCAAACTTAATGGTTTAATGTGTGTTTCATTTCAACACCTTAGAAAGACCAGCATAAAATCCTGCAGGTGGCTTCAGTGTGTCGTACTGTCAGTTGCTGATGTCCATGGAAACAACTTGTCACTCTGTCACTGTGAGTGCAGTGTCCTTCTGTTCATGTCAGTAAGCGACTTGTATATGGCATGACTAAAATGAGCACGTAGTGTTCTCAGGGCTGTGTTCAGTGCTGTTTGGATGGTAGTTTGAAAAGATGCTTTGGCAGGACTTCATACGCTTCAAGTGTGTTCTGGCCTTCAGTTGCTCAATTTGGCACTGGAGGGGAACACTCTAAAATTGCATAGGCAAACCAGAGTGCATAAAAAGTGTCAACAAAATTAACACTGATTAGGTTGTCAGCTGTAATTAACCTTTTCATGTCCATCAACTAGATTTTGCATGAGCAAAGAAAAAAATACAACAGAACATGTTCTGATTGGTCTAACATAAGACATTTTTGTATAGTTATAGCTTGAGTGAGCATCTGAGTGTATGCATTTATTTTATTGATTTATTTTTTTGTCATTTTCCTACTTTTATTCACAATAAAATTTGATCTATTTTGCTGAAGATTTGTAATTTCATATGAACAGTGTTTGAATTGAATTTAAAAGTAGTAGTATGTAAGATGACGCAACCTGACAAATCCGTACTCCAGACAGTTTTCTCCTCCTCCCTCTTCACTCCTCCCCCTGTTTACTTACCAGTCTAGAAGAAACGTTGAGTTCAGCATCAAACTTCATCCCTTTACTCACCCAGAGCTTTCTCCAGTGGTTGAAAGCAATGCCAATGTTAACTCTTGTTTTGCTTCTATTTTTGTCACTTCTTTTCTTTGTGTTTTTTTTACCGGGAGCGGACGCGCTACTTCTTTACCCTCTCGTGTTGGGCTGACAGCAGGCTCGCTATTGCCTCTTGAGATACAAATTGGTAGTACGAGACAGGACGGGTTGAGGCTAGGACGCTAACTTCAGTCTCTGCAACATGGTACATAGACGTCAAAACTGTTATTTCTTCACATTCTGTTGATAATTTTTGGTTAATTTTTGAATGTTTTGAAATAATCTTACAAATCGCTCCTTTAATGACACCTCACTTTTTAGCCACATGGTTTGATCAGTAAGCAATAATTCTTCACGTGTTTGCTCAGAAAAGCTTGGACATTAAAAATTTCAGATACGTGCATGGATTAATTAATTAATATTGAGGTTTGTTCGTCTCTACAGCTTGGATGTGTCTTTTTGTTTCAAAAATACAATGAAAATATTCAAAAAGTTCTTGTTTGTTTGTCTTTCCAGCTATCAGCCCTTGATGCTGTTTTCTCTGCTTTGGACATGTTGTTTTGGGCAATCATTGCAACAAAGCTCTTCTGAATTGAATTCAATATGGCCACTTCATTAAATTTCTATGTGAACTCTTCGCTTTCCCACAAGCACCACTCCTCCTTTCTTTCCATCTCTATTTTTGTCTCTCTCTCCCTTTCTCTCCCTCTCTCTCGCTGTGTAGTGGGCAACATGACTGAGGCTTTTGGCTGGACAGGCTTTATTTGGGGCTGAATGAGCACAGTATGAAGGCCAGCTGATGGATAAACAGGAGGCTCCGGAGGAAGCCCAGTCACAGAGAGAACTCTCTCTCGTGCTCCTTTTGTGGTGCACTTTTTTCTCTTTTTCATTCTGCGCTCTGCAGGAGAGAGAAGAGCTCAACATGCTCCTCCTAGCTTAGCTTCTTTCTTTGTTTTTGTCTCTCGCTCTCTTTCCCATGCCTCTCTCTCTAATACATTTCATTCGTCACCATTACCCCACCTAAGCAAGCGTACAGACCAGGAACTAGCAGCATCAGCTCTTTTAGAAAGACCTTCCACTGTGTGTCCTTTTACCTGCATTGTTTGCTTTCTTGCTATGTTTATTTTTCACATCTGAATTTTCATTCCTCCCTCTCTCACCTTTACTCACACACAGAGATAGGATTTTCAGTTTTCTTACTTGGTTTCGGAGTGCTGATCCCTACACAAACTGCTAATCAGTGTTGTGTGTTGTACACCTGCCTCACACTGTACTGAGTTCCTTACCTTGTTCGTATTAACACGTTCTCATGGCTGGCACTCAGTTGCTAGTACACCAGTCTTTGACCGACTTATAAAATTAGTCATTGGTTGATCTGAATGCTTCTGTTTAATGATTAGACACCTAGACTCCCCTCATTTCTTTATTCATAATTCTCCTAATCCTCCCCCTCCCTTACATTGTATATTGTATTTCTGCTTTCTGGTGTCAGCCATCTCATTGTTTCTTCCTTATGCTTTCCTGGAGTTTGTCCTGCCTCTGCCTTCTTGTTAGGGGCTTAGATGCGGATTTCTCTAAAGATGCTTTGTGACTGCTGATGCTGACACTGATGCAGATACAATAAACAGTTACAAAATGTAGATGTTTGGCCAAGATACGCCTGGATTAGCATTTCAGAGAAATGTAACACTTATTTGTAGATTGCAAATGGAGTAAAATGCAGGTGTTTTATCACAGTAGCTCAGTGTCACTCAAATGTTCTGCTCTTCTGGTTGGTTGGTTTGAAAAATTAGTCAGGCAAATATAGCAAATATCTGCCAATACCGATAAGATTTTGGTGTCATCATGCATCCCTAGTGCACATGAGCCACCTAGCCAATTAAAGCATTTCCATTGTATGCTTTGAGCGTCTGGACCAGTCACAGTTTCAGAGTATTTCTGGATAATTAAGATATTCAAGTAATTCATCTAAAGTAAATTACACATCATTGAATCGCCAGCATGCTTTATTATGCTGCAAAGCATATTGAAACTGCAGTATCTAAACCTGTTCTAATTCCGTTTTCAAGGATATAAATCAATGCGTTATTTCAGTTCTGTGTTTAGTACTGTATTAAACAAATGGCAGGTGATTTGTGTTATAAATAGTAGGTGTTGATTCGTTTGACTGTTCCCGTGTCTGCTTGAAAGAACTCAGAAATAACTCTCAGCTGTGTAATTAGCATTCTGACCTCCATGGCTGTATGAACATGGCTGGAGAGAAGGAGGTGGCTCTTGAGTCATTCCATTACTTTACAGGATTGAAAATCCAGGTGGTGTAATGATGGGGTTGCATTATGGACCTCCTGCTGGAAACTGCCTCCGTTCCTTTTGCTGTTTTGTTACTATGCAAATGCTGCAGTCGTGGCTAACAGAGAAACTCAAATTACTCCAGTGACTGTTCACCTCAGGTCTGTTTGGATTGTGGAATGTGCTATGAAAATGTGGCCTGTGCTCCCTGTGCTGTGCTGTGCTTTTGCCCATAGATAGAAAATTTGTGTGGCAGTTGATTTGATTGTTTTATTAATTCTTAATCGGTTAAAAAATTGATGCACAAGTTTTAAAGAGGCCACATTTTGGGGGTTATAAAAAACCTTTTTACTGTTTCAGAACTTGATGTAGTGTGTAAACATTGAAGTTTTGAAAATGTTTCATTCACTCCTGAATCCATGCAGTCCTGTAAAATCTAGTAAGCTGTGAAATCAGCCTCTTTTGAATGAATAGTTTTTTTGACATCATAAAAACACATTTAAATATGTTAGATAAATTTACATACAGTTTCCTCTGAAAGTATTGAAACGGCTAGGTCAAATATTTTTTGGTTTTCACTAAAGGTATTTGGGTTTAAGATCAACTGATGAATATGAGACAGTAAGTCAAGATTTTGGCTTTTATTTCCTGATATTTGCATCCAGATACGTTAAACATCACCAGGGTGGCAGACCACTCAATTTTTAGGTAATAAATAACACTTAATGTAGCTTTTTTAAGTTCTTGTTTGTTTGGGGGGCTTTTCCCTTCAGTCTTCTCTTCAGGAGGTGAAATCTATGCTCGGTTGCCGAAGTCATGACACTACCTCCACCGTGCTTGACCAGAGAGCTTGTATGTTATGGATCATGAGCAGATACTTTTTCTCCACACTTTAGCCTTTCCACCACTTTGGTAGAGGTGAATCTTGCTTTCATCAATCCGTAAAGAACTTCTGTGGCTCATCTCTGTATTTCTTTGCCAATTCCAGTCTGACCCTCTTATTCTTCCTGCTAATGAGTGGTTTTCATCTTGTGGCATGACCTCTACATTTCTGCTGTCTTCTTCAAATAGTGAATTGTGGTACCTTCACCCCTGTCCTGTGAAGGTTTTTAGTGATGTCACTGACTGTTTTTCTTCACAGCTCTCACAATGTTTGTCGTCAACTACTCCTGATTTTCCTTGGCCGACCTCTTTGATGTCTGGTTGTTACTACACCAGTGGGCTTCTTTCTTTTTCAGGACATTCCGAATTGTTGTAGTGGCTATGCTCAGTGCTTCTGCAATGGCTCTGAATGATTTAGCCCCTTTTCTCTGCTTCAGAATGACTTTCTTTTCTCCCATAGACAGCTCTCTGGTCTTCTTGTTGGTTTATCCTTTAATAACAAATGCAGCCTTCAGTGGCGAAACCCAGGACACAAACCAAGAATAGACATTCAGGGCTGTTAATTGTTCAAACAATCAATGTAACGGGGCACACTTGGACAAGTCAGTCATTCACACATTCCTATATTTTTGGTCACTTGAAAACAGATTGGTTAAAACAAAATGTGCCATGTCTAAATTATTTAACATATCTAGTTGTACACTTTAGGAAGAGAAAGCTGGAGTTCTGATCTGTCGTCTAATATACATCTTTTGATCTCAAACCTAAATGTCTTCAGTCTACAGCAACAGCAAAAGAATTGGGCTTTCCGTTCCAACACTTTTGGAGAAGACGGAATATCAACCTACTCAGCCTACAGCAGTTCAGCTCCACCCATTCAAACTGAAGTTATAAGGACTGTTTCAGTCTGCACTGCTTTTGGAAAGAGGAACAATGCAGGGAAGCCAATCAGAACTGAGCAGGCCCATATAAATTAATTAGGAGTGGTTTTAATACCTAAAACCACACAAACGTTGTAAATGGATTTTAGGGGAAAACATAAAATACACGAAAGACACAGGCCTTAAAAGTTGAATACATTTCCTACCCTTTTAACTGTGTTCTGGTGTAATCTATGTTCTGTGTTCTGGTGCACTTGCTGTTTTAGTTGGTAGTAAGAACACTGTATAGTGTATACTAGAGCCTCCAACAGCCTGGGGTGTTTACATGTCAGTTTTTCTTTACAGTTAAAGTTTGCAAACAGGATGCACTTGACCTCATATTATTCTTTCTCTCTTTTCTCATGTGACTTGTGGCTGGGTGGCTTGTGGGTTAGTTGGTTAGCTTGTGTGCCATTAGCTAGCTAACAAATATGCTGTGTTATGAATGCCAGCATTATGCAAGAGAGACATTTCAGTATTTTCTTTAAATGATCCACTGATATTCAGAACTCAGTTCACAGGAACAGGTGAACATAAATGTAATTTGTAAGCAAGCACAGATGGTTTACTTCTTCAGTGACCTTAATTGTCAGTAGGATCCAGAGAATGAAAAGCTCAGTAAAGTGTGCGTTAATGTAATTGAAGAATATATTTTAAGTTCTTTTACAGTGAGAGGCTAACTTTGTTGGAGGGGGAAAAAATCTCAAAAAATCGCAACAGGTGACTTTATTTAAGTAATAGGCCTATATGATTATTAGCAGATCTTTTTTTAATCTTATTTTCAGTTTCTTCCTCAGTTGAAACAGAAAAAATGAAATTGAATAAACATAAATAACAGTTGTTCAGAAAGAGAAGATGATGTGTTGGAGTTTTACTGTAGAAGTGGAAGCTTAGAAATGTCAACTAGTCATTTTAAATAAACAAGTGGTTCAGTTACAGTAATCAGTGTATCACAGTTTATTCCCATGTAATATTTCACATTGGATTTGTTGTGATGCATATTATGTTGTTGATGACAGTGATTGAAAACTTTGTTTTGAAGAGTTCAGAGTCTGACCTTAAGTCCATTCTTTGAGGAGTGAATGCTTCTGTTTTTTTGCCTTGTGAAGGATTTTAAATAAGTGTATGCTTGTGTTTGGTGAAGGTTTCACTTTGTACATCACATTGACAGTTTTCACTAAGGTTTTAGTTTATTATATCTACAGATAAATGATAGTGTGAACTACAAAATGGCCATTATCTGCTGAAAATGATGAGCGTTTATTTTTTAATCTGGAAATTTTGGGTGACCATTGTTGCTAATCTTTTCTTGTTACACATTTATATTGTTAATTAACCACTGTAAATTGTGTATGTTATATCAAGTTTTTTCCATTTAAGTGAAACTAAGCATTAGATGACACTCATAGAGCCTTAGGCAATACAAAATGTCCACCTCAAATTTCTAGTCTGCAGTTTAGCAGTAGATATTATTTGGTGCAGATATGAAACCATTGCTCGCGGAGTCTGTTTTGACAGTAGTATGTAGTAGCTCTCTGAGCGTCATAGCATTTCCCTCCTGGGTGGCTGTTGTTGGCATTTTTGCAACTTCATTAAAGTGCAGTTAATTAGCGCTCATGTAAACAAATGGGACTTGTCAGGCTCCTATAGAACTCCAGCATACTTAGGTGAACCTAATTTGTGTGTTTGTGTGTATGTAGAAAGGAGAGAGTGAGACGGAGGTCAACAGGGAGTGCTGTTCACATTCAGAGTTCTTTTGCTTGATTTACGATTACAGATTGTAAACCTGTAGAGGCCTCTGGTGTTATGAATTGCATAAATTTACATTTTTAATTTGACTGTTGGGCTTTGTACTTGTAAAAAAGTGCACTTTTGGGTCAGACTGAGTGAAAAATGCTGCGATCTCTTCTGCAAGCGTTGTTTTATTAACCTTTTTTAACCCTAATACTTAATTTAATAATTTTTTTTATGGAACACGGCACCATTTTCATGACCATCTGTGCTGTTACAGGATACCTGCTGTATTAATCCAGATAAAGGAATGTTAAACTCACTATTCATCACACAGAGATAGCTCAGCCTATTTTTAGCAGATTGTGTCAGACTTTTTCTCCTCTCCCTAATGGAAAATTAAAATTCATTGTTTTTGTTTTAACAGGCTTCTGTGTTAACAGACTGATTTTACAATGGAGGTTCTTCAGCTTCTAGCCAAGTCGTTTGTCTGCACCGCACGCATGAGACATTCTTCTCTCTGAAGTGCTTCAGTTGTCTACTCCTGATCAGGTAGGCTATATGCTATATCTTTTACACAGTGGTTTTGGTGAGATGCATAGTCTGAATGGCGAACCTGAGCTGTGTTTGTCTGTGTGCTTTTTTGAGTCTTATGTAAGGCTTCCAGTTATTGCCACTGTGGTCTAAGCTGTGCGGTTCTGTGAAAGTTGACTTTGTACTGTGTGTATATACACAAATAAGTCAATGTGAGTGTATCTGTGATACATTGCCCATGAGTGCCTGTGAGAGTGTGAACAGCTGAAATTGCATCTTTTATGAAAGGTGGAAAAATAATCTCCGTTTTAAATAAGATTTCAGTAAGCTGTACGTATGAAAGAGAGAATTAGCGACTCTTTTCAGTTAGCTCTCTTTGCATTAGGTATGCAAATGCACACTTACAGTATAATGTAGATATAGCAGCCGTTCATATAATGTGTGTTCCTGTATGTGTCCTCAAGCTTCTTGATTCTGTAGGCCAGTGCTTTACAGTTTCATCTTCACTAAGCCACCGTGCTGTATTTTTGCCAGGAGGCCATACAGCATTCATTTCTATATCTGCAAAGATTAACACTGCATGCTCCGCACTCCAGACGTGTGTGCCATGTGTCGGTGATACTAGCCTGTAGCCTTTTTCATCACTCGTTTGTGTAGGATCAGACTGTAGTGTTGTGATGTGGCATCTGGATCGTGATACTTAAACATTCTTAACTTTTAATGTAAGTTACTGTGTTATTGGACCTGCAGTTCAGAAAAGTGCATTGAGGTGGACTGTATGATGATGAGATGCCATCATATTGCCTTGAGTTGTTCCTGCTGCTAAGATTGCAAGTGCTGGTTTATTTTATTTGTAGTTTAGTACTTATTTTATATCTTATGTTTACTTTTAGCTTTTTCATTGTCTGTTTATTTGTATTTTTATTTGTTTATTCATTTATTTTTGCTGAAATGTTCTACTCTTTTCTTATCATCTTTGAGTCACATTGTCACCCTTTACATCTCCCATATCGCTGTTGTTGGAAGAAAACCTTGCATCTCCAAAATGATTACTTTGATTACAGGAAAAGGAAAAAACCTACTTTACTTTTAATGTAAGTCAGTGGAACCAGACTTTTTTCCACACAACTTTTACACACAATGTAAAGTGCAACAGACATTTTCAAATTGTCAAAAACTGAAAAACGACAAAAATGGAGATAGAAGGTTTTCTTCCGACAGCAGTGATGTATCCATATCACATTTATATCTAGGATATATTTCTTACTTTCTTGATATGTCAGTGATTATCTCAAGCTCACTCGTGCTGCTGCTCTTTTGCATGTCTTCCTCTTTCACTCTGTCTCTTTCTCTCTGTTTCTTCCCCCCTCTTTCTTTCACTCCCTTTTTTATCTTCTTTCTTTTTTCCTCTCTCTCTCTCTCTCTCTCTCTCTCTCTCTCTCTCTCTCTGTGTGTGTATGTGTGTGTGTATGTGTGTGTGTGTGTGTGTGTGTGTGTGTGTGTGTGTGTTCAGACTCTCTTTTTTTCTCTCTCTAATTTATCTGCTTGTTCCTTTTTTGGCTGTGTGCCCCCAGGCCGTACTGATTGAGTCTGTATGGAGTCCTTGGAAAAGCAGATTGACTTGTGGGTGTGTATGCAATTATCATAGAAATGATATTGAGTCGGTTCTCTGCTCTGCGGCGGATCTTGTACGCCGCTGTGCCATAGCCAGCCTGACGCACAGGTGAACTCAGCCTTGTGTTTTTGCGTGGCTGGAAGGCTCCTAAGTCACTGCAGCACATTGTTATGGCTCGTCTTCCATGCCAATGAGCATCTCTGCACTAATGACAGTAATTCTGCTTTGTAAGAGCATCACAAAGGTTTACCTGCTGAACAGTGTAAAGGCAGGTTTAATAGGCCTGCAGTGGTCTTATGCCTTTGTGTTCAGCATTGTGGTACAGCATGTGCAAAAATAATGGTTTTGTCACAATACACTTTACTTAGTGTTTCAAGGATATTGTGATTACAGAACACTAAACACCTGCATTTGTCATTATAAAGAGAGTATAATTGGTGCTGTTTAAGTGAATTTGGTGCACTCTGTGCACATGGTTTTTAATTATTGTGCTCATGGTTTTAACGTTTATGATATTACTGATGCATTTTCTGTTCCAGCTTATCAAACCTCATATAAACAAAATAGTTTGTATGTTTGGCATCCTGTGTCATAAATGTATTCAAGTGTTATATATTTTTGTCAGATTGACCACATTGTGTGCTACGCTTTGATTTTGATATAGTTTTTTTTTTCTTTGCTGTATATAAGTCTTTGACTAGAAACGTTGACCACAGCTGGTGTTCTCTGTTTTTCAGAATCCGCAGCCATTTAAAAGCTGTATTTGAACCGGTTCTATCATAGCAACATGCAGTGCAAAGCCATGCATTGCATGCATTGAGCCATGAATGAAAAGCCTGTTGCCATTCACTGAAATGCACCTTTTTGAATGATTAACATTAGGGGTGTAAGATATGACAAAAATGTTGTGGTACTTCATAATCATATCATGTAATACATATTGTGTAGCATGAATGTCTTCAATATTTTGACAGGCCCAATGCACTACTAGTGCTACATTTAAAAACAGTCATCAAAAGCATTTCACATACTGTACTGCACTAAAATCAATTAAACAGGACTTATGTTTTTTTTAAGCTGGGCAGCATTTTTGCATACTGATGACATCTACAATATACTGCGAAAAGCATTGTGCATCACAATAAAATTTATCAAGATAACGATAGAACATCATATAGCCCATCTCTAATTAACATGCCATTCATGTGATTTGATGAGGTTTTTAGTTTTTAAGGTCTGCTGCAAACAAAATTCTGAGGGAGAATCTTTCCTCTCCCATAAACACAGCAGTTCAGGGTCAGCCAACCCACAGATTTATTATTCAATTTTTGTAGACCAGTACAAAACATAAAAAGAAAGCCATGTTATGTAAGCGATCAAGTTGGTTTCGTTTTCACATGTTCAGGTTTCTTACTTCAGTCACTTTTGAAATCTGAGCAAAAACGTTAATGTGCAAGTTATTGTTGGCAACCAAGACAGGTTATTTAGTAGTCACTTAGTTCTTTCTTAAATTGATGTGGAACTCGTTGATTTCTGTGAACTGTTGTAGCTATTGTAAGAACTATTGTAAGATCACATTGCAAGTGCAACATTTTTACCTAAAACAAAAAAATATATATTTCAATAATTAATATGCTCAAACTGTTTCACACTATGTTGAAGTAACAGCGAAATAAGAACTTCAGAACTAGTCAGACTTGCACGTGAGACTATTAGGCTTCATTAGTGGTTACACAGTGCCCACTGCTCTGCCCAGATTTTCTAGGCAGGAGCCCAACAGACTAGATTGTCAAGACTCCAGGTGTTGCACTTTCCTACATTGCAAGCCACCTGACTAAGAGTGTTTGCTAAATGTCCTCATACAGCCTCCTTTGCTGTATAAGAATGCATGAAAGTGGTACAAAAGAAAAATGATCGTAAATCATTCCTCATGTTCATTCTGTGAAAATCTTTAGTTCTTATTGGCCACTTGGCACCAATTGTTTTACATATACTTGAGATATGTATTGTTTGGTGACAAAAGCCTGCAAGCTGTTGAGATGCAGTTCCTTCAACCCAGCTCTAGCTCTTTCACTCTATAATTCTCCGTTGGCTCTGGCTGGCCAGGTGCTGTTGGCTCTGAGCCAGTAAGGTGGAGAGTGTGTTCTCTGAGTTCTCAGTGTGTCTTGATCTAGCTAAGAGTTGTGGCTGTTCAGTAGCCTCCTGACCTCACCGTGATCCCCACTCTTCTCTGCCAGCAGCCCCGGCTCTGTAGAGGGTCGTAGTGTGAGTTTTTAGTGGCTCCAGTCCTGCGCAGGGCTGTGTACATGGAAGTTCTGAGTGGCAGCATTCCAGCGTTAGCTTGTCTGAACACGCTGAGACCTTCTCCTGCTTTTCCCCCTGCTGAGCGCTGCGGGAAGGGAGCTGAAGCACTAAGTGGTTCTAACACCAAGCCCAGTCTTGCCTCCGTCTGGCACTTGTCTATTTTTGTTGTTGTTTATTTTAAAGATGCTAGAAAATGAACCTTTTTGAAGGAGTAGTTTGTCAAAAGAAACAAACTGATTAATGCAGTTACATGCAAGACATGAGGTTTGCACACATTAGCATTACAGCACCAATACAAAACTAAAGAAGCAAAATTTCAGATGCAAAGCATGTTTTGGCTAATTTACTACATTTGGGGTAAGGGGGAAATTGTTCACATTTTATGCTAATTTATTCTTTTAAAGCCTTTGAGATTCCTAAACTGAAGTGAATGAGTCCATATTTGCAGCTTTCCTAGATGAAAACAGTAGAAGCATGAGTCAGAGACACTGGACCCAGCCCAGAGTTTATGAGCGGACATCGTACTACTAGAGGTTACCTTTTAGTATGCATGGTCACAGTGCAGTCCAGTAATGGAGACTTAACATCATCTGTAGTGTTGAGTGCCTTAGCAGCATGTTTCATCCCAGTCTCTCCACAAATACCTCCGCTGCTCTGTCACCATGAACACACTGTGCTGTCGCCATGACCACAGCCCTATAAATTCTCCTGTTGCAGATGTTAACGCAGCAGTGCTGTTCCATTTGCAGAAACATCTCAGGGATGCAGGATTTATGTTTCCAAGGCCAAAGGATGTTGCTGTCACAAGCACAGGGGAGATAAAGTTAGCCAGGCTGAATTTAATAGGTTCAGCGTGGCCCTGTGGTGCTGACGGGCTCAGAAGGCACTGTGTGTGTCTCTGGAGGTGGGCATTCTTTCCTCTCTGCCTTTTCTTTTTCCCACATCGTGCTAGTACACTCCCCCCATTTTATACACACACACACACACACACACACACACACACACACTGCCCTAGATCTCCAGCTATTCATCACCTATTGTTCTCCTCATTTCTCTATGCCCATTCCTGGACTTGCTGTTCTTACTGCTGTTTTCCCTGTGTTAAGGGTGGGAGATATAGTGAGAAATCTAACGTCACAATATATACGGTCACTAAAAAAACGTCCTTTTTCATGATCAGAACTATTCTCTTTTTTTTGGTGAACATCCTGGTAAAAACAAAATGCACCAGCAGAGCAGTAGTGCTATGTTTAAAACAAGGGTATGAAAAAAGGACATACTATTATCGATTGCTTCTGGTGGTTGTTTTCTTAGTCAGTGCCGCTGTCCTTGTAAACATCATCCCTGTTGTCACAGTTGTTATTGTCGTCACTGTCATTGCTGCTGTCGTCAGCGCCTCCACTGTTATCATTTCCTCTAATTGATCTTGTTTATGGCGTATGCAGTTGTTCATGTTTGTTGTAAAAGTACTGATGACACAGAGAGAGAGCGCTATGACAGCTGTGAATAGGATCTAATCTGAAGTCTTTCTGTCTTGCTAAATGCTTTAGGCTCTGCTTACTGAACAAGTCTCTGGCTCGAAAAAGATCTGACAAGGTGTCGCTTTGTTTTATTCACGAAACCACATACCTATTCTCTCTCTTTATCTCATGCACTCTCGTTCTCTTCTTCTGTCTCTCATTCACTGTTTCTCCTTCACCTTCTCTTTTTAACCTTTATCATTCACATCACCCATTCGCTTTCACACTCTGCTCCGGCCGCCATCATCTCACCATCACTCTTTCAGCCCTAGCAGTGTGTGTCTCTGTCTCTCTCTCTCTCTCTGTGCAGTGCTTCACTTGAGTGCTCTCCAATCCTGACGAGCCTCCTTCAAACGGGCCGTCTCTGGAGGGCTTTAGTGGGGTTTAGAGCTCTGACCTGATTCTTGATCGCCCAGCCTTTCCCTGTTCCCTCGCTGCCTCCAGACTACCGATCAACTCAGAATGGTGACTATAGGAACATATAAAACAGTGTATCAACCTGGAAAGACTACAATACAGAGCTGCAGCGTGTATATATACATATATTAATCACAGTATTGGCTGTTGAAATACTGGTATCTCAGAAAACTTCAATATGTTAATGAGTCCTCAGATCTTTTTTTTTTATTATTATTATTATATTATATTTGTTTGTTTTTGTTTGTTTTACTGTGTGCTGTGAGTATCCAGGGTAATCACAGATCAATGAGTGCTTCTGTGGGTGTTCAGAAGAATCAAGGCATTCATGTAATCCAAAAAAAAGAAAATATGGGTCACAGTATGCAAAAGTGGTTAGCAACTAGTTGCATGCACTCAGTTACATGTACTTAAGTCAAATTTTGATGATGCTTTTCAAATGATAATGAAAATATTTCTACTCAAGTATAGTTATCAACTTGTTACCCAGTTTCATTTTAATGACTGACATTTAGTTACTATTTATTTTTTTTGTGTTGTATTTCTTTGTTGCGTTGGTAACAGCAGCAGTGCAGCTGTGATTGATCCCACCTCCTACTTCTAAGATCATTGATCATTTATTTTACGTGAAGAGTGCATCAGAACAAGGAGAATGACCTTTTTAATTTGCTGATAGATGCTGAATGTACTTTGTGGTTCTGCTGCAATTCAATAACATACTCAGTATTTGTGCTCAAGTTATTGTTTTGAAAGGTGCTCTTATAAAGGTGCTCGAGTCATTATTTCATAAAAGTAACTGTTATTCGAGTTTGGATTCAGGTTACTCCACCCATCTCTGCGAATATGTAGCGGTACAATATTAGTACAATGATAGTTTGTTCATATCACAGCATAGTTTAGAGAGTGTCTCAACCTCAACGACAAAGTCGAGACTGACAAATTTACATAGAGAGAAATGAACAAAGATGAATATATATAAAAGATTTGATGGGCCTAGGGAAGTTTGAGAACAAAACGAGTGACTAAGAGACAGATGGAGATGAAAGCTTCTCTTGCTGAGTTTTAATTCCAAACCCAGCAGGTGAGAGTAAAGATTGTCACTTCTGATGGCGGATGTTAAATTCCCCATACATAAGGCTGCAGAAACCTGTTCCTCGACAGGCCACAGTGTAGACAGCAAACATCCCGCTCCACATTCATCGGCATAAAAAGAACTAATAATTCATGTTTCATGCTGTGTGACAAGTTAATTATTAAATATGAGCTATCTGTGATCATGGCCCACTTGTTTTATTGTGGAATGAGCTTTTCCACGTCTAGGCAGGGAAGATATGCATAAAACAGGGACCGAGAATGCACATTTCTTTTTTAGTATTTAAGCTCAAGCTTCAGTCAATGGCGAGTGCAGATATAAATATAGATTTTATAATTAGAATTGTATATAATATCTGCATGAAATCAGTCGATATTCGCTTTTAATACATATTTTGTTAATTTTTATTTTTGGACAGATATGTTGCAATTTTATGGTATAATGAGTAACATTAGCTAGCAAAGTACACACATGCTATACCTTGCCAAGATTGTCAGCATATAAAGAGCTCAGAGTTCTTGAAAAGTGTTTCATATCCATGTGTTCAAGTACAAGCATTGGGTAAACAGCAGATACAGTGTTTCTGTTGCTTTCTAAGAAAAATAACTGTAGTTAATAAAAAAATTACCAAGAAAATCAATGTCTGAACAATTTATCTGTAAATAAATTGGAATTGGCCACAAAAAATCATGATCAGTGACCTTTATTTTGTGTTGTGTTGTGTTTTTATGATTTTACATTGTCTGAAATGAATATATTGTAGTACTACCAACACAAAATAGCATGCAGTTGTGAGGAAAAGTCTGTGAACCTTTTAGAATCATCTGGAGTTCTCCATGAGTGCTTCTTGATCTTTATGACAAGTCATAATAAAAAGTAAAGACAGTCTTGTTAAACAAACGGTGCATTTTACATTTTGGATTGAACTCATCTTTTGAACAAACATTGAACAAGTTTGCCAACTTCTGCCTTCAGGGCAGCTTCAAGCTTCTTATTTTAATGCTGTTACCTGCATTTTGAATAACTTCTAATATAAAACTCTGCACAAATGTCAGACCCACTGTCATGTATCATCACGAATTAGAGGAATTTTCCAGAGCTGGACACTTCCTTACTTTCACTTCCCCAAAAGAGCAGCTCTAAATGTCGAAAGAAGTGAAAAAGTGGTGCCATGCACCATACTTTCTCTCGCTGCTGTTTAGATTTATGCTTGTGCAAATGCAAATGGCAGCACCGAGTCGCCTTTGACTGACTTCAGCCTTGCTCCATTGGGCCCTCCTTCCTTTATTTTCAGCAGAGTCTCTTTGCAATGCATTGTATTGGATGTTCCTGCTACAGGGATGTCACTGCAACTTGACTAAGCTTGATTTAGCAGTCATGCATTCTTAAGGCTCATTAAATTGGCAATGACTGTTTGACAAGTTACATGATGACACAACGCACTAGTAGTGTCACTTTAAATAAAAATAATGTCTGTTTTTATATAATGTTTCATAAACTGGCTAAAAATAAATGCAATAAAATATAAATTAATCCCAGACTAATTGCGCTCTCTCAAATGACAGGTGTTTAGTCTTCTTTAGGCTGGTTTTACACAGTGACACTTTCATGCAGTTTATACTGGTTGGAAGCTAAATTTCACAGGAGTTGCCTAATAAAGGAAACTGTCTAAACTTTTTCAGGCAAGTTTCATGAAATAGTCGATCAAAACACTTACAATGCATGTTGAACGGCATGCTGTCCTCCATGAATCTGCAGTGCTTCTAGGACTGGATGAGCAAACGCAAAGTACAACCGTAAAGGCTAGTTTAATTTTCAAAAGTGTAACATTTGCAGATTTTTGAAAGATCAAATATGTAGTGAAGAACTAACCATAAATAGACAAAGTTTCAGTGTATAAAGCCAGCCTTAAGTACTAATAATATGCATCATATGATATGTAATATGATAATATTATAGATATGTCTGTTGGTTTACTAATTACTGTTCTTAATTGGGGAAATGCCATGGTGTCTCTTGTTTTTGTAACTATGACAATAAAGACCTTTTGACCTTTTTGATATTTTCATATTGCCATCCCCTCATTACAAAAGTAATCTGTAGTGACTGTTCCATTTATTCCCACAGTGAAATCGTCAAATGTAGTGAAACTGCACTAAACTGAGGGTTGACACTGTATCACTATATATGTAACTATATGGGAGTGAGTGTTCTGGATCTCTGACATGCTTTGGCTGGTTTTAAAACTTGTAAAATTGGTTCAGCTGTCTGCTGCTACTCCAGTTTGTGGCCAGTGACGATGATAATGCTTCTCAAACTGACAGTTTCCTGTCCAGCCTGTGTGTGTGTGTGTGTGTGTGTGTGTGTGTTTGCGCGTGCTGATTTATGGCAGTGCGGTTGTGGAGCAGCTGGGGCTGAGCAGGCGAAGGTGGGAGAGGATGAGGAGTAAATATTTGGCCCTGTCTCTCTCTGTAGAGCATGTTTGGAAAGGAAAGAGTGTAGCTTGTGCAAGACGTCGCTCTGAATCTGACAAACTGAAGCAGTGATTGGTCTGTTCGTGGGGAATGCAGGGCCATGTTTTGGTCCTGTTCTTCAGGGCAGCTTTGTTGGCGTTTCTGTGTTATGTGTAATGAGTCTACATAAACCGAACACTGTGCCTGAAGCTCTAAAATCTAGCTTGCTTATTAAGCGTGCTGTCGTAGCATCCTTATTTAGCCCTTATTTAGATGAGTGAGCCTTCACTGTGACAGCCAGCATACACTGATGATGTAACTGGCTCCAGTACAGAGACTCGAGTGGTAATCAGCATGTACAAATTTAAATACCCCTGTAGACTCCAGTGTTTGTGTGCTTTTTGTATGAACAGTCTGTTGTTTGGAAGTGTAGCCTTTGTCTATATACATCTCTATTAATCAGTCTGCTGCTGTCTTTCACTCATCTATTTGTCTGTCTAGCGAACTTGCTCTTCGTCTCTCCTTCTCTCTTGCTCTTGCTCTCTTTCTCCACCTTTCATTCAGTGTTTCTCCTATAGCTTCTCTTTTAAACCTTTATAATCCACATCATCCATTCACTTTCACTCTCAGCTTCACCCCCCATCATCTCACCATCACTCTCTCAGCTTAAATTTGATCTCTCTTCCTCATTCTCTGTCTCTCTCCATCTCTTCTCTTTCTCTCTTTCTTTGCCTATATTTTCCTTTTTCACTTTTCTGTCCCTCTCTTCACCCTCTCTTCATCTGTTTATTTCTCTCACTCTTCTGTTTTCTTTTTCATTCTCTTTGTCACTCGTGCTGTTTTCTGATTTTTTTTGTTTTTTGTCTCTTCTCTCTTTCTTACTCTTGCACGCTCTCTCTCTCCTTCCTTCCTTCCTTCCTTCCTCCCTCTCACCCCCCCCCAACTCCTTCAACTACGCCCACTCCCTCTTTAGCATTTATTTTCTCTTTAGTCTCCTTAGGGCCCCAGCACTCCACTCACTGTATCAGGCTGGAAAAGTCTTTGTCAGTTTTGTCGTCTGTCCATTAAAGATAAGAGTGTTTGGCAATAGAAAATTGAACTGAGCGTAGAGGCGTGTTGGGTGCACCTTAAAACAGAGATCACTTCTTCTGAGTAGAGATTTGGGTTTCCTGGAAATGAGCACGCACATGTCCAAATGTTTTCAGACATCCATTTGAATTACTGAACTCAGACGATTTAAGGTGTGCTCACAGCTTCATCTCTGTGTAATCCCTGTAGAAAAGCATTGCCAATAGAACAGGACATTGCATAAAGCCTCCAGCACTGGGTTGAGGAGCAGTGGAAGTGATGGAGCTCCATCCAGGAGAGATGAGTTTGAGTGGCGTTTGTGATTCAGAGCTGATCATTCAGCATGAGTACCTGACCTCACTAATGCTCTTGTGGCTGAATGCAATCAAATCCTCACAGCTTCCTGTTAATACCCTTGAAACGTTGTATGAGCCAGTCTCCACAAATCGTTCCATTGTATGTGTTTTTAGGTTGTTTCTGTTGCTCATGACCGCCTGCGTGTGTGTAGTGCAGTACTCAGAGCTACTGCAATGACTTATTCAATCAAGCACTCGTTTGTGTCGTTGCGTCTTTGCCAGTCAATATGAGCTCCAGCGAAGGTTATGCTTGCCAGGCAAAGCTGTCTGTCAGCCATCTTTGATCATGCCAGCCTCTGATCATGTCTGAGGAGTGAGCTATGCAGTTAACAGCGTATCAGAATCAGTCCATTCGACTTCGCTTAACGTCACTTTGACTGACTGTTCTGTTGCCCACGTAAAACCACATGCATCTGGGGCATAAATTATCTCAGTTTAATGTCCGCTGGAGAAGCAAGTTGTCTGACTAGAAAGACAAAGAGGAAAGTCTCATTTGCATCACTGAAACAGAAATAACTGAGCATTCGTTAACAGACAAATGAGACGACATGTACCAGCGCAAGAAAACAAAATAAACACAAACCCTGAGTAGCTGCTTTTTTCACTTATTACAGACAGACAAGCGCAGATGTGAGATCTGCCTGATCTGTCGTGGCTTGCCTCTCTATGTGTGTGTGTGTGTAAGAGAGAGAGACAGCGAGAGACGGAGGATTAAGTGTGATTTATAATCATGGCAAAACAAAGTTGTATTTTTCTCTGTTCTGTTTTCCAACGCTTCTCTCATCTCCTTTTGTTTCTACATCACTCACTTCTTGTGCTCTCTCTCTCTCTCTCTCTCTCTCTCTCTCTCTCTCTCTCTCTCTCTCTCTCTCTCTCTCTCTCTCTGTGTCTCATCTCTTTCCTCTCTCTCTTATATGTATCTTTTCCCCCACTTTACTTTTTTCTGTCTCCTTATTTCTCTTGATGCTTGCCTCCTTCTCTTTCTTTTCTTTCTCTTTCTTTCCTTCCCTTTCTTTTTCTTTTTCTCCCCTTTATCCTCCCTTCCTGCTGTATCTTTTTTACTTTCTTTTTTCTTTTTTTCTCTCTCTCTCTCTCTCTCTCTCTCTCTCTCTCTCTCTCTCTCTCTCTCCACACCTTTTTTCCCCCCTTCCTTCCAGCTGTTGTGTTAATAGTTTTTCTGCTGCCTGGAGAGTGGAGTAATGAGATTCCAGTTGGAGCGGAGACCCTTTTGGCTTGTGGGAAATATTATTTATTTACTATGAGTTTTATTTATTTAAATATGGGGAAATATCTCTACAGAACTGTCTTTGCTCTGCACTCCCTTCTGTTTCAGCTATTGTCTCTCAGTTCTTTCTCCTCATCTTTTCTGACACTATAAGTTTAAGCTCATCAGAAATGTCGAGGTTTTTTAACTCCTCCTCTTCACCTCGCTCCATGGTGCTCAGATTAAAGTGTGTAGCTTAATTGCTGGTGCCCTATCTTAATTGGGAGTAAAGAGGACGGAGTGGAGCAGCGATAGAGCCGTAATTTGGTAATGCGGATGGACTGGGTTGTGAGGAGGCAGGCTTTATCTCAAGCTGAAGTGCTTCATTAGAGGGCACAAAATTCATTTTTGTGTTTATATGGCTGCATATTATAATGGATGATATAATTGATAACTGCATTGCTCTCATGCAATAATATTGATTATCAGTTTTAAGGATATTCATAAATAACAAACTTATTTAACTGCAGTGTATCATTTGTTGCATACTTCATTGTTTTGAAAGGTTGGGTTTGAAAAGTGTACTAGTACATATTAACTTTATTAATGCTATATATGTATAATATTAAATACTGTCAAATCATAATACTATTGTAGATATATTTCGAAAACATGATACTGAATTTTATCAGTGCCCAGCATTAGCTTCAAATTGTGATGGCTATAACATGAGGAAACCCTTAATGTTACATGAGTAAATATTTGCCTTTTTTAAACTGAAATGATTTATATTTCTTGAATCAAATGAGAGCATTGATTTATCCAAACAACTGCCCGAAGTCATCTGAGGTCATTCACTAAAACCTATAGTGAATGGGTAGGGGCTCATTTTCATATTGCAACGTTCTGAGATCAGTACTGCAAAAGCTAAAAACACCATAATAATTAACAGACAATGTATTATGCAGCCCTAATAGGCACTGAAAGCATCCAGGCTGTTTGACTTTTGCTTTGTTTGCTACTTCTGACCTGTACGATGCTCTGAAATGCACAAATGACTAAAGCCCTTTTGGAGCTTGATTAGTTTTACCACAGGATGTTCTGTAGTTTTCTGATGATAAGGGATGTAACTGGCTTGTCCATACAGCATAAAATATCTGTTTGATTTAACCGAAGTCCCACTCGTAGCCCAGATTGAAAAGTCATAGCACAGACATGCATGACTGCTGCCTCACTCAAAAACAGTTAGTTGTATTCGATTGCGTTAAGAAGTCGTCATGTTGGTAGGCAAGCTGTAACTCTAACTGTGGTCTGATAAGAGCTCGACTTATCACCGTTACTGAAGTTCCAACCCTGCAAGTGGCTGAAGACCAAAAGCAAAATAGAGAAACAGATCATAATGACCACGGAAACTATGAAAAGATATGTGGACACTTTAGATGCAGTGTCCAGAAAATGATAGATTGGTGAACTGGACCCATAAAGCCTACATACCTCCAGAGTTCAGAACATTCCAGTGTGTGTTACATGCACCTGTTGAATGCGTCTCACTGGCTGACTTAACATCGCGTCCCAAACCGCACACTTCTGTACTTTCCCTACTACACTAATGAGTGCACGTCTGATGGTATACGTGCTATTTTTACACACTATTTAGTGTGCTAGTATGCGGTTTGGGACGGAGCAGTAGTACGGCAGTGGGAAATCTCAGCCATTTAGATTTTAGCTTTGAAAACTACAGCAACAAATCAAATTAAATCAAGGCAGTACACCCATAGATATCAGTTAATACGCTGAAAATGAAATTTAAAAAAAGTGAAAAAAAAACTTTTATTTTACTGCCTTTGCTGGATCTGTTATGGCTTTTTCTTATCACAGACCGCCACAGCACTGCTGAATGAACGTGATGTAGCCTACCAAAATGGTGGCAGTGCGATTGTGACGTCATTGGAAAACCATCTATTAGCAGGTTTTGTTACATTACGATGAACAGGACTGCTGCTGCTGAGGAAACTCTGGGTTCAACCAATTACAGAAGGCAATTCAGTCCTTAACTATTACTGTCTGACTGTAAAATACACACTGCAAATTTGTATTGGATTGAAATCACTTGAGTGATCACTTTAATTATTATGTCTCCCCAGATAAAAGTAACCCAGCTCAATTAGAGATTAAGACACTCTGAAAAATACACAGATTGCGCTGGATTTTTCTCAGATAAACATTCGCTTCTGGCTGCATATTGAGGCTGTCATAACAAAATGTATCTCTGAAATGGTAACTTTGTAAGGGGGCGGGGGACAATGCTCTTGACTTTAATATACGGTAATGTAACAACATCCTATCCAAATAATTTTTTGGGCTGTTCTTAGAGGACTGATCACCACTACACTGTGATGGTAAAGTACCAATCTCTGCGTTGGGTGTGGCACCATCATTATTCTGTTTTGTTTCCCCAGTTGGTGTCCAAACATGGCTCCTTAAAACTGTTCTGCTGCATCATCCCTAACCATTCACATTAATCCATTCATTGTGGAATGTTCTTTTAATGTAAAGAGCATCTAAAGGTTAGAGATGTTTTCATGTGATGGTGATTATATGCATGTGTGTTGGAGCAGTTTTTGTCATTTTGTCTGTCTTTGGTGGCTCTGTGTGCTGCCAGCGTGCAGGCAGTGGTCTGCTCCTGCAGGGTCCGAGGGTGGAAGTTTAATTTCCTGTGACAGATCAGCATGGGGACAGACAGTTGGTGGATTGGGGGTGGGAGTCGGGGTGGGAAGGTTGTTTAGGTAGTAGGTACACACTGAAAAACAATAACCTGAAGAGGCAGGCTGCTACGTGGGCATATAGTCAAAACAGGAGGAAAATGGATAAGCAAATCTTCTCTTTCTCCCTGCCTCAGTAACCCAGCACGTTCTGTCAGTGTTCGGCGTTACAGTGCTCTGTAAAGGACAGAAGAGCAGAGACACATTAGTGTCACCTCATTGCCATTTATTACACTGTTCTTTCAGAGCAGCTTCATAAATGGGACTAATTGCAGGCTCATAGAGCAAATGTCAGTACAGTTTGGGTGGGTGGTTTTGTGTGCGTGTGTACGCGCCTAATGTCAAAATTAGTCTGAATGCACTTCGCTATTGCGTATGAGTACTTACCTCACATGTCTTGACATTGTATAAAAACAAAACTCTGTGTGAGTGTGTGTGTTGTGGAGGTCTCTGGAAGTGCTCCCAGCTGCAGGAGATCCCACAGGTTCTTAATATGCTATGTGACAAGGTCCCACAAATCCACTAGAGCTGACACCACTAACACTGTGACCTCCCTCCATGGATGAAGAACTGAAGTCATTCATTCATTTGTTCATTTATTTATTTTTACTTGCTGATTAGCTTATATTTGTTTACTTCTTTATCCCTTTTAGGATTTTGTTACTTTCTTCTGGTAAACTGTCTGGCAGTGTCCAACGTAGTGAGCAGCATCTGGCAGAGTTTTCCCATGTGTGTATGTGCGTGTTTTGAGTGCTCGCTGGTTCTTTTTCTGCGTGACTGTGTTTGTGTGTGGTTTTAAATTCAAGTCCCTTACCTTCTTCCCTCTGTGGACGAACAACAGCGCTGTGCTCCATTAGCGTTTGTCTGTAGTTATGCTGAGCTGCATGTCCGTCAGTGCCCAGCTGTTTGAAAAAAAGTAGAGGACTCATAGAAAGTTTCTGTTGCACTTAATGCTGTTTGTCTTTGCTTGATCAAATGTTTCGCGTGTAATAATACGTTATCTATTTAATTATTTCGCAGTGAGTCGTTTTGTGTCCTTGTGTCATAATGTGTCATCGTATCACGACTAGCACATTAGATTATGGCTAATGTGTTACTTTTTTGTAATTTTTGTGCTTTCACAAAAATACATGACAAGGCAATGATAAAAGTGCTTAATTACGAAACATATCAAACTAAACCCATAAAACACACACAAGACACAAAATAATTAAACACAAGAAGTTTGTAAGGACACAAAACACAAAACGTTTGATTTAAGTATCCGTTGTTTATTTGTTTTTTTTGTTTTTGTAAATAGATCCAGGGTTCTCAATCTTCTTAAATCAGAAGGGAAAAAATCATGTGATGTGTGGAAGGAAAATAGATTGACCAAACACACTTTTTCTTTAAGATATTATGCTTTCATTTATATACTTATTAATGCTTTTTTTGGAAAATGACTTACAAACTGCCAAGTATTTGTTGCCAATTCACTGAGAGGGTTATTTGAGTATTTATTTAATTCATTTTAATATTATTATTTTTCATGTGTGTAATCAAATCATCTTGACAGCCCTACTTCAACCTGGTCCATATTTAATTCTGTGTTTTACTCTAATATTTTAAAATTTCACACACACTCACTCAATCTCACACACACACATTTCCTGGTATTTAAATTGGCTAACACATGTTCATACAAAACCAACAAGGTCAGTCTTTTTACTTAAGTATTCTGACCCTTGTGCTCTCGTAGCTCTGAGTTAATGCATGTAGGAGAAAAACGCTCACTGATCCCATTTTAACAATGACCTGTGTGGATCACAGTCAAGACCACTGATCATATTAATTTTCAATGCATGAATTCATGTGAAAATAGGATACAATATACCTTAATGCTTTCTCAGGAAGTTAAGAGCTGACCTTTTTAATGGCTCTGATTAGGGATGTTCCAATTGTGAATGCCAATAAACGGTACTCTCCTTCCTGCATGTATGAGTGTCAGGCTTTAAGATGGACAGAAATAGATTGAGTTGAACAGGTTCAACAGCTACTGTGGAAGCAAGGTTTGCATTTATTTAGCAGTTTTCCTTTAGTTGAAGTGATACAAAAACAGGTTCAATTAGAAGACGGGTTAGTGAACAGTCTGATTAGTTAATGGTCTGACTACACATTAGGATTTGTAGAAAGGTGCAAACAAAAAGACAAAGTTGGGATATTTAATAATAAACAAGGACAACCTACTTTGTCATAGTGGCACAGTGAATTAGTACCTAGTGTGAAATGCTGTAAAGTTGAAGAATTTGTAGGCTCATTACAGCTGTGTATTAGTCTTGAGAGCCTGAGTAATTACAGATATGAAATGAAGTAATTACTGAATCCCATGAAGAAAAAGCCTGTCCTGTGTCTGCAGCATTCTCTTCCCTTTTCCTCAAATTAGGAGGGCTGATACCAGTTTGATAGTGTGACATACTCTGGCAAAACTGTTGCTTAGAAATTGAGCCCGTGTGGAGATGCGCATTTGTGGGACCCTGCTGTGGTAGCAGTTGCTCATCATTGTGCAGTCCAACTGCTAATCAGTCCCTGGCTTGGCACAAACCCCTTTCTGTTTCATATGTAGCTTTTGTTTTCAAGTCTGGAGTACTTTAAATAAATTGTAATTAGTAGGCTTTTCAGAAACACATGATTAATTTGCCTGTGATTGTCCTCGAACCTTCCTGGAAATCTTTAGATTGTGCATAAAGCATTTGTGTATGTACAGCAGTTCTTTTTTGTCTTTTTTATTTAAAAAAAAATAATAATTATAAAAGTAACTATTGGCTGTAGTGCACAGACTTGTCACCATCTCCCATGTACATTGATCTGTAAGTAAAATGGCCAGCTATTGTCCTGTTTTCCCTGCACGGGGGGCTTAGTGGAGATATTTAATTCTTGTTACCTGTAATGGAATGATCAGCTGATGCTGTGCACATCGTAAATCTCTCGTGTGCTCACACTCTCACTCCTGTGGAAAAAGTGCTGTGGTGAGCGGTTCTGCTATAGAATTATTTCTGGCTGACATTTTGTATTTATTTCCCCTGCCCTGTTTCTCAAACTGAGTGAGTTCTCTATGTGTATGTGTTTGTGCTGTTGTGTCTTGTGAGTGTGTTTGCTCTTTTGTCAGCTTATGACTGTTTTGGTCTGTGTGTTTTTGAGAGAAAGCTTGTCCTGGTAACATTAGCGTCTGCAGTACGTCTGCCTGACATGGAAAAAAAGTCATACTGCGATTATTTTGCTACATGCTATGATGTGACATGGTTAAAGATCAGGCTCTTTGATTTATCCATAGGTCACTCTAGATTGCAATATAAATAACTGTAATTACGTTATTTTGCTTAATTACTTGCGGTTAATCCCATTTGTCTTATTTGCTCAAGATTTTTTTTCCCGTTTTAAAAGCAATGCATTTCATTCTAGCTGTATGAAGTGACAAAATAAGCTTCATCAGTATTACTTTTACAATTCACTAACCTTGTTTTTGTCATGTGAGTGCAGTGTTTACATGAACTTAACATGAAAATCACCATTTCTAGCTCACTGACATCTAGTGAAAGCAGCAGTGTCTACACGTTACAGTCAATGAATGTGTATATTGTATATGCGGCCTTATGCAAAAAATGTGGGTGCCACTGGTCTAGTAATGTGTTGGTGATTTTCTAAGTGAAAGTAAGTTAACACATCCACTGCGGAGAACACACATATGGACTTCAGTGTTTGTTTAATATTAAACTCAGCAAACAAATAGAAAATTTGCACTGACATTTGAGAGAAATTCCATATTTAAGTTTATTCCCTCTAGATTATTTTCACTTCATCAACAAAACAAATGTTTGCATACAACTGTGTCACATATCATACATGAAGTTAATGGTTCCATATCCTCAGTGATTGTAGACTCGCTCTTATTCATGCAGCTCATGGATTCTTCTTGTAACCAAAGTTCTTGAGAGAAACTGTGTTTCTTCACTTCTGTTGGTTGGTTTACTGCTGTTTGATTTAGCCCCAAATCCCCCCAAAACACTGATTTGTTTGGAGGCTCATTTGCACTTCAGCAGATCACTTTGGGTAAAATCAGTATTGCTAAGGACAACATCGGTATCATGATGATGATTAACAAAAGATATGCAGAGACATTCTGCAGTGAACAGGTAGCTTGAGTGAGTTTAACTCCTTATTATTCTGCAGAGAAACACCTGAAAGGCTGTGGTAGACTTTCAGGTGTACCGTTTTGGAGAGAAGGTAGAGGTGAGGGAAGGTCATCTTGAGAGCACACACACACAGTCCCCCGATGAGTGAGTCAGCCGCTGTGCACAGTGCACTTATGGAAATTAAATGAAGTTATTTAATAGCGTTAAATTATGGATATCCACCAATGCATGTTTTAAGACGTGTACTTGTGGAGGGCCTGCTGGAATTCCTGCTGGGCGGAACATGCAGAACATGCTCATTAAAAAGGCATGGAACTCCACCGAGTGTCACTTTGCCTCACGCAGTCCTGTCTATAGATGGGTGAGTGAGTCATTATGTGTATCCTGCTCTATTGATTTCCACATGCTGATAGGCCTGGTCATGCTGGAGTGCCATATCAAAGCCCGTCTTTCTGGGATTTCTTCTCCTTTTTTTTTCTTTTCTTTTTTTAAACCCTTGCTGGAAATGTTTGCGCAGTCCTGACGCACAAATCCTTAAAGGGACACAGACCATGGTAATCTCTGTCAAAGATCTGTCATTGTTATTACTGTGGGACCACAGAGCCCTTTGCTTTTTCCTGTCCTATCCGATCTCCTGCTCTGAAATCTGTCTTTTTACCCAAACACACCTTGTTCTGCCCCCAGCACACAGTGTGGAAAGCATTAGTATGTGTCTGAAAATATTAAGAGACATTGTGGAGTGTTTGCTGTTTTTTCTGTTTTAAATTCTGCAGTTTGTTTTTTGGCTTCTTTGTTGAGGGTTCTATTATAGATGCGTACAGGCGTGCGTTCACTTGCAGCGCAGTGGTACCAATTTAAGTGAAAACTTGTCCACTTGTTCACCTATAGCGCTCAATCTTCAATCTGCATCTGTCCCTATTCTATCACTGCGTCATCTACGAGGGCAGCTGAGATATAAGCATTTCACACATTTTTTTTTCTCTGCAGAATAATAAGGAGTTGAGTGGAGGCTCGTGCGCAGTGAGGGATCAGTGTGTTACTTGCGTCTTGCTGTTCTAATAAATTCCCATTCCCAGCATGCAAAGCAGAGAGGAATATGCTGTAGTTCTTTTTCTTTTTCTACTTATTTTTTTTTTCTCTTTTTTTCATTTGCATTCTCTTGGCAAGCCTGCTCTTCCCTGGAGTGAGAGACAGGTCAAGGTAGAGCTGTTATTCTGCACACAGCTTGCTGCCGAGAGAGAGCGCCACAATAGCAGAAGCCGCAAGGAGCACAAACGCTCTCATAATAAGCATGGAGTCCTGTGGAAAAGGCTATGGTTCTTTTCTGTAGGGCAGAACCAGGACACAAAAGGCCACTCTATATGTGCTGTTTGCTCTTTCTGAAACCTCACTTTAGCTTTGGCCACCGAATGGATGAATGTGTGCTGGCTCAGGGAAGTGACTGAGAATGACCTTTTACTGTTGCCTTTTGTGTTCCATCCTGTGTGAATGTGTATATGGGTGTGTGGGTGGATATTAATTGCATGTTGTAGCATTAGCGTGAAGGGCCAAGCGCTCATCAGCATGCATATGTCACCCTGTGAACTCCTTTTCTTATTGGAGCCAGCGTGCTGGATGTGCTCCTTCACCACACAGGTGCTCGCAGATTATTCTCCACCTTGTGACCCTATATTTCCTTCCAAGAGCTTCTATTGTCTCCCTCTCTCCTCCAGAAGCAGCTTCCAGAGGTGAATGAAAGGTGCGCTCGAGCTCTGTGCTTTCATTTGTTAATCTTCCTGAAGGAGTCATGGAAAGCTGTGCTTGAGAGAGAGAGAGGTGCAGAGAGAGGTTAGTCTACTTTTTGAGAGCTGGTTTGTGTAAAACCATTACTGGCAATTGATGAAGCAGGTGTGTTTTGGCTCATAAGAATATTGTGGTGAATATTTTATAAAATTAGCTAAATTTGATAAGTAAAATTGGCGAGTCACTAGTAGTGCCCTGTTTTAGAGCGAAAAATTTTAGGTGATGTTGATTTTTATTCGGTGAAGTGCAAATCCTTTTCCAACGGCATGATGGCTAGCGAGGTGTCTATCCAGAGTATAATGAAACTTATTAAAACCGCACAGGATGATAACACGCAGCTGGATTTAGCACATGCTGGGATATAAAGCTTTTTTTTGAGAAGCTTAAACAATTTGGTAACGTAGAAGGTAAAATATGTCCACTGAAGCACCAAAAGCTGTTTTCAGTTTTTAAGATGGATAAAAAGATGCTGTTTCCTCTGATCTAGTGTGCTACTCAAGCAGCCTCAGCAACCTGGTCAGGGTTGCCAGGTCCAGTAGAATCCCCCAGAATAGCATTCTGTGCTACTTGCTGTGACATTGATTGTTAATCATTGAGTTTTTTTTTGTTTTGTTTTGTTTTGTTTTGTTTTGTTTTATTTCCAATGACACAGTCTCTTTAAGAAGTGTTCTATTTGTGATGCCAGTTTACCGTTAACTTTGAGCTTTGGCTGCAATGGATGTAATGACTCCTTTTACCCTGCAGCTAACATTACTAATTTTCTGCACATACAGAAACAGAAAATGGAGACGTTAGATAACGTTTATAATATATGATCTGCATCCAGTTTGTTCAAAGCCTGAACCTGTTGTTGTCCTTAAGCAAGTTTTTCAGGCTGCAACTCTGACAGCGAAGCAACTGAACAAACTGGAATAACCAGAAATGAACAGAATACAGTTTACAGGTTGTGTAATGCTTAACAGAATGGTTGGAACGGAGCAAAGTTCAGGGAAATCTGGAAAATATTAAGAAAGCTTAGCTGAACATGATATTGCTTCTACTTTATTGGCAGTAGAAATTGTCAGTATTAAAGCATAATTGATCCAATGTTCAGGACTTCTGCCTCTTAATAACTTTAACTTTTTAAAATTATTTCCTAGAACTGTTGTATAAAAACAGTTGAGCATGAGAGTGTGTTATGGCAAATAACATCAGGCAGTGATAATCTGTGGTACTTGCCTTTGGCTTGTGCCTGCATCCAAATTACGTTCCATTTCCGACAGCACTGATTGGGTTGAGAAGCATTCTGGCCGTGCTGTAATGGATAGCTTTTTTCACAACTACTGTATGATTCCACCGAGCACCAGTTGCCAAGTAACACCTGCTTTGCAGCTAACTGTTTTAGATGATGTCTACTTTACCACTTGCAAAAACAGTAAATGAATAAATGAGAACATTTTCTATAATTTGAATAAGGTAAGAAGATAATATTTGACCTGCAGCCTATTTGGTCAGACTCTGAAGAGGAGTAGGACAGCAGGACTACCATGGTATTCCGAATCTGTTGTTGCCAGTTTTTTCAGTCGGCAGCCTTGACGAAAAAAGTAAACAAACCGGTTTTAGCCAGAAACAAACAGAATACAATTCAGCAAACATGGGCTGTGAAATGCTTTACAGCCTGGCTGACTGGAACAAAAACGACGTTCAGTTTAATCTGGCAGGTGCTGAAGTAGAAGTTTAAGACTTGATTGGATCCAACCAAGTAAACTAAAATAAATCACTCATTGGATACTGTTATATTCCAGACTGTTTTTGGTTTGTTGCCCACTGCCAAGTTTTTTACTTTGTTCAAGTTCTCTGTTGTGATACACTGGGTTTTTATTTATTTATGTATGTATGTATGTATGTATGTATGTATGTATGTATTTATTTATTTATTTATTTTTCTAAAAGCACTGACTTACAAGTACTGTGGGGACATATTTCATATTGTAAATACATTATTACATATTGCTGTTGTGATATGCCTTTTGAAATAAATCAGATCGTATTGATGAATCTTTGTGAGATGATTGAAGAATTATTTATGCTTGGTAAATCATGTAAGCTAAGGTTGTGCTAAATGTGGGATATGTAACACTTAAAGATTGGTTTGGGTACATTTTACATGTTTTTATTTTAACCAAGATGGTATAATGTTTTGTTCTCAGATTCACCAGTTCAGCCTGTACTGCTGTATATAGAAAGGAAATTATTCTGGTTCACCTTCATCAATGCCAGTCAGTAATTATTACTCAGTAGTTGTTAGCATAGTAACAGCAATATTTTTGATGATACTGATAAAACCACTGGCCATCAATATCGATTTTTTTTTAATCGATATTATTGACCAACCCATATATCAGTTGAGGTCTAAGTGCAATACAGTAACTTGCTGCCCACAATCTACAGCACAGTACATTCATATCAGAACCCCCAAGGTGTTTGACATTTTCATAAGCAGTTCTTGCTACAGAGTGAGTGTAGCAGAGTGTAGCTCTGCAGGGCTGTACTGCCTCCCTCACCAGCACACAGGTGAATCCTGTTATGATAGACTGCTAATCCTCATTCTCTGGCAGACTGCTTGCTGTCTCTTTATTGCTCTCCTTTCTTCTCTATCGTTCTCCCACTTTCTCACTTTCTTTTGTTCCCATAATTTTCTTTTCTTTCTGTATTATTATTATTATTATTATTATTATTATTTCCTCTCTCTCTATTTCTCCCTCTTATTTTCCAGCTGCAAAAGAGTAAGGCAGAAGCATAAAATAGGATTAAAGATTCTGTCCACGGTCAGGGAAAATTGTTTGTGCTTTGTGCCTCTGCAGGGTTGGTTAATCGATATGGGAGAAGTATTAAGCTGTATAACATTTGCAGTGTCATAAGTCTAAGTGATTGCAGTATCTGAGGAGCTATTCTTCCTACCTTGGCATGGTACTGATGCTGTGCCCTGCCTAAAAATCTACATCTTGCTGTATTTACAATTTTTAAGGTTTTTCTCTGTAGGTCATCACAAAAATAACAGTGAAAAATGAACTGAACATGTACATGTTTGCTGCTTGTGTGAACGATTCATTATTTTAACAGGTAGTTCTGCATAATTTACTGGCAAATTGGCTGGTCAGTCTATATTGACTAGTGTTTGAAGTTAAGTGCTTAAGTTCTGCTGGTCTCCTGCTCTTAGAAGTGCTGATAAATGTCCTGAATCCACCATGCTGCAACAGACTTGAGACAGCAAGTAAAATCCCGTATGCTTATCTCATCCTCAGAGGGAAGTATAGAACCTGGCAGTGTCGTATTTAGGAGTGAACAAACTATTCAGTGTGAAGAACAATGCTGACAGGCTGCTATTGAGTCACAGCACCGGGAGGGAAAATGAGCTTTCATTAGTTGCAAATAGATATTCCAATAAAGAATAAGATGCACACAATCTCAAATTAGGTAGCCAAACCATTCATGAAATTTTATTACTTCTGTAATGTCTTAGTTAAGTGGCAAACAAGATGCACTATGTGAATTCAAATCATCATGCAGAAGTTTCTACATTGTTGCTTATGTCAGTAGACAAAGTAATGAACTTTTTTTTTTCCTTCCTTTTTGGTTTGTTTTTGTCAACATTACCTCAACAGCTTTTTTTATTGCAAGACTACAAAAGCATTTATTTTTGTATTGTATGTAGGCACACAAGAACAAATATTTATTTATTTAGTTTAGTTAAATATATTTGTTGTGACTGTAGCCATTACTGCCTCTCATACTTACAACACAATGCTGGTGTGAGAAAATCCAAATATTTGATGCATTTTTACGGGCTTGTAGCGGAGGATGGGGTAGTTTTTGAGCTGTTCATGTGTTTTGGAATTGGCTGTTTAGCCTAATGGTTAAGTTACAGGGTTCAATCCCTGTGCAGAGAAGCACTCATTAGCCTTCTAACGGTTTGTGCTGGCAATGATATACACTCTTTTGGGCTGTGTGTATGAGGTAATTTGATCTGTTCTGTCTTTGCAGCTCTTGATGTGTTTTATCACGGAAACTCTCATATCCCCTGTTCAGAAGGGAATATTTTTTAACAAATATCTAAACTACCATGTCAAATGAGTGAATTGCTATTTATTGATTCCTATTTTTTTTTCTTTAATAAACCATGCCAATAGTGTTCCTTAAGTATGGACGTTGTTCAGAAATGCTCAGGAAAGCATATTGTTTATCGCTAATAAAATTTAACACAGTAGTGGTACTAAATTGTCATATTGCCCACCTTTAGGACCAGTCCTGATAGCTTCACTTCATTACCAATTTCTGAACGATACCTTTTTCAATACAGACTGCAACAGACTACAGATTAATCACAACGCCCTGACAGTAATAACATTCGTATGGAATTTAAATGAAACAGCCAATCAGCAGTCTAGATTTTCCGTGAGCTCATTTATTGGCTCATGAATGCTAAGACTGACTATTTTTACCATTCCATGTTTGCAGTATTCAAACACTACAATGGAGTCTGTATTTTCATTTTCTGTGTAGCACCATATCACTTCAGCAGCAGATCTGATTCAGGAGCGATGTGTGCCAATAACATATATTCCTTTAGATTATTGTTGACCTTGAAATAGGCTGAAATGTTGTGCTGTAAAATGTGTGAGGGCCCCTGCAGTTGAGCACTTCTCACATGAGAACACCGATAGCCATGTTGTCTGCTTAATCAAAAAGCCCCACATGGCTTGGCTGTGCCTATTAAGAGTGAGAAGACTATGAATTTTATTTATTAGGCTACTGCATTGAAATTCAACTACAAGTAAGTTACAGTGCTCGAGGAACATGGCATGCTAATAGCAAAAATCCTCCCTGGGTGAATTGCATCCCACCATCAGTGGAAGGAAGAAGACATTTGGGATACACCACCTACTACTGCTATTAGACGTCAGGCTAGGGTAACATTTAAATTGATTTGGGAAGGGAGTCTTGTTTCCTCATTTTCCTAAATGTAGTCTAGTTTCTCGTTCAGTTATTTTTCTTAGTTATCCTTTGATACAGTAGAGTGCGTTATAGGTCCTGCCAAGTCTATATAACATAATTTAATTGCCAAATCTTTTTTCTGAATGACTCAGCTTCCGTCTTGCATGCCCACCCACTATTGGCACCCTGTTATTGCCTGTTTTCTTGCTTTCACCCTTGCTGTTTTTCTTTGGCTCGCTTTCACTCTTGCTGTCTCTCGCCTTGTTCACATTGGCGTGACTAAATCACATCATGTCCCCCAAAACGCTCTACTTTGGTCACGAGTTGGCACTCGGGACTTGAGTTCCCTGCTGGTATTATCTAGCTCATTGTTTTCCAACCTGGACCTTAGGGCCCTTTATACTGTCCATATTTTTCTTTCATCCCTATGTCTTGCAAGTTGGGTTTGAGCAAAAATATGGACCATCTGGGGTGCTCTGAGAACCGGGTTGAGAATCTCTGACCTAGCTAGTGCTCAGGCCTCACAAATGTCATAGTTAGCAAATATTCGAAAGTAAATTTAAAACCTTGGCCACTAATGCTCACAATGAAGTTTTACACTATTAAAAATAGTTTGCTTAATTTAACAAACTATTACAGGCAATTAATATTTTGATTAAACAGACAGTTAATGCAGTGATTATTTTTATGATTGATATTGATTTATGATTGATACATTCCGGAAAGAATAACGAACAAATACAGAAAAGTCAATGTGGTTGCATATATGCATCATTGTAGTGTAGTGGTTCGCTGGTATTGTTTGTGCCAAACAGTAACGTTTAGTCCAGGGGTGTCCAATCTTATCTGCAGAGGGCTGGTGTGGCTGCAGGTTTTCACTCCAACAAAGCAGGAGGTCACCTGATTAAATGTTTGAAGACTAAGACCAACTGATTAAACAAGTTTGGGGTGAAAACCTCCAGCCACACCAGCCCTTTGCAGATAAGATTGGACACCCCTGGTTTAGTCTATAGCATCTGAACCATTATTAATGATGAGCAGCAGACTTTATAAATGACTCAGCACTAGGATAGAATAATGGCATATGTAATGCTGCTTATTGTCACTAATATGCCATTATTTTACATTTAACACAGTTAAACAAAACAGTTATTCAAAAGTTACAGATTTTAATACTATTTTTAAGCCCTGTACAGCTTATAGACTCAGTCAGGAGAATCTAAAAGTCTTGGAGATAGTATATTATATACCCAGGTGGCAAGTCCTCTGGGTTTTTATATTTTTCCTTTTCACCTCACACAAACTTTTCATATTTACAGAATATAAAAAATTCAGCCAAAATTCTGCTTTCAGGGCTTGCGCTCTGCTGTAGTAGGATGGCAGCTCACCACCTGAAGCTCAATCCTAGCAAGACTGAGCTGCTGTTCATCCCTGCAACAACAGGCCCTCATCATGATCTTGCCATCTCATTTGAGAACTCTCTGATTGTCCCGTCTGTAGAGGCAAGAAGTCTTGGTGTGGTTCTGGATGGCCAGTTATCGTTCTCGACTCACATCGCAGCCTAACTCGGTCATGCAGATTTCTCCTGTACAACATCTGGAGGATCCGACCCTTTCTCAGTGCAGTCTCTTGTCATCTCAAGGCTTGACTACTGCAACTCGCTCTTGGCTGGTCTTCCAATGCGGGCCATCAAGCCTCTGCAACTCATTCAGAATGCAGCAGCATGGCTTGTCTTCAATCTCCCCAAATTCAGCCACGTCACCCCACTGCTGCGCTCCCTTCACTGGCTTCCTGTAGCTGCACGCATCAGATTTAAAAACCCTTATGCTTGCCTACAAAGCCAAAAATGGACCAGCCCCTCCCTACTTGATGGCAATGGTGAAATCTCGAGTTGTTCCACGAGCCCTTCGAGCTTCGAGTATAGCTCGGCTTGACCTGCCATTCTTCAAGGCACGCGGAAGGCAAGCATCAAGACTGTTCTCTGTGCTGGCACCCAAGTGGTGGAACGAACTCCCACTGGCTGTCCATACAGCAGAGTCTTTCGCTGTCTTCAAATGCAGACTGAAGACACATCTCTTTATCCAGCACTTAAATGAGCACTGAATTAAGTATTGATTATAATGTATTGTACTGCACTTATGTATTGTATTGTATTGCACTGCTCTGTGTTTAACTCCTTGTTCCTTTTTCTCTAGGTGTCAATAATGACTTTCTGATTCTAGCAGTATCTGAGCTCAGGACTGGCTTTCTCTCACCTATTGGTTACTAGCAAAGATACTTTCTCTGGATAGACAAAACACTTTTTGTAAGTCGCTCTGGATAAGAGCGTCTGCTAAATGCTGTAAATGTCGTAGTTCTTCTTTCTGTTGGCTATCTAGGTCCATATATATACATATCTGTGGTCACTGCTTCGCTTTGCTGCAACTTGCCGGCTCTCATTGAGAATTAATGACTTCTGACTATTTTATCAGATTACATCGCTGGTAGCGTGTTCAGAGTCATGCTATCTCGCTCTGTGGCTTTTTCTCTGGCTTTCTCTCTTACTTTGTCTCTCTCTGTCTGTCTGTCTGTGTCTCTCTCTCTCTCTCTCTCTCTCTCTCTCTTCTCTCTCTCTCTCTCTCTCTCCTCTCTCTCTCCTCTCTCTCTCTCTCTCTCTAGTGGAATTTTTCTCCTAATGTAAATTTAAAATGTGTTCTTTATGCTTGGGCAGGCCAGTTTACCTGGGCAGCTTCTCTCTGTTCTGGCCCTGTAGAGAAGCTTACATCTAGGAGTGCCTTAATGTGAAATAAATACAATTGAATAAAGAGCAGATACCCATCAGGATGATGATTTAATGTCATTCACTGTGCTAAGTGCTGAGACAAAACCTGTAGAGTTTTTTTCTCAAACAGCAGATTTACGGCTCATGCTGTCTCCCAGATGAGCCATGAATGAGAACAGGCTGAAGAGGAGGAGTTGGTCATTCTGGAGCTGCAAATGGATTTCTGTAACACAAGCTATTTGGGTCCACATGCTTAGTCTCAGGTCAGAGGTGGTGACCTCCAGTTCAGGGAAGCTGCGTGTGTCATCACACATGAACTGCAGAGCCAGAACGTCAACAAGACCTGTTTCTCTCTCTCAGTCCTTTTACAACTTGTCAGACCGTGGGGGCAGTTGTATGTATATGAAGGTTTTTTACACATTCTTTGTATGTGAAGTAAAAGGTCTAAAACCATAGTAAACGCACCCTAGATAAGAATGCAGCTTTGTTTAACAACCAGCTCGGCAGTCTGCTAAGAGGCTAATCCAGTAATATTCAGGGCTAAATCTGTCCAATGGGCCTGTTGCACTAATATGCAATTTTGGTGATCGGATCACGTTCAGATTTCACTTGACCACGTAAAAAGCCAGGTGTAAAAACCCCAGGGATGCATTGTCAGTGGTTAACAATCGGATCACTCACACGACATTCGACAGTGGTCTGAGACAGATGCTGACCACATTTAACAGCAGTGTAAACTAAATGCGTTTTTGTTTTTCTGTATACAATTACGTGAGTGAATGCATTTGCCAAGCGATGACAAGCAGGTGAGATGATGAGCAACGAAGTGAAAGATTGAGGATACGCAAGGCTGAAGATCACCCCAAACCAAATGCCTTCATGCCCTCCAGGCCAGTAAAAGCATCCAGGCCAGGTTTGTCCACTTGTACCGTAAAGGGAGAGAGTAAACGGGAGATAAAATGTAAACAACGTATGTGATGTGTTTTTTTGCATTGGTTGTGTTCAGTCAGATCTCATCAGATCAAACTGGGGGCGCATTTTAGTGACAAGTGTAAATGGAATTTCCCCAAAGTTTATCCAGATTCAATCTGGGTATAAAACACATGTTAATGCAAGGTGTAAACAGGCTCTATGCAAGTTTTGGAGATTTGGAAACATCACTAGTGGTGGTACACACACCGTGCGGAAGAACGTTTATCAAAAGATTGATGGTGCTTCGGACCCCTCTCCGAGCGGATGAATGTGATTACTGCGAGCGCACTGAAAGAGTATGCAAAGAGAACTCAGTTAAAACTTGGTGAATGCCATCTCTTCTGAGCACGCAAGTGAATTATCTCCTATTGTTACTTGATAACTTGTAGTTAATGCATTAGTAATTGTTAATAGTTAGAATGCAAGTGTATTACAAAAATCTATCTGCTATATTGCTAATATCTTTATCAATATAATGTTGATTTTCTGTTTGAGACCTAAATCATAATTGAAGGCTAGGTAATTAGCATCATTTATATTCGCATTATTTTGGCACATAACTATAAAGGATGTACGATTAATTTTGAAACGCAGTGTTTACATAGAACATTGTGTTTATTTCTAAAATGTGAGGAAAATCCATGATATAGGTCCTATAATAAACACACCTTGTGGTGCACTTTACAGAGACTTTAATTCTTACAAGGCCTTATTCTTGTTATACCTCTTTTCTCTACAAAATCAGGACATTTTTGTCCTGTGAAATATTAAACACACCCGCGCAGTGGCAGGATTAAACTCACCACTATGTGTCTGTTGCTCTCACGCTCTCTCATTCTGCATTTCTCTCACACACATTTCCTCATATCTCTCTTTTTTAACTCTCTTTATTGCCTATGCACTCTTAAACTCACTCTGACTCATGTCTGCTAACATATAGCTTTCTCTCCAACTCTCTTTATGCTCTCGCTCATTATCTCTTCTTTTCACACATGCATGCACATGTCTTTGTTTTTTCCATCTGAGTATGACGTATGTCTAGCACTCACACAAAGCCCTCATGTCTCATTCACTCGGCCACACTCTGCCGCTTTCTCTCACACTTGTACTGCTCTATTGTCTCCATATGGCTCTGTGCTAATAAGCCACTTTCGTGTACGAGAGCAGAGACCGTCGGGGCCCATCTGTCCCAGGCCGCTAATAGCCTAAGTGAATTAGACCATCTCCACACAGGCTCTGATCAGAGCTCATGATGCTGATCACCTTCACTGATCCGATTGATCAGGCCCTGCTGAGAGCACTGCAGTGTGGCTGATGTGGACTTGCTCCCTGCGTGATGTTCTCAGATAATTTATCCTGAGGGAGACCAGAGGAACCAGTTTCCGACTGCTTCTGTCTCAGCAGTGCACAGATAGGCCACCTGAGGATACTCACTGCTGTAAATCTGTCTCTTCATGTGTGCATGAGTGAGAGAATTAAGAGAAGTAAAGGGAAGAGAGAAAATAGGTGGAGTCAAGCTTATTTAGAACAGATGGAGTGAATTTGAATTTAAAAAATTGCCACCAGTAAGGTGATGAGCTTTTAAGGAGCTATTTTGCCTAGCAGTAATAGTCTTCTTTAATGAAAAACAAACGTTTATTAATTATACTCTATAAACCAGGGGTGTCAAACGGCGTTCCTTCCAGGCCACAGCTCTGTAGAGTTTTGCCTTCATTAAACACTCCCAATTCAACACATCAGCTACTTAGCAAACCCTTATGAGTTGAATTCAGAGTGTTGGAAGAGGGAAAAGGCTAGTCTAGAGTGGTGGCCTGGAAGGAACCTGGTTTGACCTAGTTTGTTGAAAGGTGTGGTCGTGCTTTTGAATATTGCATTTTCTAAACAAGCTATTCCTAGTAAAGAATTTTTGTCTACCTGTCGTGGAAACAGAAGATGTGCTCAAAGGAACTTCACATTCTTCTCAGACTCATGCTCCTGCACAAAATCTTTCTTCCAACTTTTAAATTCATTCTTTTTCCTGTTGTCATTGTTATCCAATTATTTTTTGGCAGTAAAGCCATGTTTTTAAGAACCCAGCCATCTTGGCAAACACAAAGAAACGCTCAAAGTTCTAGAGCTCTAGAAAGATGCAGCACATCCTGGTGGTAACATTATCTTTACATTGCAGGCAAATTCCAACAGAATTTGATTTGATGCAGTTATTTCGATGTTCAACCAAATGGGGTCTGGATCTTGTCCAGGAGGGTAAAATCAAGTAGATGACTTGTTATTAATGGTGAATGTTCTTGAATATATGGAATTTTAACTGGTGTGGTGGTTTGTTACAAGGGGAAAAAGTAAAAGGCAAATGGCCAATTGGACCAAAATGTGGACTGTTGTGGTCAGCTGCACTGGACATTGTTGACCACTGCTTCCTAGGATTACCAAGAACATGCTTAAAGCAAAATGAAAGAGCGTTAATGGCCAAAAATTGTGCTCAAGAATGTGCACTTTAAGATGCATTACTGCTAGTCAGAATTCGCACAGGAATTGATTTTAGGTCAAAACATTTTTTTTAATAAGTTTTTATAATTTATGTGGCAGAATTCTTCTCACATTCTGAGTGAGCATTTTTGTGGTTTTGGATAGAGCTAAGGGAGCTGAAGGGTACGAAGAATGATGCTGACCTTGCTGTGTAACTGCTAGACTGCTAATTATTTCACAAGGCATAGGTGACACGATCAAAGTTCTGGGCAGTCTAGCAAAGTTGACCTAAGCTAGTGAGCTCTTGTGTTACGTTGCCAACATGCGCTCATGACATCATTTGTGACTGATTACAAACTCAGACACTAGTTCAAACCTCAGTAGCATATGCATGCTTTGTGGGCAGGGCTTTAGAGGAAGTGCTAAAGAGTGTCTGTTTGGTTGTTGAGTTTCATAACACTAATTTGAGCCAAAATCAGTGATTTATTTTATATATATATATATATATATATATATATATATATATATATATAAAAACAACATTTTTGTCAGTAGTTTTTCCAATATCTATTAAGCAAAGTTGTATTCTAGGTTGTGAACCACAAGCTATTTCACATGTTTTCATTTATTTTTATTTCTCCTTTGGGTCACTGCTTAAGTCCTCTTCCTTCACTGAAAGTTGAGTGGCTGGTATTCTTAAAACAGTGGAGGTCCAGAAATGGTCTGTGTTGTTGACCCTTTAGGGCTAGTACTAATGTGTCAGAAGAGACCATGACTTAAATGGCTCTCACTCTAAAATTCCGAGAAAGAAAATTGATAAAATCAATACAAAATCATCAAGAAGAAACTTTTTTCTAGAAGCAGATGTTGCTCACTCACTATGGCTGATGAAGTGAGGTGTCAGAGACTTGGTCAGCATCCAAATGAGACTGTTTCCCCTCTGATGTTTTTTCTTGCTCTGAAGTATGAGAGCTCTCAGCATCTAAATGCTCTCACAATAGCCCTTCCTGGTCAGACTCCAGCCATATTCATTTTCCTGCCTCTTCTGATTGATTAATTGGTGCAGTTAAATGGTTTCAGTAATGGCTTTTCTGTATGCAGTCCAAACTTGTGGCTGGAGAGGCACTGAGCTGGGTGTGCTTGGTGTGGCAGCATGACCTGGGGCAGCCGCACTGCTCTCTGTACGGTGCTGCACAATGTTAGGTTGGTGCAGTGGGATACTAAAGCAGAGGCAGGGTCTGGATTGATTACATACAGCAGGACTGTGAGAATGTTTGAGCAGGCCGGGCGCTGTTTAATTCAGAAGGGAGTTCTTTATGATTTTGTCATTCTGTTATTGCAAATGAGGGTGGTCAATACAGAAAAATATAACTTCATGGTAGTTGAAGGCATTTTTATGATGCACAATAAATATATTTTGTGATATTATGGTTTGCAGATGAGTTGGAATGGACAAAATGCACCAGTGAAAGCAAACAATTAAATGAGCGGTTGAGCTGCTCTTATTAGTTGAGTGTAGCGTTTTCTGTTGTAGATGTGTAACAAGCAGTGTATACTTCAGAGGCTTACGACAGTTCTTTGTTGAATGTTTTTCTGTTGTTTTCCCCGAGTGCTTCTCTAAGCGCTTCCTCCTGTTCACATAACTGAGTTAGTCCCATTATGTCTGGTCCTCCACAGCTGAGCAGTGCCAGTATGGGAGCAAGAGAATGGCATTCTGTCAGATGATTCTGCCTATTACAGGCTGCTCATAGTGTGCATTTCAGTACTGATCTGGCTATAACCCTGTTTAAACCCTATGAAGCCAAATGTGTCACTCTCCTTCCTCTGTGGCGAGAGAAGCTATGATGCACTTACTGTACTTGCTTTGTGCAAGTTGGAGTGCAAGCAGGCTAATTAGCAAAAATTAATTTAAGCATTCAGACTGAACTTGCTGTCACCAGAGTGTGCTTTCTGTCTCTCAGTGGCATGTATGCCAGTGGCTCTAGTCATAATGAGTTTTTGCCCTGGCCCAGTGAAGCTCCGACTCATTAGTAGAATGCTAGCGCATCAGCACTTGCTAAGACGTTGCTGCACCACTTTGTTATGCTAACTGTTCGCTCTAGTGCTAACCATTTCTGGTTCACAGTAACGGACAAAATGACAGAAGTGAATTGCAGTATTGTAGCCAAAATGGGTACAGGTTGGGAGGGCCAGCTAGCAACTATTGTGTTCCAAAGACATCATTGCAATGGGGGTGATAACCAACTACTTTATTGTAGATCAGTCATTAGAAAATGACCATAAGAGGGAAATAAATAAATATATGATTATTGCAGTATGCCACGGCAGGTATTGGCTAGTTAGCTTACCTTTTACAGCCCAAGGAGTGGAGTGAGGGGTTGGTTAGTGAATGGTTGAAGACCTTTGATGTTCTCAGTGGTGTGTTGTTTTCTTTAACATGATCATTTACTGTGCTCACAAGAAATTAGCATAGCTCAACTTAGAAGTTCCCACAATTTGGAGAAACAGTCGAGCTGGGCAGTGCTGTGTTTGTGTTGGCATTAAAAATACAATTCCTTATTGCAGAAACAGCAGCAATATGCAACCGATGCATGCAACCGTGTTGATGTTGATGGTGATAGCATCCATTGGTGCTTTTGAGGGGAGAATTGCCAGTCTCTTTTATTTATTTAAGGTGAAAAAAGGCATGCAGCTGCAAGGACTTGCTGAATTTAAGTTCATCCTGTTTACAAGACATGGGGTGAATTCAGCTGGATGTTCTGCAGAGCTTTGCAGTAAGTCAGTTTCACTCGCAGCATTGTACTATATCATGCTATCAGATGATACTAAAGTTAGGATTAACCCCTTACTGAATGCTAAGCCTGGGATATTACGGGGTTAAAAAGTCCTTCTTAAAATGCTTTTATTATGTGCTGAAAGATTGTCCTACAAAGTTGATATGGCTTGTTTTGTTTGGGCAGTTTTATTCCATTTCTTTCTGTTAAAATGACGCCTAAGGGAATCCTACTTACTCTACCGGTATGGCAGCAGGAACATTGCAGTTTTATGGGATATTAAATTGTTATGGATAATGCTTGTTATCTCTCAATAAAGCTTAACCTAAACATTGTGCTGTATAGTGCTATTTAAGTATAGAGTGTGTAGGGAACCACATGATCAGCCTTCTTGAGATGTCTGTGGCACACTTTACAGTGTTGTGTGTGGGTGTGCGAGAGAGAAAGTACTTTAACGGAGAATTAAGAATGGGACAAAAACAAAGATTCAAAATCTGAGCCTCTGGGCCTGGTGCAGTGCAGATGCCTTTATCTGGGATGTGGAATAGAAGAGCCTTCGTATGGATGGCTTTCTTCTCTCCTATTCTTTCCATCCTCTCTGCAGGGCTGTGCGGGGGTTGAGGCTGGGCATTTGTCACTGTCGCCCGCCGCCCGTTCTCCCTCAGCTGTCACCACGGAGACAGGAGGAGGCCGCAGGCACAGACGAGATGGCGAGGTGTGAGCGGAATCTGTCTTAGTCACTTTGTGGCTCGCCATGTGCGTGTATGTTTGTGAGTTTGTTTGTTAGAGTGGGTGAGGTTTGTGTCGACCATAATAGACCTGAAGGCAGGGTAGATGATCCACTCCTTTCAGCTTGTGTTTATCTGTGTGTGTGAAGTGTAGGAAAATCAGGGGGTGAGAGACAGTTTGCGAGAGTGTATTTGTGTGAGTGGGGGGCACTCGGTGCGTTGTTGATTGTGAACTGCTGAAAAGCTGAGATGGCTCGTCGCCAGGTGAGCTGAATTGAGAGGCTTGACGTGAGCTGAAATCAGCATGAGAAAACCCAAAACAAACCAGAGCCGGGCACCGCTCGGAAAGGTTTTTTGGTTTGTTTTTTGGTTTGTTTTTTTGTTTTTTTTTATTGTTTTTTTTTTTCCTTTCTTTTTTCCACAGCACTCATTCAATACAACACACTTTCACTGTGAGAATAGAGTGCTCAGTTAACTTGTACTCTGTTAGCATGAAACGGCATATCATATGCTGCACTGAAATGTTACATAATGGGTGTGGTCTGGGATTTAATGTAGAGGTGTTGAGCAGAGAGATTGTAGATACTGTTGAGTGCTGCAGCATGGAGTCTCTGGCTCTTTTCACACTCTGGAGTCTTGAGATATGGGATGCCCAGTATGGGATGATATTAGAAGCGGGGCTTTAGATAAAATGTACATGGTTTGCAACAGAGACTATGTGCATTCTTGTCAGAGAAGGTAGTAGATGGCAGAAGCCTACAGGTGTGTATTCTAACCCAGTAGTTTGGCCAAAAAAGTGTTCATTTGCTTGTTTTTTTTTTCCCCTGGTGCTGTAAGGCTAATGTGCCTAACAAGTAGTAAAAGCTTAAAGCTACTTATAAATATCATGCAACCTGCATACTTAAGTCATCACACACTCACCTTAAACCACATCAAGTTGTTAAGCAATCTCAAATGACACTATATAAAATCCTGTTGTCTTTTGAAATGGACAAAAAGGTGGGTGCTTTGCAACATGATTTTGTCCATTTTTATAGATAATGGTGTATCATACAATATTTCAAAATGTATTAACAGATATACTTGAGATTAATTTATGACGTGACACTGGAGGCATGTGTGTGGTGATTTTTGTAGATTTTTTTATGCTAAATGTTGGCTATTGGCTTCCATTACTTGTTAGCTATTATCCTTATAGCGCCAGTGCAAAACAAAAGTAGCGCTGTTGAGACTTTAAATGTGAGGTCAGTGATAGGCAAGCTGGAACGTTCTTACAGGTCTGATAGACTTGGACCGAGACACATCAGACAGTCCTGGGATAAGTGTCATGGCTGTTCTTTCTGTGCAAGTGATTCTGATTCTGATTACAAGTATACAGCACATTGTGTTCTGCATGTTCATGGCAGTTGCAGCCTGAATCCCTGCTGGACTCCTCCAGAGCCAGCATATCTGTGGTTCGAGTCGTATGCAATTTAGCTCCAATCATACAGCTGCTATTGGAGATAGGAGCAGAAAAGCATTGTATTGTCTCTCGATTTCTTGTTCTGCCTCCCTCTCACTTCCTGCTCTGAGTCTTTCTTGATAACTGTCTTGCTTTTTTTTTTTGTTTTGTTTTAAATAAAACATTTACATTTTTTTTTAAATAAACCATCGCATTGTGGATCATTTGGTTTTTCTCCTACTCATATTGTCCTAAAGGGGATATGACTAGGGATTCTCTCCTGATGTTGATGTGTGAATTCAGGGTATTGGCAGTAAGGATGTACGTCAAGGATGTGCCGCAGTTTATGAACAGATATCTGGTTAGTCACAAGTGAGGGGCAAAAAAAAGTACTTTGGCTACAGTTAACGTGGGTTGGAACTGGAGGTCTACTCTGTCAAATGATAGCTCTAGTGTTAAGAGGATTTAAAAAATTAGTAGCACAAAAGCTTTGTAGCATACAAAGGAATACATTTCAAAAAAAAGTTGTTTTTTTTTTTCTTTTCAAAAATATGGTAGTTGTGTTGAATGAGAAACAGAGGCTGCCTCTTTAGATGTGAACTAAAACTAACCGGTACAACACTTATGCTTAGGTATTTTCTCCTCAGAGGCCAGCATTTAAGTTAGTCAGAGAAATTTCCACTGTTTCTGGACCAAGCTAGCATCAGCTAGAGTGGTTAGTCTGGTTAGTGATAGGCACACAAAGCTTGTTGCTTCCTTGGCAGTGCACTCACATTCAGACTTGGGTTTCACAGACTGTCACAGTTCAGTATGCATACTTACTCACTCACAAATACAAGCAAAACCGTAACATGGTTTTCAGTCTGGTTAAAGATAACAGTGCTGTTTTAGTAAATTGTTTGTCTCTGTATTTTCTATGTCTATGTTACAAGTAGTCCTAGAATAGTGATTTCGCTATTCGAGTACTGAAACTTCAAACGGTCGTATGCCAGAATTCTTCGGACTGTACAAATGTTCTGGAAGTTTTTAAATAATCTATAATACTATTTTATTATGACCATGACTAAGAGGCTGTTTAGATCTTGCATCAACATGTGTTTCGGTGATTGGGTCAGGTTTCACTTGACCGCAGTACACCAGGACTTCCCAGACACACCGTGATCAGATTAGATCGGATTACTCAGGTCAGATTCAGAGGTGTTCAGAGATGGATCTTAACCACATTCAACACAAATTAGAATGAATTTCTATGTCCACATACAATTACATAAGCAGAATTCCATCTGGCGAGTGCTGATTAGCAGGTAAGAGGAAATGCAAGGTGGAGTGTACAGGAGTCTGGCTTTATCAAGAGCCTTGTGCTCTGGGCTGATGAAAGTAGGGGGCGTTACAGAAGTGAGATAGAAGGCAAGGATGTGTTGATGTGCTTTTTTTATGCAGGAAGCTAAAATTGGCTTTCATCTGGTGACACTGGGGATGCATTTTAGTTAAAAGTGTAAATGGAATCAGCCCAAAGTTTATCCAGATACAGTCCGGAAATTAAACTGTTAGTGGTGTAAACAAGCTCGAAGAAACGGTGTTGAATGTGGATCAGTCGTGTCTATCGAGTTCATTTAATAAAGTGGGAATCTGTGCCAGCACTTTTGTACATGTCATTTGTACATGTATGGTGTCTTGGTTGGAAAAGTACTTTTGAGTGTAAAACTGTATGAAACTTCATGTCTGTGTTTGCTACACTGTGCTCGGAGGTGACAGCCTGTGGTTTGTACCTTAAGTTTAATTATGTGAAGTAATGACACAGAAAGGAGTAGTAAGGTAGGAGAGAGTGAGTATGAGTCAGACACAGAGCAAGACAGCATCTGATGGAGTGAAGTCAGCATAGAAGAGCTGTATTTCCTGCAATAAGCTCACTCTCCTGAGCTTTTGTGGCATGGTCTATACATGGTGACGTTGTTAGCTCCAGGCCTGCTATTAAGTGGAGTGATGTAGAGAGAGCAGAGAAAAAAGAACAGTCTTTAGTGTAGTTGAAAAGAGAACGTGTATATATGCTCCTGCATGCTGCTGCGGTGCTTTATTCAGCCTCATTCGCACAGTTAACAATAGTGCAATGAAAGAATGCTGTACTAAGCTTGTATTTCCAGCCACAGTAGCAACAGGACCAAATTCTGTCTGATGCTGGAACTGTTTGCAGTCATCTCGAAAATGAGGAAAGTAACAGAACTGAATCATATTCATTTTTTTCTTACCCCAAACGTAGTTAATCAGCCAAGACATGTTTGGTGTCGGGAGTTCACTTCTTTGTTTTGCGCCGGAGCTATTAGGGTTTATATAGTAGAGTTCTCTGCAGAGTTGCACAGATACCAATACTGTATCAGTATCGGTGCCGTTACTCTTGACTTAAATGTAATACATCTATGACGCCAATACCTATGTACTTAACAGCATATCATCAGTGTGGGTTGACAAGCAGGCGCAAAACTGCTTATTGGAAAATCTGTAAGTATTACAGTATTTTGTGAAAAGGCAATAGTAGTTTGTTGTATACCATTTGGGACTCTTACTAAGGTATTTGCTTCATCTGTGTCGCAATGTAGAAACTGTAAAATGCGTTAATGCCCTTTATCTGAATGGTAGAGTCGCTTCTTTTAATAATCATTCCTCTCCCACAGTGGAGTCAGTTACAGTGTGAGTTAGTGTTGGTCCGGGTTGTCACTGAAGAAGTGAACATTAGAGAGACATATAGAAGGAACTGCCAATCTCTCTAGCGTTGGTTTAGCTTTTAGCATAGTCTTAGCATTAGCTAAGCAGTCAGCTGTATCATGAAGCAATGTAGTTTTGCAGCCTTTTGCATGAATGCCAATGACTTGAGAAATTCAGATGTAAAACAACATTCAGCCCAGCTTTTTGCTGAGCCAGAGAAACTGCTGCATGCTTATGTGTACACACCACAGATTTGTCTATAGAATGTTCAGTTGTGTGTTTAACTATATTGCACAATAAAAATATTTTGCATTTACTTCAGTTGTTAAATATGGTTCTTATTACTAATTATGTAATAGTAAATACCGATTATATGTAGTGAACAACAAAAAAAATCTGTGTTCAGGTCTGAAATGCAAATTAACATTATACAGATAATAACAATAGATCATTCACTCTAATCCTCATAATACATGTCCTTCACCAGGTGTTGGCTGAGTTCTCTTGGAGAGCTATTTTAATTTGCTCGCAAACAGCAGTTGCATCTGCTCGGAGGGCGAGGCACAACCACCGTTACAAAATGTTCTTCTACATGTTGCGTGCGATCACAAATTTTTGTCTCCAAATCCACAAATTCCCTTAGTTTATGTAGTGTAGCCTTAAAGCACTACCTGTTGGTTGCTGAGTGAGTAATTTGAGCCTTCCTGATTACCTTTTGACTTCTAGATTCTGTTCTTGATGCACTTATAGCTATACTGACTGCATTCATCAATTTTAACATTTGGAATGCACGCTGGGCCACTAGAGCCCTGTAAAGAAACCATAGACTGGCCACAATGAAGCAGTTAAATATATTGAATGAATAAGCTAATAAAAACGTATCTGATCTTTATGTAAGATGAACATATGTAAACCTTTAAAATCTGGGCGTTTTATCCAGTGACTCCAATACATTTTTCAGTACCTACTATTAAATTATTTTGCAAGGTATGCATTTATGAGTGTGAGGAATTGAAGCCTGGACATACTGATGAGTATGCAGTGTTTAAGGGGTTAAGAACTTTGTGTAATGGCTGTATTGAAGAGTAAAGCTCTGTTATCAGGGTTATATTGTCTTTGTGCAAGGCATTGCATGAAGATCCTCCACATACCTTCACATAATGATCTAAACACACAGACAGCCAGCTTCTCAATCATTATCCAAGCCTGATTCACGCTTATTCTCAGAAATGAACCACGTCTCTGTTTGTGCATGTCAGATTTTACTCATTTGCTTAGAAAAATGAAATGTGTGTGTGAAATAGAGAGAGGCACAGAGGAAATCTTCAGCCCTTAATTTGATGCCAGCTTCTCTGCTTAACTGTCTGCCTGCCTGTGTTCTTTCTTCCAACCCTGCCTTCTCTCTGAGTTGAAGATCTGTGAGATCTCAAGGTTGTTTAGCGGTAATTGTGGTCATCCATTCTCGTTTAGGCCGTGTGAGGGACGGGGTGAATGTCAGAGAGAGGGTGGAGGAGAGGCAGTGATTTGTGGGGTGAGACCAGCGAGCGGAAACCCTTGATAAGCAGAGGGAGAGAGATGGGGGCAGTGAGCAGGGAGGAGTGCCCATCACAGCCCAGTGTGATTTGTGTAGGTGCAGGTATGTTGGGTCATATTAGAGGTGTAAGTATGCATCATTGCACCTTCATCATGCATCGATCTGAAGGTGGTGATCCGACTGCCCTGATGGGACGTTAGGATCGATTTTAATTTTATAGAGTAAACAATGCGTCCTTTTGGGCAAAATCAAATTCACATGTTGCAGTGTAAGAAGATGCATTGTTTGTGTTATTTGTATTCCACTGCTGTGTGAATAGTTTCTCTGGTCACGTTTGTAGCAAAGTAGTCATATCATACTAAAATATTCGAATGGAATCTTCTAGTGGTGAAATTTGAGATTTCATGATGCATTGAATTGTTTCCTGAATCTAATCAAGGTCAGAGATTTACACCCCTGGTCTACATGAAAAGCTATAATGCTTATTGCTTATGAATTATAGTCTTAGAGATAGTAGTACACTATCAGGACTAAAGCTACTAAACCGTCCCTGGGGCAGTATCCCACATGTCACTGAGGTGGTACCCTCAAGGGTACATCTCAGTACCTTTAGTCAGGGAACATAATTGTACCATAATCCACTGAAATTACATTCTCAGTTGTATTGACTCCACACACCCCGTCTCATCTCTGGGCTTTTTATTTTATCGTTCTGTTTTAAAACATTACGTTATGAAAAGGTACAAATACATACTTTTCACTCGGAAAAGCTTATTTAAAGTTCTCAACTGGACCTTTAAACCAATGTTGAACCTTTGAGGGAACGTTTACACTGTTTGTACCTTGATGAATGAAAAATGTACCTGCGTAGTACCTTTATTTCTAACAGTGTAGGGGTTGAAGGGCAGCTACACGTTTGTGTTTTGTGTGTGTGACTGCTTTTGTGTAGTTCTTTTAACTGGACTAGAAGTTAGAGCTGTCACCATTAACCTATTAGAATCCATTACTCAATAGAAAAACTAATCCATTAAAACCGACCTTTCCATAAATTGCCCTTGAGTAGTTGAATGATAAATACATACTTCACATTGTCCTGCTGGTGTCCAAAATATATCAAAATATGCAGATTACTCAATTACTAATATAATATATAGTGACAGCCGTACTAACATTAGCGATAAAAAAATAAATGCCCTTTGCCTGCTTTCTTCCCTTCTGGCTAGGGGAACTGTGCGGCAGTGGACGGTTAAATGAAATCTTATAGTTGCTGCAAGATATTGCCCTTTCAGACTGTTCCTCAGACTATAACGGACCCAGATTGAGAGAGCAGAGCTTGAAGACACAAACTGAGATAGTGTGTGGGACTAGAAATGTGAAAAATGTTGTTTGAGAGTAGTCCAGTTCTATATCTACTGACAAGTGCCACTGGAGGAGGATGGAGAGAAGAAATCTAGTGAAAATGATAAATGCTGGCCTCATCACAAGTGAACTCTGAGCTGGGTGTGTGTGGTTTGTGGGTTTGCAGCGGGGGAGTCCCCCTCATTGTGTCCTTGTGTCTTTTAGATATTTTACAAATTCACCATTTAATAAAATCTTACCTGATTCCTTTTGCTTCTAAATCAAGTGTAAGACAGAGTTCGCTCATGTCCTGGAAAACCTGGAAATCTAGAGACTGGATCCCCTGGAATATGAGAGAATTTCTGAAATGTCTGGAAATATTATTGTAGTTCTGGCAAAGTTGGGCTATTAAGCCACTGAGACTGCATGCTGTAGCTGCTGGTGCCCTGTCTGTTGCTCAGTGTTTAATGTGGACAGGTAAATGCAGTGTTGGAGGTGCCTTGTAGAACAAGGCCACGTAAACACACAACAGGGTATACGTTATATATTATACCATACAACATTTTAAATAGAGATGTACTTTGCTACTCGTGCATCTCCTAAGGAGGCTCTTAAACCAGTCGACCTCACAGTTGACTCAGAGGGATTTCCAACTTACCAAAAAGATTTGAGTTTGCGTTTATTCTAAAAGTCTTGTAATGGAGGGCTTTTTTTGTTTATCATTTAAAGTAACCATCACTGTCTGGATCAGTGGTCTCCAACGCTGGACCTGGAGAGCCACCAACGTTTTAGCATTTGATCAAGCCTGTTAAGGACTTGGGAAGAGGTTGATTTGCTGGAGCAGGTGTGACAAATTGTGGATGGAACTAGGCTCTGTGGGAAGGTAGCTCTTCAGGACCAGGGTTGGAGACCATTGGTCTAGATCATGTCACCCAGTGTCTACATTAATGTATTAATTTTAATTTATCTTAACTTGACAGGATTTTGTAGTAATCCTGAGAATTATTTAACCAAGATACTGGAAAAACAGCTCTGCCCAAATCAATAACTTCTTGTGGTTAATTTTTTTTAATGTAATCGTGAACTTTCACTAGCCATACATGTAATTGCAGGGTTTAATAAAAATGTTTACTTAATAAGGGTGTTTTCCCTCTGCACCTTCAAAAACAAGAACTGGCCCAAATGGGAACCAGCTGAACTTACGGTTCTAGTTCTAATTCATTTACCACCTACTTGAGACAGCAGGGAATCATTATAATTACCACGATTAACGATTTAATGATCTTTTTGGCATTTTTGTGTCACTCTAAAGCATCTAACTAGGCTGATTAGCTACCTTACTTGCCAGTTAATGAAATGATGTATTGACTGAAATGCAATGATATGATATATTGCAGTTCTCTGCACACCCCCACACACACGCTCACACAAATATCTATATTTACTGAGAATCATGTATAGAATCAAACAAAGCTTTTATTTTTCTCTGTTGAGCGTGAAAATATGAGCGAAAAACATTCATTCTGTGGCCGCTAGCGTAAATGCTAACAGTGATAGCTTCTTGACTTGTTTGTCACCTGATTAGCAGCTGTCATTTATAGATTGCATGAAACATGTCCTGGAAAATAGTTTCCTATGTGGTGCCCCTGATGGGGTCTAAGTCTGTGCACAATTCTTTATTTTTTAAGCCTAAACATGAAATGGATCTGTTTTCTTTTTTGATTTTGGCTTTGAGGGAAAAAATTAACTTGATCAATAATGATGTAATGTGATCGTAATCCAAGTTGCTTTATGCTTTGCACTCCTGAATGAAGCACAGGTCGTCACCCTTGGTGAGAGTTGTGGCAGAGGGAGCTTTAACAGTGCAGATCTTTCTGTTGCAGGTTTTATGTTTGAGTGGTGCAGCGATCAGCAGGAGCGTTGACTACTCTTGCTCTCATCTCAAACTGTGTCAGCACGTCACATGAAGAGTGATGGCTGCTCCGTAATGAGAAAACGCGTTCACCTCATCCCCACTCAATCAATTTCCCTCTAATTAGTGTTAATTTAACGCCAAGAAACCCCTCAGATTCTCTCAATCACTGCCAGCTCCTGCTGTTCCTGTCCTCTCTGTGGTCATAAGGCTACTGAAACATCTCCATTACATCTGTGGTATGAAATTAGAGATGCTATTAGATGTATGGTGGTGTGGCTCGTGTTGGTGCGCAGGGTCCCGTTCTGCTTAGGTAAATAGGCCACTCTCAAAACACTCTAATGGCCAATTACTGTTGTCACACCCAGAGTGCACGCTTTATTGTGAATTATGTTAGCTGGGTGGAAATGAAGCAGAACTTTCTCCTCTGCTCGCGTTAACGTGTTATTAGTGTTACGGATGGCGACTTGATTGTTTTCGTGTTCACTTAGTGTGCTGTTTAAATGGCCCCCAGAGAGTGAGAGTAAGATGGTGTGTGTGTGCCTGTGGTTAGCGGAGTCGATGCGTGCTTGCCTGTATGTGTGAGGGTATGTGAATGTGCGCCTAAGTTTATATGATGCTTTGATTTTGAGTTTTGAATCTATTCTAGTCAATTACAGTTAGATTGATTTAAATACACACTCAAAATCAAAGTTTGCAAATCCAAAAAATAAGCGGTAAATGCTATGGCTTTGTTGGCTTTGTTTGGCTGTCAGGGTGGGGCTGATTGGTTGGGTGGGGGGCAGAGCTAGTGTGTTAAACAGAAATAACGTGTCTGCGCATGTACATCGGTATAGTGTCCGTAGTCTTAGTCACTGATGCCTCAGCTGTGTGTCCTCAGGGGTTTGCGCCACAGTGACACACAGAGGGCTTCTGTCACGACACCATGAGCAAACCAGTCTCTTCTAATCAACTGACATTAACTTGTGTGGCTGTGCTGACCAAAGTAAAGACCTCAGAGTGACACTTAAAACAGCTATTTGACCACCACATGGCTTGCAGTCATGAAAGCTAATACTTCCCACTTACAGTGATGTAACTGGCCTACGCCAGTGGCTCTCAGCCATGTGGAGCCTAGTATGACACCTTTTGTGTGTTCTTTGCTCTAATAAAAGCCATTTATAAAGTCTTGGTGGACTTCATGATCACCTGGTCAGTAAATCGGTTGTTACAGTGGGATTGAGAACTGCTGGCATGCTAAGTGGCTAGAGTACAGTCTTATATGAAAATGTTGTTCAGATTAGGGCCCAAATATATATATATGCGTTCCTTAATAATATTGGCCGTTATTGACATCCAAGGATTAACAATACTGGTGAAAATCCCACCAACAAAACACTGATAATTAGTGTTAAGAAGTCAAAAAACCCATTAACATCTCGTCTTTATAGAGACTGCTAAGCTTACAGTCCAGTCACCACTTGCTTACTTCTCTTAAAGCAGGTAAAATACTTTCCGAATGGAACCTCTATCATGAGGATAACATAAAATCACCATCTCTCAATGAACAGACCTGATTAAAAATCTTAGCTAATTTACAGAAACTTGCAAATCTGCTGCAAATGCTGGGAATACTGGTGTCAGATTTTCATATCAGATAGGACTACAGCTGATTCTATCAAATGTTACCTTGTCCTCGCAGAATTGGTGTGGTTTCTATGTTATTGGACAAAAGAGATTATGTAACAGAATTCAGTTTGCACTAGATTATAGATCTGAAGCTTTGTGCTACCTTGTCTGTAAAAATCTGATGAGTGAATCATTCAGCTGAACCTGACTGACTGCCATCATTTCTCATCTAATTATCTGAACATCATGTCAGATGTAGAGAGACAGCCTCTTTCTCCTTCTCCATCTCCCTTTCTCCCTCCCTTATCTCTCTACCTCGCTTTATCCTTTACTATCAGTTTGAATTATCCTCCTGCTCTGAAACATCTCAATATGCTCAGTCCTGAATTACAAACAGTCAATCACTGTCTTTTCTCTCCCTCACTGGCTACCAAAGTTAGAGTTCTCCTCAGTTCTTATGACACTCTTCTAGCAGGCCTAATTGGAAGCTGAAAGGATGGGAAACATATTACATGAAGGCAGGAAATGCTCAAGTGTCATTCCACTAGTAGTAGTTTCTGGAGTGGATGAAAGCTAAATTTACTCTATGCCCATGGGGAATTGAAATAGTGCGTCTGAGTGATTGTTAAGGAGAGAGTGTGTGTGAGACATTGTAGGTGAGTGATAATGGGTTTCAGAAAATCTGATCATAAATCAGCACCATATATTATTCACTTACACGTCTCCCAGTGGTGAGGATGCAGTATTGAGGAAGGACAGGCGGATATCCAAAATTACAGCTCAGAGTCGGCCAGACTGTTTATTGTACTGTGTTGATGAACAATAAGGCAGCACAATATACAGTTTAATTGTAGTCACTATATTAGTCTTTGAAAAAGTTATTGAATATTGCAGTAATATGCAAATGAGCCATCTCACCAATAAATGATTTTTAACGTGTGCTGTGAGCATCTTGACCACATGAATGTTTCTGTGGGGGACGTTGTTCAAGCAATTTTGGTCAAAATAATGCAGGCCTATGTTCAGCCATGGCACATTTGATTCACATTGTGTTTTTAGTATACTGCAAGGCCTAGAGGTAGTCTAAAGCCCTATTTGGACAGGGGGGGGGTAGAGTGGAAAGGGAAAGCCAGTCTCTTGGGGTTAGCTGTTACACATTAGCCTAGCATGGAGACTAGCCGGTGCACTGCCTATGGCTCTCCTCGCTCAACCAGCTGCTACAGGTGATGCTGCAGTCTCAGGCTTCAAGCCAAGAGACACTGCAGCTTCCCAGCTAAATTGATAGTGTGAAGGACTGAAGGTCATATATTAAGGTAGATAAATAGGGAAATGCAAAAGACACTGAACAAGACACACTGACTCTGTTAAGGTCTTTATTGACTTCCTTTCCTTTCTGGTCCTACCTACCATATGAGCAGGCCTTTAAAAAGACTCTGAAGTATGCATCACCAGCTGCCACCTTTGCCACCCTTAAGTACAGTTCTACTGCATGCTTTCTCAAAAAAGTCTGTATTTTTCTCCTGTAATGCATTGCAATGACACAATGTGCGGTATGTTTCTGCTAACTCTGAAAAGCCACAAGTGTTTGCTCTCAGCAGCGGTCTATCTTCTCTCTCCTGCTGTTTCTCTCTCAGTCTCTCTCAGTTGCTTCATCTGTCACTTTTTAGTATAAGTTTTGGTAGGTCAGGTTCTGAGGACCACCTCGTTTTATTACTGTGTGAAGGCTGTGTGTGTGTGTGTTGTATATTTCATTGATGTAAAATTCTGTCTTCATAGTAAATCCAAAGGAAACATGGTGCAGTATCAGGACCAACAACCTAGTCTTGACTTTGATGATAAAAACAGCTATTATTATTATTACTATTGCTACAATTACTAATAATACATAGGTAGATAGATATTTATTATTATCTTATTTTAATAACATGTTGTGTTCCTACCTGAACAAGACAGTATGCTCCTGTGCTGGTAAAGGAAGGCAGATAAATCTGTTTTTTTATTGTAAATGTGTTAAATAATTCATTTCACAATTCTAACATGCTGTGTTTTTTATGTACTTTGTCATGAAGGAGTCCATCAAGACAGACTTAGTTAGCTCTTCAGCTATTTCTAAATGATAACAGACTGCTATTAGCATAGTAACATATCTGTCGAGATGCTCTGTTCACACGTAGACTCACACAAATACCTGCAGTCACTCGTAATCGTAGAGTCAAGCAAAATGTATGTTTTCTCTTGAGTGTCAAAAATATGAGCAAAACCACCCGTTCTGTAGCTGCTAGCGTATGTGTTAATGACTAGCGTTACAGCTTTCGAGCTTGCTAATGTTACATTGAGAAAGTCTTTCAAAGGTGATGATTCTAAAATTAGCAATCAACACTTCAAAATAGTATTCCAGTTTACATTCTGGTACACGTATTGTTCATGTGCGGGTGCTTAATGACTGTATTAATGACTGTAAATGGCTAAATAAGGCTGCTTATGCAGCAAGATGAATGAAAAATTCCAGCTGAAGTTAGACGCAGCTTGTGCTCAAATAGAAGTACTCAGAATGGTGTTATTTCATGCTACTTTTTCATTAGGTTTTCAAAAGACCCATTATGTGTTTCAGTGAATGCTTTTCTGCTTTCTTCCATTATTTGTTATCCATGTATTGGTACCATTGAGAGGGTATGTTGGCAAATTTTAGTGGTGTATAGAGTGCCCTACTGTTTCTCTTAGACGACACTTGCTAATGTGCGGTTCAGCAGTGGATGCCAGGGACACTTTGTCTAGTCACTTGATCAGTAAGTGACCCAGTAAGACGGGCTTTACGCGCTGAAAATTTACGTAAATCTTAATTGCACCTGAGCATGATGTGAAGTAACCTGCAATTCTTTTTAAAATTGGCTGCAGCCAATTTTAAAGTTTGTGAAACACGTGTGAAACACATTAAGTGATGTGATTCATGAACTTGTTGCAATTCTAGGACAGGGTGAGTGAGGCACCAAGCAGACTATAACCGTAATGGCTGCTTAATATTAATTTATTTATTGTTTTCTTTTTAAAGGCTTAACATGCACACAACACAGACACTTTGACCAGACCTTTTCAGGCAGATAGATAATGGCAGCCGCTGCTATAATCTACCTTCCACAACAGATAAAAGACTCAAATTAATTGTAAAGAGCCCAGGATAGATAGTTAAAAGACGCATATGTAGACCATTCTCTCACTTCTGCGTTCATTATTGTGCATTAAATGACTTCCGGTCTCGTTGTAAACAATAGCTGAGACTACTTCCCGGAATCATGGCAATCGCACGAGCGATTCAAAATGCACTTTCCACTTGATTAAATTTAAAAATTGTTTAACTTCAGTAGAAAAGCTCATCTCTTCATGGCACTGTTCTCGAGGTAACCAATCAAAAAAGAGAATTTTGCTCGCATTCATAAGTTTAAAAAATGCTCAGCTTGAAGATAAATATTAATTCCCTGGCGTCTGAACCACCCTGGAAATTATAACAAGTTTTCTTAAAAATCTTGAGAATTCATTACCCCTCACCACTGTACAAGAGCATACTTTTCTGTAAAAGTATGATTGTGTCTCTTTTCCTCTTGCACTGTTCAAGACTCTTGCTAATGTTTCGAATGTTATATGGGCTGAGTAAGAAGAATAAAACCTGGTGGATGTTTTGTCCTTCAAAAAGAAGCACATTATTTTTTTTGTAGAATACACTTCACCATCTGAACGCAGCTGCTTTCACAGTGAACGCATAAAATTCACAGAGGCACTTTCAAATGATATTTTCAATGGGATGCGTGACACAGGCGTGGATTTTTGCTGCACAGAGCAGATGCACAGGCTCATACAAAGTTGTAAGCAACTACCAGTCGCAACAAACTGTTCTTAAAATTGGCCACGCTGAGACCTGACCAAAGGAAGATCTTTGAGGGAGGCTGAAAACCAATGAGCCTCCTTTGCTGCCCTGTCACATGGTGTTGGTGGACGTTCGATGATGGTACTATTTACAACCAGATGTGACGATGCAGTGACTGTTAGAAAGGTGTGTAGATTTAGATACAAAGAATGAAAGTGACAACTGGAAACATGTGAAAATGATAAGGCTGCAAATGTATAAATTCACCTATCAGATGCCTTTTGAGCAAGAATGGTACAGTGTATCAGGAATACATGCTGCTTATTTAGCTGTCTAATGGAGTACCTTACTGAATAGCAATCATCTTTGTTTTAGAATTGCTACATGTAACTCAATTTGCGTGGAAATTTTTTTGCAGACAACCTTCAACATGCAACTACTTGCATGAAAATTTCACAGTGTAAAGTTAAACAAAAAAACTAACTCTCATAGGCTGCTTTTAACTTTTATATGTAGTTTACTGTTGTGAAATTTTTATTGTTAGGGTTTCAACAAAATATCAGTGCTGATACGGGCACTTAATTGCAGTATTTGTGTCGAGGATGGAGCAACCAATACCATAGAGCAGTTTGATGCACACGCGCGCGCTGACACATGCATTTGCACTAGTTGACCAATGTTAACAATACGATGGTGTTGTGGGTTTACAAGCAGCAGTGAAAATGCTTGTGGCAAAATCTGTAAGTATTTTGAGGAAAGGCAGTAGTAGTATGCCTGCAGATGGAGGTGCTGGAATGGCATTGCCTCTGCTTCCCAGGCAGCAGCTTAATGAGACAGAGCGTAGAGATTACGCTGTGTGTGTACGCAGTTGTGCATGTAGAGTGTATGTTTGTCCCCACATGCCCCCATGAATTAGGTATGGCTCCAGCAGCAGTTTAGCTGTGAGCGTAATTCACATGAGAGAGAAGCAGGATGTTCTGGGGCGTTTGCTTTTTAATCTCTCCTTTATCCACACATTCGCGCGGACCCCCCTGCACCCTTTTTTAAAGAAGCGAGCAGAGCAGAAGCCACAGCCGCAGCCCCCCTTCCTTTGTTCCCCCGCACCCAAGAGGCACTCATTCTTTCAGTCTACATTCAGCTTGTCATTGAGCATGACTATCTCACCCCTGCCTGTCCAGCCGCAGCCTCAGTGTTTAAAGCCGTCTGTTGGAGGCTGTGTGAGGAGGCCGCTCTCCAGGCTGCTTTCCCTCGCTCTGCACCTTGCTTCAGGCCACTATTTTGATGTGCACTGACACATGGAACCATGCACCATCTTCTGCTAAAATAAGAGCAGCATTAGTTTTACCTGGAAAAGTATGATTATTTGAGATTACTGATGAGATTCATGATTATCAGTGGTGCTAAGTATATCACAGTATATCAACAGCTGATATATTGCTGGCAGATAAATAGGGAAGTTCATTATTATTGGAATTACAGCCTATTGCTTGGTGTTCTAGCCCAGACAGTAATGACACTAGTATATCAATAAGAGAGCTAGGGATGTCACAATGTGCAAATTTCACCGTACGGTAATTGTTGCTGTTTTTGCATCATGAAACAATACATGGAGTATACTGCTACATCTCAAACCTTCATTTACAGTCTGATCTTGTTTTTCTGTATAAAATATGCCTGTTACATTCTGGCTGAATGGAGTGAAAGGGGATTTTCTACCATGGCTCAGTCACTCCCAGCAAACTGGGGAATGCAGGACTCTACAACCGAGAGCTGGTGCAAATCAGAAGCTTCAAACACTACAATGGAGTTATTTGTTTCACCCATTCAGAATCAGCACTTAGCATCTGCTTGAATCCTGTGGGGAGTAGTAACGTTTTCTCCTCGCTCTGGTAACCGGAGCATTAGGGCAGTGTCTGTCTGTACAAATAAGTGGGCATAGTTGAGATATTAACTACCAACTAATACTTTTTTTTTTTTCTTTGGAAAACCAATGTGTTCTCAAACAGGAGATGCAAGAATAATTCACTTCTTTCAGTTTGCTCTTTCCACTCACCTTTTTAAACAGTTTGACTAATCAGCCATCCAAGGTAGACAAACCTGATTTAGCATCTTTTTCTCCAGCTTCTTGTTAGAATTTTCTGTAGCTGGCAGCTTTGTCAAAGGAACGCTAACCGAACCATATTTTCCAGTTCAGATAGCTGTTTCACAGAGCAGTCCTGAATCCCGAAGTTTTATCCAATGGCCACCTCAAATAAAGCAGTCTCCTGCATGTCAATGATTATGAAGAGAAAATCAGGGTTTTTTTTGTTTGTTTGTTTTTTTTTTGTTTTTGTTTTTTTTTGAGTAGCCATTTAAGTATGTGCAAATATGGATTAAAATGAAACCATGCCTTATTCATTTGATTATCCTTTGTTTTCTTTAAACACAGAAGCTGAATTGATTAAAGAAATAGCTAATGCACAATCAAAACATGATTGGTTAAAAAATTAATCCCTACTCGAAAATGCAGGTGGTGGAGTTGAAGCCGAGACTGAAAGTCTGGCTTGAGAAAACAAAGAAAGCGATATACAAAATATGTACTTTATGCTTTTTTACAAATTACATTACTGAACCTCTCCTGGAAAAACTAATCCATCTCGAATAGTGCTTTAAAGCGGCTTCTAAAGAGAGCAAGTGTGGCGGAGAGAGAGAGTGTGACAGAATTAAGTAGCACTGAAAGAACGGAAGCCTCTGTTGTTTTCAAAAGAGCAGCATCTCTGTCTCCGTCTCTGTCTTTCCCTTTCCTTCAGAATAGCAAGCGTGTGTGTCTGTAAAGACTTCATTCCACAAATTATTAGTTTCAACGGAGTGATGACTTGATCATAGTGCAGTCCAAATCAAAAAAATGTTTTAACGTTTGTCATGCTTGGGGTGTTTGTGTGCGTTTATGTGTTTATGCCTGCGTGGGTGTGTGTGCCTCCGATGTAGCTGTGAGTCAACATGTTCTCTTCAGGCTGACGCATTCTCTGCGGGGAGCTGTGTGTTGTGAGCAGAGCTGCTTTAGAAAAGAGCAGAGCGGCGTGGAGCGTTTGACCCATTCCTCACGCTCTGCTAGAGCCACGCATGGCCGCCTCTGCCTCCTCCGCTTCTGAGAGCGAGAGAGAGAGAGATGGTGAGAAAACGAGCCTAGCCCACAGAGGCCTCCCTCCATCCGCACAAAGAGCTTTAGCACCTGGCTTGGATAAAGACCACTCAGCACCCCATTCACAGCTTTAAACACAGCGACAGGGTGCTGGCTTCACAGGCCTCCTGGGCTCCAGAGGAAATGGTGTTAAGTTAAAGCGATGGTCCAGTCAGAAACCAAATCTACACAGTTGCCCCTGCACCCCAAATTCAGTCAATCAGCCAAGACATGTTTGGTTTCAAGCGCTTGTTTGTTGCTGTAGCTAACGATGAATGGAAGCTTATGGCTAGTGATTAGCATCATTCAGATATCTAGCTAAATTTTCAAATGCTTTCTTGAAGTGTATTGAGTTAAGAATTTTTTTCTTGAAATTAGTATTTTTTGTTTTCTTTTTGTACTGAAACATTTTTGTTGTAATACCGTTCAGGGTTTGAATTTATCTATGCCTCTTACTCACTTGTGTAGTAGGCTAAAGATTTTTCAAAAGGAGGTGCTATTAGTACTGAGTTTTTGTCTGAAATCAGGCATGAATCCACACCAGCTGGACCTCATGAATGAACACGTTTTCAGCTAGTTTCACTTTCAGTGAAATGAAGTAAAAGACCTGTTTCACACCCCTATGTAAGTACACAAATGCAGAGTGTATTTGATGCTGCTGCGCTTGAATGCCAATATGAGATACACTGTTTACTGACATCTGTGTTCTCTGCATCACAGAAATTATATATGGCTTAATGATGCAGTGTTATCTAAACTTTAGGCCTTATGATGGCTGCGGCTGCTATTTTTCATCATGTTGTATACTTTTTATCCATTTTTATTGATGACTATTAGTTATACATAGCTAAAACACCAGCCTTGGCTGATGGACTACAATTGAAGGTGAAGGAAATTTCTGTACATTTCGATTTTTTGGATGAACCAGTGCTTTTAGCTCAGTTTACTTTGTGTCATATCACACGTTGCCTGCGTCTCACGCACTCAAATTTACCTACTCTTTATCCTGTAGGGAGCCATCATCTCCTACAACTCCACAGAGGTTTGGTAACAGGGGGGAGCGAAAGGGAAGCAGCTTCATCTTTTCCCCCTCTTTCTAATTTAACAAAAACTGTAGGTTACCATATATATATTTTTATTTTTTTCTTAAGCTTCTTGTTTTTCTGTTTTGTACTTGATTGTGATTCAGAGGAACGCACACAGATACACAAAATCGAGTGAGTGTTTCTTGACTCCTGCATTAACCTGGATTAGCATTAATCTGTCTTTAAAGCAGCAGGCCTTGGGGAGCGAGGATTCGCTATGCACTAGAATACAGGGAAATGGAGAACGAAAAGCCTCAATGAATATTTCAGGTAATCAGCCCTCACCCCCCACTGTCCTCTCTTGAGCCTGGCCTGCGGTCCTCTCCAGAACCCCCTAACCACTCCTTCTGTGAAGTGGGGCCTGTGTGTGGTTTATATCAGGCCTGTTGCAGCAGCATGGGGCTGGATTAATTCTCTGCCCTGCCTGCAGCTCATGTCGGCAGTAATGTGATGTTGTTAGCTGTATATTTCTTCCTGTGGGATAGTAGAGTGTTGGATAGTCTTCTTTTAAATGCTCATCTGCATTGAAAACCTTTAAAAATAGCTCATTTTCAAGCTTAGTAGTTTTTAATGTAAAAATATTGAGTCTGTTTCAGCCTCACTCAAGGTTTCAATATTGGTATCAGTATCATAAGTGAAAATGTGGTATTTCTAAAAAAATAGTAAGTTTACTTCATGGAAGTTATGTGTCATTGTCTTTGGTTTAACTTTAAGAGAAGAATACGGAACAAAACAGTCCAATCCAAACAAGCAGTGACAGGGGTTTAAGCACACCACTGCTAAAAAACATGGGTTTGTCAACCTTATTAAGGCAAATTGGTGTTGTGATATATTTGGGATGTTCTTTGATATTGAATTGTACAATTGGAACCATCAAGGCAGAAAGCTTGAACCCGAGCAAAAAAAAATTAAAAAAAGGACGGTGACGTTGATGTGTCCCTGTCTCTCTCTCTCTCTCTTTCTCACCCACAGAAACATTACACACACACAAATGGTCTTCTTCGGAGTTGCAGCCCCAGGGCGTGATTTGAATGGAACAGGCTAAGACGGTGGAGGGCTTGTTTAGTTGGCATTAGTTATTGGGCCTCCACCCTCGCTAATGAGGGGCTGTCAGGAGACGAGGCCACAAGGCCATGAGACCACTCGTCCGGGGCCAGCTTTGATGGGTCAAATGTCACTCAGACAGGAATTCCTTAGAGGCTCAGAGGCCAAGCCCACTCCTGCTTGTAAGTAGGTGTGGTGCATTATTCATTATTAACTCTTTCCTCTACTCTGCCCCCAAAACTCTGTCTACCTGAGCCGCAGGGCAAAATTAAGGTGTACCGCAGTAATGAAACCTCAAGTCATTTTGTGGGTCTCATCTGTTGTGGTGGCTGAGCCTTGCTGTTAGTGGTCTGTTTGTGTGTGTGTGTGTGTGTGTGTGTGTGTGTGTGTGTGTGTGTGTGTGTGTGTGTGTGTGTGTGTTTGCTCGCTCGGCTTATCAGAGATATATTGCCGCGCGTGTGTTTGGCCACAGGCGCTGTGGTGTGGCAGGGCACATTTTTCAGCCCTCGTCTGCTGCAGCCGCTGGATACAGCACCTGAATGGCCTTGTCGCAGTCACAAACAGATGTGCCCTGGAAACTTCCTCCCTTATTTATCTCTGTCTCTATCACTCTGTACCTCGCTCACCTTACCCCCTCTCTCTTTCTTTCCCTCTCTCTCGTCCCTGCTGTATTCCTCTTTTCCTCTAGAATGACCTCTTTCCTGGCAAAGGATGCAGCTTGAGCTCCATGATAGTCACTCCACTCCAAGACTTGACCAATATGAAACTGCTAATAGCGGCCAGTATAATTTAGTGTGGTTCAGTGAAACAGACTCAAGTAGTAAAACAGTGCTTTACTAACTGATTGTCAGATGAGTTGAGTTCTCGGTTTTCACATTTCTTTTACGCAGAATTTAGGAAATATTACAAAATATAAATTTCTTAGTGCAGAGGGGCAGAGCTTCACAGTTCTTCTGCAGTTTTGTTGGGTTTCTGTTAATTAGCTTTTTATTTTGTTGTTTAAATATATTTGACAATTTTACTGTTTAAACCAGAATTATGTTTTGCGTTTAAGTAAATCAGATCATTCTGTATTTCTGTAATAAATGTGAACAGGTGGTGACTGTCAGCTGTGCAGTGTCTATAAAGTCTATCAGCCAACCGGTACGTTGGTCAGGGCCTGTTCTGTGTGCATGTGTGTGTGCACACTTGTGACATAAATGAAAGCAAAATAAATGAGCTGGAGCAAGCGAGAGAGAGAATATGTAGTGCTTATGTTTGTTAACATGAAGCATGCAGGTGTGTGCGTATGACCCCCATGCTGTGTTTGTGTAGATTTCTGCTCTATGAAATGTAGTTGTGGGTTGTTTTTTTGGGGTCTGAGTGTTCCGTCTGCTTGTGACTTACACCAAAGAGTCCTTTAGTTTTAAACAGAAGCACCAAACATTAATTTTTAAGGCTGATTCCAATTTATTCCCAGCCAAATAAGAAATCTTATTATTTTTATTTATTTATTTATTTTTTTTTTAAAGCAGTAGACAGCAGTGTTTCCTGAAGCTTGCACTATGGTGACTAAATAAACACAGTGGTATGAAACAAATGCTCTTCACGCACTTTAAAATATTTCCAATCAGCTGACATTTTTGCAGTAGTATAGCAGCAGCGTTCAAATTCATCCTGCGTGTACTTTAGTGTTTACTTAAACAGCTGAAAATTGCCATATTCTGATCATACAGCTTTGTTGTCTAGGTCATCGCATTGACTAAATGCAAGTAATGCTATTTAAAATAATCTGAAGAGTTCATAATAAACTGAACAAGAGCAGACATGACATTAGAAAATGCAGTATTTACACCTGTAAAAAGCTGTAAATCTAAAGAGGTCCGATAGTCCTGAGAGTCAAATAAAATCTGAGCTCTGCTCTGATCTGTTCATGGCCACGAGTCCAGGAAGAAAGGGGTTGAATGGTGGGGGTCACTGCGACTCCTTCCTGTTGATCATGTTCAAATAGCTGTGCAGTAATGCTGTGAAATGTAAAGCTGGCGGTATGTGTGTAAAGGTAGTAGATGTTTCTGTTGTTTGAGCTGAACCTTTTCCATTTTATTACCTCACTGAAAGTCTTTGGACTCAGTGATTGTATTTAGAGTCTAAAACCAACAGTAACATTTGTTACAGATCTGTTTTACTGAAAGTTTAGGTTTTTTGTTTTTTTTTTTGTTTTTTTGTTTTTTTTTTAAGAAGAGATTGCAAAATGTTTCTTTCTTGCTTGCTTTCTTTTTTTCTAACTTTCCCCCCATTGCAGCCTTGATAACAGTAAAGCTAGTTGTGAATGTCCTGATCTTTACCTTCCTGTTTAAACCAGTTCTTTTCTATGTCCCATGTCTGAACTAAAGCAGTCAGATCAATAGCTGTACTGAATCCCTCAGGAGCTGTGTGTGTACTGCATGGCTGCTGGACCATCTCTCCTCCTCTGAGGCCTTGTCTGCTGCTCCACAATTCCTTTGCACAGAGGTTGTGGAAGGCTGTGGATGGATCTGATCTCTGCAGCATGGCCTGTTGTTGTGTGTGTGTGTGTGTGAGGAAATGTATGTCCAAATTTGAGAGTGTGTGTGGGTGTGTTGAACCTTTTCTTGCATCAATCAATGAACCCAGTGGTATGTGGTGCTGAATGAATAGAGCGCTTAATTGTTGTGCAGAAGCTGCCATTAGTCTGCAGTACTATTGTCTCTGCACCTCCATACAATGATACCGTAGACCTATTTAGACTGAAAAGACCATTATTTTTATCTCCTCGACTGGTCCTTTTATTTATTTTTTTTTATCCTCTCTCCACGAATTAAAGCAGCAGCTGCATCATGAAAAAAAGTGCCTGCTTCTCTAAAATGCTGTGTGTGTGTGTGTGTGTGTGTGGTTCAGATTTCAGCACCAAAAGCCTCGACAAGTCATTAATGGAGTGTTAAAGATGACTGGGTGCGTTGTGTCTTAGCTGGAGAGCTGTCGTTGCACAGCTGTAGCCTGCAGCACAGCATTGATTTTGTGTAGCTTCAGACGGTGTAATATGTGGCTGCGGGGTTGGAGGAAGTCAAGTTAATGGAACGTCGTGGAAGGAAAGGGTGGGCCGATCGAGTCAATAAAGACACAGGGGTCAAAGGTCAGCCATTGTCACAGCCTTTTGATGAACATCTCTGTCCTTTAACAGCTGTGTGTGTGAAAGAGAGAGAGACATTTTGTGTCGGGCAGTATTGACCAATTGAAATATGACTTACTTTCCAAATGTAGCCTTTCTTGGTATTACAGACAGTATTCACAGATCTCATTATCATGTCCCCCGGCCATATTGCTGACATTCCATCAGCAAAATGTGAATGAGCCGCCAATACCAGCTACGGGTTCTAGATCAAAATATCAAGACAAAGTCTGCTCTGAAGTGTTGATGTTAGTGATGCCAGTACTGGTATACTGGTATAAACTATATGGTCCAGCACTAGTAGCGCTGTGTATGTGTTTATGGTGTTCTGTGGTGGAGAGTTGGTTTTGCCTGCCAGAATGGCTGTAGCGCTGGGTGTCTTGTCCTTGTCGTAGTGCTCCATTATTCATCAGTTGTGTTGAAAGCTGGCAGGTCCTCTGCTAGCCAGCTGATGTTACAGCGCACAGCGCAGCGTCTCTGCAGGGTTCACGGTGCCATCTGAAACACTATCATCATCATAACTGCAGGACAGAATCTTCAGGCACTCTTTTCGCTTCCCAGGAGTGAAGGCAGTTTATGCTTAAAGGTTGTACTGTGGTGCCCTTGAGTAAGGCATTTATGAATGCCGTCTATTTGATGGCCAGCTGTTAATACTCAAATCTGTATTTATAACAGTATGGTTACTTTGTCAAGGCTGCTTTGGTGGTACAGCAGCAAGAATAGATGTGGTGACATTGCAACACCCCTGGAGCAGATTTGGGTCAAGTATTTTGCTCAGTTGCACAATGGCAGTGATCAGGGGAGGGCTGCCCCCTCAAATTATTTAGTTAGTTATTACTTTATTTGTTTTTGTCTTTTTCTCAAATGGATTATAGTTGAAATTATACATTTTTGTCCAAATGGAAGTTGGAAAAGTTGCTGCAAAAATTGTAGAGTGTACTTCAACATTCATAAAGTTGATTCCAAGAAGGTGAAATACAAACTGTGGAAACAATTTTTTACCTACCACACTAAACCTCAAACATGTGAGGTGTTTGTGATGGTAATTTGTAGCTGCTTCTGCTGCTTCTATTCAGCTTGCAAACTAATTTTAGGTTCTGCGGGACATTGTTTTCTGATGTTATCTGACATCCGGCTTGTAGTTGAAAATGAGGCCTTTAAGTCAACCAAAAAAATCCTTAATCACATACAGTCCTAGATTAGAAAAACAGGACTGGAACCTAGAGTCCTCCTTACTAGATCAGCATACCTCCTTTCTTTTCAAGAATTGTTCCTGGAGTCCTCTGGCTCCAGCTCGTCCTGATTCCTGATAGGAAACCCTAACCAACTGTATATACGGCTGCGCTATACGACATGCATCTGAAGTTGAACGTTCACCCTGAATAGAAGTCCAAGTGATTGCTCAGAGACAGAGCCTCTGCATGACTGAATACCAGAAAAAAGAACTGTGGTTTGTTCCATCTTCCTCTTTAAAGTCTTTTCTGGTAATTCTCACTCCTTATAATCCCACCCTTATCCTTCCTAATTCCATTCTTATCCTTTTCGTGCCATTTTCACCGGTTGTTCTTTTATTTCATCTTGGCACTCTCATGCATTTTTTTTGTATCTAAGCTGCAGACACTGATAAACTCCCTCCTTTCGTAAAACGCAAGAAATCCTTGGTCCTCCTCCATTTCTGTGACGGCTTTAAACAACCTTTTGCCTTGTTAACTTTCAAGGATTTATTGAACCCTGTAAAATCTATTCAGAGATTTTAGATCTCTGGCGAACATGTTGTTTTCTCTCTTTCTCTATCCCTCTTTCTCTCTTTCTGGACTTCATAGAAAAACTCCTCCCACCTTCCAGAACCAGTGATAAACCTGGTATGATACATCACTGTGATGGTTGGCTCCCTTTCAGTTTCAGTATGCTAAAGAACACCCATGTTGAAGAATTAACTTTGCAGCAAAAAACTTGGCTCCATCATCTGCATGTGATACAGCCTAGGGATGAGCACAGTCCGGTTTCCTATAGATTGCATCCAAATAGATCTGTATAGATTGCATCCAAACTGTCTTTGACCATCTTACAGATAGCAGTTCAGATTAGATGTTAAAGCCTCTGATTGTCCAGCATTCTGTGGAGTTTGGAGTGAGCTAAAGTGATCTACAGCATTTGTTGGGATTAGGAGATTAGATGAAAACAGAGCTGTGCTTTTAAAGGATTGCCTGTTGGCTCTATATCCAGTGCCTCCTCTCCTCTCTTTGTAGTGCGGATGATGAAATGCCTTCAGCGAGGCTGAGCAGTTCTTTAGGGATCTGATAGAGCACCGCAGGCTTTATCTCCCTCAGGTGATGCCTGGCAGCTAAACACTGACAGCCCCCCTTCAGTCTACAATCCCCACCTTTCTGCCCTGTGAAAACGTGTTTAATACATGATTAAAATGCTTTATTTTTGGCTGTCCTTTGTGTCATCGCCTTGCAGTCTCTTGCTCTTTCATAAGGATGGGCGTGGTTATTAGAATTTGATTATTTTATATGGCCTGGAGTTGTTTTTGTTGGAATTTTTCAGACATTTATCTTGTACTCGTAGATCCACATAAATATCATAAATTGTTCATAACACTGAGAGCATTTAATTGAGATATTCAAATACTGCTTGTTTATAAATGCAGATATGTGATTAGATAAAAATGGGTCTCCAGTCCCACACGTACTGCTTGCGTTTACTCATGTCCACACATGCGCTCTCTGAGACATAAGTAAGAGCTCAGTGTTTGTTTCTTGGGCTGCTTTGATTGGCAGGGCCGATGTGTCTACTGCCCGATTTCTATGCTGGGGTTGGCCCACATGATCCAGTTTCAGATTGGAGCCAGAGCTGGGCTAATAACGTGTCACTGAGACTGCTACATTTTAAAAGGGAATTTCTTCCATTTTCTCCTCAGCCCACTTGTCTTTTCTTGAGCAGGTCAGAAATGGCCCAGCACAGCTGACAGTGCAGCCACAAGCCTAGGGCCCTGCACAGGCTACAATAAATATAATCATTTTCTAATCTTCTCTCCTGTCATTGGCCACAGAGTTGAGGTACACTTTCTCCAACCCACGCTTTTGCCCGTCTGGTTGAGGTATCGGACCCATCCATATGATGCCATGGGGCCTCTGACCCAGTGTCTAGCAGCAACAGCTAGTTCCCATCACAAAACCTATTAGTATTAGAGTTACATCCATACAACTAATCACTGAATGGTAATTTATATTTTTCATTACTTTGCATCAATATGCATTTTTTTAATATATTCATGCTTACAGCTGATGTAACCCTTACATAATGGCTGTATAGCTATATCAAAAGTCTAGTAAATTTTGTAAGCTTCTTCTTATACAATCAAATACATGCCGAATACTATTTACTACATAGTACATGAAATCAATGGAAGCGTTGACTACTATCCATTCACTATATCACGATTTCGCTGTTGTCGGAAGAAATCGTATGTCCAAAATGATAACTTTACAGGAGAAGGAAAACACCTACTTTGCTTTTAATGTAAGTCAATGGAACCAGATGTTTTTCCATGTTATTTTGGGCTGTTTCTGTTGGTCCATTCTTCATGAAATTTACACACAAAAGTAAAGGGCAACAGGCATTTTCAAATTCTTTCAAAAACTGAAAAAGGTTTTCTTCCAACAGCAGCGATATATTGAATTTGGACGCATCTTTAGCTGATTGGCACCCAGCCATAAATTCACTAACTGGTTCGTTTTATTTGCAAGGAACAGTTGAGGTGACTTGGTGACAAACGCAGCTGAAAGAAGGTAACTAATTTAAGTTTTTAAAAATAACTCTGGGTCTCCTGAGTGGTGTAACCATCTAAGCATCGGCTCTATCGTTGGGAGACTGCGGATTCGATCTTCTGTGATGCCACAGCCATCTGTGGTCACAGTGCAGGACGGCTTAATAGACTTTTTGTCACAGTCGCTGCATCGTCACATCCGGCTGTAAATAGTAGTGTTATTAAACTTCCACCCAAACCCTTCAGCAATAGAGTGGCAATAGAGGGTCACTGCTTTTCAGCCTCACCCAAAAATATTCCATCAGCCTCACCACAGCTAGAAGAACAGTTGGCATGTCTGGTCATTTCCTCCAACATGGGCAAAAGACTACTTTGACTTAGCTAAAGTGCACTGCACGAAAGTTAAAAGCAATTGAACTTTGTATGACCCTGCATGTCTGCCCCAGTGTACTCTGTTTACCGCTGCACAGGGCTCAGCGGCGAGCCCAGCGGTAAATGAAATACGCCGCAGCAGACGTGTTGTGCATCCTATTGTAAATAATACGTTTGAAAGTGCATCTGTGAATTTTTCGCGTTCAGTGTCAAAGCAGCTGTGCTCAGACAGCAGAGCGTAATCCACAAAAAAAAGGTCTTGATCTGCAAGGAAACCACCCATGACAAGTTTTGCAAAGCGGAGAAGGAGCAGAGCGGATCTTCATGTTAAACACCACACCACACATCCCTAAATGGATAGACTAAAGAAGCTAGCACTTATTCCTCCAGGGTTAATTCTTCCCACTCAGCCCATGTAAACATTAGTGACGTTATCGAGTTGTGAACACCACAACTAACAAAGAGACACAGCATCGTATTTCTACCTTGAAATACAACAAATCTACAGTGGTGAGGGGTGAATTTTTCAAGAATATTAAGAAAATCTCTATGATAACAATTTCTAGGATGGTTCATACGTCAGTAAAGTATGTTTATCCTCAAGCTGAGCAATTTGAAATGCAAGAAAAACTGTCCTACTGCACAGCCTGTGTTGGCTCTCCAGTTCAATTTAACCTTTACCTCATTAAAAGTGACACATGACGAGCAGAGCTTTCCTGCTGAAATTGAACATTATTCAACTTGATCAAGTGGAAACTCAGGTTGGGTTGTTTGGTTGAATTAATGGTGCATTTAGGAATGCAGCATTTATACTGGGCAACAGGCTCAGCCATTGTTTACAACGCAATGGAAGTCATTTAATGCTACTGTTAACGTTCCTGCATTAATGAACACGGAAATGTGTTTATGAATGGTCTGGCCTCGCTCTCTCTGAGTATTTTAGCCCTCCCTCTTGCCCCATCATTCATAGTGATGCTAGCCAGTGCAGGTATCTGTTAGCTAATGTAACACAAATGGCAGTTAGTTTTCTCCTCCAAGCACATTGAGCTGTTCTATGACATTGTGTTGGTGGCAGTAAAAAAAGATTCGGTGGCTGGTTTTATTACTTGGAGGAAGCAAGTGCTAGCCTTCACCCTCCCAGCGTGATAGCAACATGTGATAGGTAGTGGGTGCAATTAGACTAAATTGAGGAGGAAAAAAATTGTTTTTCTGCTTGCTTGTATATGATTCTGCATAGGTTAAATGGGAAACATTTACAATATGGTGTGGGTGCTGATTTGCATTAATTACTGCATCCAGACCAGTACAAGTTTGATCTCAGATGTTCATATGCGGTACTGTGCAAAAGCCTTTGGCACCAAAGCGTATTGTTTACAGCCATTTATGACTAAACAAACATTGGCATACATGAATTGTTACTTGTATTAATATTTGTATTTATTGTAATATTGTTTACCTGTCGAGGGTGTAACCTGCCTTCTGCTCAATGACAGCTGGGATAGGCTCCAGCAACCCACCGCGACCCAGAAGAATAAGCGGTTTAGATGGTGTTTGGGTGTTTGTGTGTGTGTGTGTGTGTGTGTGTGTGTGTGTGTGTGTGTGTGTGTGTGTGTAATATTGTTTTTCTGAGCAAAGAAATGCCAATTGTCTGATAAATAGCTCAATTAAAGATAATATTCTCTGGCAGCCGAGACTTTTGCACAGTACGTGCAAAACTGTGTGTGTGTGTGTGTGTGTGTGTGTGTGTATAGAACAGAAAATATGAGTATGTTCATGTAAAATGTTTGAGTATCAGAAATATGTGAAATGTTTGATATGTGAGATGTGCTTCAAAACAGTAATTCAAAATCAAAGTTTGATCTGTCCATTCAGGGTGGAGCTGATATGAGATGCAGGCGCTCCAGTGCAGACAGACTTTTCTGTCTCTCATCAGCAATGGGAGACTCACCCAAACCACCAATTACTCATCATCTAGTTTTGCCATCAAATTAGAGAGAAAACAAAAAACAAACATAAGTGTGTCCACCAAACAAAGTCATGCTGAGCAGCCAAAGAGCTGCTGCTTTTGTTATGCACTTTTTTGGCAAATGGCGCTGCTTTCCAAACACCTTTGCTCAGCATGATGTTGGATGAATAGCTTCTCGGAAATGCCGATGTGCTGCTCTCTGTAAAAAAGAATAAAACAGTAAGAGACTCATAAGGACTGAATTTTGTCTGTGCCCATGCTCGTTTTTATATGTAATATTATTTCATTTTTATTGTAGCATTACAGTTGGAAACTACATGAGCAAGTCTATTTGAGATTATTTAATGATTTGACAGGTGCAAGTGTGTGATGATTTAGGTATGCAATTTACATGATGCTAATAGACCTTTCTCACAGGCACTGCTTTGTCACATCCAGCTGTATACAGAAGTGTTCTCATACTTCTGCCTGCACTAACAGAGTGGCAATGGAGGGTTAGTTGGGCCAGTAGGCGTAGTAGGCCGAAGCGGGTCGTGCAAAATTTGAAAGCATTTGAACTTTGTATGACCCTACACATCTGCTTCGTGCAGAATCGCAATGGAAATAATATGTTTTAAATCGCATCTGTGAATTTCACGCGTTCAGTGTGGAAGCAGCTGCATTCAGACGGTGGAGTGGATTTTGCTACTGCGTCTGAACTGTGAGGAATCCATCTGAGACAAAGCGGAGAAAAAAATGGAGTGGATCATTATTCAGCCAATACTGCATCACACATTACTAAACAGATAAACCAAAGAACCTAGCACCTACTGAACTTCATTTTGAAGGAGAAAGTTCACCAGGTTAAATTCTTCCTAATCAGCCCATGTGAACGTTAGCAGTGTTAGTGAGTGCCTTGAACACCACAACTGGCAAAGAGGCACAGCATCATTTCTTCATTTCTACATTAAAGTAAACTAATCGCCATGCTACAGTGCTGAGGGGCGCTTGTCATCTATTTTTCAAGGCTTTTAAGCATTAAGAATTAATGCTTATCTTCAAGCTGGGAGTTTTTTTTTTTATATAGCACAAATACAGGTCAACCTCTCCGACTGTACAGCCCTGTGTTCACTCTCCGGTTCAGTTTTACCTACCTTCTTTTTGATTGATTACTTTGTGAAAAGTGTCACATGACAAGCTGAGCTTTTCTGCTGAAGTTGATTGTTTTTCAGCTTGATCGAGTGGAAACTCAGGTAAAGCTGTTTGGTTGAATTATTGGTGCATTTTGTAACGCAGCATTTATTCTGCGCAGTAGTCTCAGCCATTGTTGACAACACAACGGGAAATCATTTAACGCTACTGCCTACGCTTCTGCATTAACGAACACAGAAGGGAGAGAATAGTCTATTTGTAGCTTACCTTTTGACATTAGCCTTGTAGCTCCAGTGTAAAACAAAAGAATTGAAATACAGACATCAAACATTTTGGCTGTTCTTTTAAAATAAGCATTTATTTCGTCTGATTATGATAATGTGGATGTGTATGCATAGGAGCATTTGCTTGTGTGCGTGGGTGGGTGTCTTTGCTCTTGAGCGTGTTCAGAAAATATTGCTACCATATTGAAAGCTGGGCAGTAGAGGGGTGGACGATGAAGGGCACTGACAGGTGATTAATCCAGGGCAGTCTGAAGCTTTAATATCTGATTTACAGTCTCCACTTCAGCTGCTCATTCATCCAATCAGCATGACACTTCACAGGCTAAAGGATTAGCCAGTCAGCTAGCTGGATTGATAAACTGTATGCTTGTCTTTGGAGGATAGAGGACTGGATGAGAGGAGGGGGTGTATGCGGAGGGAGAAGAGGGCTGGGACACTGGAAAAGACTAAGATGGATGGAGGAGAGGCTGAGTGGAGTGGGAGTGTGTTCGAGAGAGAGTGAGTGAGGGATAGAGAATGGGGCAGATATCTGTGTTGATGCTGGTGTTCTGCCAGCACTGATAGCCACAGTTTGTTTTGCCTCAGTATCAATATTGGGATAGCCACTGGAGGGTGGAACATAGCTCCCACTGGGACTCTGACACTGTGCAGAGACTCTACAGAGATTGTGTATTGTGTGCATGCCCACGCACCATAGAACCTTTTAAGCATACAAAACTAAATTATCCTCATTTTTAAAAGAAGTCAATACACGTGGAAACTAAGCTGCAAAGGCAGCCCCATTGTGAATTCATTTTTTTTCTGTGATATCATAAAGGTTTTTGCATTAAACAGTGCTATGTTATATTCATTATTGTATGACAGTTATTCATTATTATATGATAGTCTATTCTGCTCTGCATTGTGAACACCCTTCCCTATGATAAAACCACACACTTATCTTCTGTTGTTACAAGCTTGACACTGTAAAAACAGAAAAACTCTCTTTGATGCTATATAGAACTAGTCAAATTAACTTGCAATGAAAGTTAAGATTGTCTCTTCCTTCGCCTGTAAAGTTACTTTTTTGAAGGTGGTTTTGTTGGCAACAATATACTTCCCAATTCAGAATACAACTGTTTAGTCTTACCATTCTTGTCGAAGTTATAAGGAGTGTTTGAGCCTGGACTGCTTTTGAATGAGGTGCAATACAGGACAGTCATTCTGAATCTATTTTAACAGGACAGTAACAAAAACAGACTGTGAAAACCTAAAGGATAGAGAGATATTGAAGTGATCCTAGAGCTAAATTGAAGAGAAAGGAAGGACATAGGACTGATAAGCATTCCTTTTAGCATAGAAGAGTAGAGTTTTGCTTTTGCTAGGTTCATTTTGCTATACTATTTAAATGTAATCTGTTATGCTATGCAAATGTTCAGAGTTATGATACACTCAGTCCACGATTCAATTCAGTACACAATACTAGGTTCACAGTTTGATATGTTCAGAATATGTTAAACTAATTTTGCAAAAGGGAAAGTGATGACAGTGGAGCTGGAAGGCAGGAGAAGTGCTGGAGTGAGTTGTTGATTTGGTGCTGATCATTGGCAAACTTTGATGTTAAACAAAGCAGCTGCATTAGATGCTGTAATTAATAGAATTTCCATTCTGCACAGTTCGAGTTTGCATTGTGATGTCACAATGCTTTGTTGTATTGTAACCCCTCAAATGTAAGTTTAAATTCCACACCTTCATCAGAATTTCTGTGGCAGGTGTGAAATTAATTAATATAAAATTGCAGCTCGTTTTTATCACCAGTGGTGCAACGAAGGGTTAATTGTCTAGTGAGCATGTGTGTTTTGTGTGCACATTGTTACGGCTCCTCCTCCCTCCACCTCCTCTGAAGAGAAATCTGCTGTCTCCCTGAGCTCCATTAAACTTTTAAACCTCATTCTGCATCTGGTACAAAAGAGAGCCTTCCTGTGTCTCTTATATCATGTTTTTCCTTTTCTATCGTGCTCTCTCTTGCTCTCTCTCTCTTTCTCATGCATTTGCCCCCCTCTGTCTCTTCCTTTGTCTCTCACCCACTCTCTTTACTTCTTTTCATCTGTCTCTCTCTTTCTCTCTCTCTCATGCCCTTGCGCCCCTCTGTCGCGCTCTCTCTCTCTCTCCTCTCTCTCTCTCTCTCTCTCTCTCCTGTGTTGTATGCTGCAGAATAACAGTACAGCACTAATGGAGCCGCAGGACACCAGATGCATGCTGGGTATTTATGCAGATGATCACCGTGGAGGTCTCTGTGCCTGAGAGAGTTTGAGCTGAGTTGCTGCCATAGCCTTTTTCTCCATCCTCTCCTTTCCCTTATTCCAGCCTAGGACTGACTGACTGTCTGTCTGTCTGTCTGTCTCTCTCTCTCTCTCTCTCTCTCTCTTTCTCTTATTCTAGCCTAGGACAATCTGTCTATCTTTCTCTCTTGCTCTTGTGCGATCTCTGTCGATGGCTACTGGTATCAGAGTAATATCAATAGAGAATGCTAGATGGCATATCAGAGGGAATAAAGGAACAAATCTGTCCTGAAATAGCACATATCCACATCATGTGATGCGATGTTGTTAGCTGTGTAGTTCTTCCTCTCGGGTGGCAGTATTTGAATAGTTTGAGCATGATAGCCTACTTTTAGATTCTCATCTTAAGTGAAGTGCTTCAGTTAAACATATTATTCCTTTTAAAGCATAGTGGTTTTTAAAGAAGAAGAATCCGCATCAACTGATACTCAAGATTGCAGTATTGGCATCTGATAAAGTGATCTCATTCTATCTTTATTTTGTATATGCAGCATTGATAAGCAACTTGCTTGTCCTTCCTGTGTGTGTGTGTGTGTGTGTGTGTGTGCACATGCACAAGCTTGCACACTTCTCTGTGTTGTCCTCAGAAGCCTGGAGTCTTGGCAGTGAGTCCCACAAAGACTTTTCAAATCCTCTCTTCTTGACCAGTCCCAATACAGCAGGACTGTGTGTGCACATGGTTTAAAACACACAATCAGGAATACAATTTCTATTGTTGTTAATGTCTTGTTTACTGGCCTGTTCTGTTAACTGTGATTGATAGCTGAAAAAAAAGAAAAGAGTTGGTCCCCCTCAAACTGTTCTGAATGACCTGAATATGTCTGTAATTGGTGGGGGTGGACGCTCATCCCAGCCTATTCTGTCAATACACATTACACGGACACAGTGATCCCCACTTCTCCCTGGTGTGTTTGTCTGTGGGTCAGAGTCTACGAGAAAAGAAGCCACTGAGAGAGACACACACACACACTCACCTCCTAAATGAAGGGGAGAGCAAATATTGACTATATGGTGGTGCAGCTACAAGGCAAGTCATCCGTCAGAGCCTAACCCCACTGTCCTTTCTGTCCTCATTACAGAGACCTGGATTTATCTCAAATTTTCACACACATGCAGAGGAACCAACGGATTTACTGACTGACAGCCTGAAAGAAAGCTACGTCCACAGAAAGAGGTGAGGGTTCTTTCTCAGTCTGCAATTGTATAGTCTGACTCTGTAAAGAGTTTTTTTTCATGCACTGCGGAGACCAAAATGTCCTGTTTTTGTAGGAAAACCAAACAAAAACAGCTAACCTGAAATGTCTGGAGCAGGAGTTGCACCTTTTTATTTATTTTTATTTTTTTTTACTTCTTTTTTTTTACTTTTATTTCCAAACAGAAACTTTTTTAGTTGTTGTTGTGGTTAATGATCTAATTAGGTTTAGGGCTTGACAGAATTTTTTTTTATTACATATAAATAGTTACGTATGTCTGTTGGACAAAAATCTCCAAAATGCTAACTTTTCAGGAGAAGGAAAAACATTCTTAACATTCAGTGAAAATCAGTGTAAAAAGAGAAGTCCAGGCCATTTAGAGAATTTCTATAGGTCTGTTCATCATGAAACTTGTGCGATGAAAAGACAGATGTTTTCAGATTACATCAAAAAATGAAAAACACCAAAAATGGAGAAATAGGGTTTTGTATAAGTATGGTATTATATACACATTGTACATGATACATACGCACATTATGTATAACCCTGTGTCATGCTGTTGCATAAAAACAAACCTGTGTGTAAAAATATGCATATGGCCTTCTGTGTCTCTCTCTCTCTCTCTCTCTCTCTCTCTCTCTCTCTGTCTGTCTGTCTGTCTGTCTGTCTGTCTGTCTGTCTGTCTCTGTCTCTTTTTCTTTCTCTCTCTCTCTCTCTCTCTCTCTCTCTCTCTCTCTCTCATCCTTTTGCTGCACAATGTTTGTAGAGTTGTTTCCTCTGTGTGTCTGTTCAAGGCCTGACTATAATGACAGATGAGCTGGATGACCAGGCCAATAGGCACCTCTCATCTCTCTTATCTCTCCAAACTGATGAAGCCATAATGACATAATGATATTATTTTACAGCCCCAGTGATTACCACATTGAGCTACGTGTCTATTGATCTTTCGTGTCATCACTCAGTGTATATATAAATATACCCTTAACTAATTTGGTGCTTTGAGCTGAGCAGTGTACTTTGTCCTGTCCAGTGAACAGGTTTTAAAAAGCAGCTACTTCTTTTCAAAAACATTTTAATCACTTGAATGGCCAAGACAGACCAGCAGGTCCAACCTTATATTAACCTCAGTCTGTGCTACAATCATACTGAAAGAACATTATTTTGGAGATTATATCTAGTTAGTTACATCATATTCACCACCATGTCTTTGTTTTGAAATCACATTTCTAATGTTTGTGCCCGGTGTGGTTGGCCAGTAACGGGCCCAGCAGGGAAGAGAGACACTGGCCATACAAAAGCCGATAAGCAGCTCTCGCGGAGCCCCAAACAACACGGCTGCTTTTGTCTTTTGATGTACTCCCACTCTAGCCTGAGCAGTGCAATAACAATGGCCTTAATTCACACTGCACTCTGTCCTCATTAAACCTTTTTCGTGTTACAGGCTACTGTCTGTCTCCTGAAAGGGAGAGGCACAAAGAGCCAATCAGCAGAAAGCGATAGGATTGGCCAAGGGATAGCAGTATCTTGATTTGCTATTATTCTGTAAAGTTCATGTCAGTCCCGTCTTGTTGGGAGTTGTCAGCCCGTGCTGTTTGTCAGATTGCTGTTTTTAGCTCTCCTTAACTCCACTTTGTCCTCTGTTTTCACAAATACGTCTGCACTGAGATGGTGCCAAAACATTGCACTTAATCAGTAAATCCCTCAACTGGCGTTTTTGGAAGCCTTTTTTTGATAAATACCATCTCTTATCTTTCGGAGAAAGAAAAAAAAATCAGCAACATAAAAATAGACATGTAGCCTTCCAAACTGAAATACAAAGCAGTCTAGAAGAAGGAACACTCCAACGCTGTATGTAATGAAAATGCCTGAGTCATGTATAGTCTTAAAACTTTTCAAGGACAGCTTTATTATCATTTCTTCTCATCACAGATGTGTGGAGAGGAACAAAATGTAGTTTCTACTGGACATGGTGCTACACTTAACATAGAACAGCAGCAGACAGACAGTAAATACAAGAAATACAGACAAACTATACAAACACTACACAATAAACTCTTCTGTACAGTATACAATAACTATATAGCCATTAAGCACAGGACAATGTATAAAACAAACCTACTGTTGTCCACAGCAGCTGTAATAGTTGTGGGTTTTTTGTTGTTTTTTACAGATTAAAATGAATGAGGTAAAGTTTCACAGTAAAGTGAAGTGGCTTAGTGTGGAAGGTAAAGTGCAGCAGATAAAAGTAAGTAGTATGGTTCATTTAGAATGCTTAAAGGTCTATCAGGTAGATCCGTTCAGCAGTCTGAACTGACCTGGATGCTCCGTGGCCTTCTTCCATGTGGAAGTGGTGTAAACGCCATTCAGTGTAGATTATTCAGGCAGTATTAGTTTATCAGAGTGAAAAAACACACGCATCCAAACAGCAGTAAAATTATTGCAGGAGGCCTGGCTTTTAAACTGGAATTTCTGCAAACCTGAATGTTTGCATCACTGTTCGTGTAAAAAGTTGTTGTTATGGTACATACAAAGTAAAGCTTTGATGATTATTGCCTAACTGTATGTGAATATAAAGTTTTTTGTACGTGTAGCAGCCTTTATAATTGCTGCTTTTAAACAGCCTTACTTACTTTCATAGCTACATTTTGTTTCTCCTCTTGCTAATTTCTACTCATTGTAGAGAGGATGGAGATCAAGTTCTACCACCCAGGCCAAGTAAACAGTTGAGACACTTCCAAAGTGTCCAACGTTTCACGTTTCAGACATTGAGCACTAATTTTTTTTCAGCGCCGTGCAACATCTGTGTGGAAAATCCAACAAAATAATATAGATTTGTATCCAGATGGGAGTTCATTTATCAGATGACTGCTGAGTTTGGTAAAAAATAAAACCAGGCTTTTATGAGGGGAAGAGGGAGGGAAAAAAAAAAACACAGAAATGGCTGATCCGGATGGAAATAAAATCACTAAGTAATCACTGAGTACCACCAGTAAAAGAGGAAGTTACCCCAGGACCCCATGTAAATTGAATTCTCTTTGACTAGGGCTTTATTGTCTATAGGAACTTTTTCCTACATACTCCGCTAGTTCTATTACTTTACACTTACTCTGACTTATGATACAGAAAAAGCCTTTGTTGCTAACAGTCCCTTACATTGACAACTTTAAATAAACTCCTGATTTAGCACACCTGATTCAGTTCAAGTTTTCAGGAGCTTCTCAATGTGAGGATCAGGTGGATCTGATTAGAGCTGCAGGAGAATCAACAAGAGCAAAACTAATATCAATTAGTAATACACTAAAGCTGCAGACTTTTAAGTAAACTTTTTTAAAACGTTGATAAACATGTCCTTTACCTCACCCAAAAAAATTAAGGTTTCATGCCTATTTTTACCAATTCAGTGCTGTTTCTAAACTTTTGGCCTATAATGTGGCCTCTTTTAAAATGGATATTTCTTGTTCTTAAGTCTTAACCCAAGTTCACAGCCACTTGAAAAGTACTCTGTATGCACACATCTGACCAAACATTGTATTATTGTAATGATTATTTTTAATAAGAAATCAAATTATTTATGAAGCATTGGTTTGTTTTATCGAATTGTTTTGTTGCTGTTTTATAACAGCAATAAACCATTTGAGGTCCTGCACTATAGTGATTTTACTACCCTTAACTGTGGTGAAATCAATAATGCACAGCCTCTCGTGGCTGTTTGCTTTAAAATATCACTTCCAGTCTGTCTCTTAATAGTGGTTTGTAAATGTGAAACAGGCTCTTAGGAGGACTACATGCAGACACTTGAAGCGTAGTAAGTTGTACTGAATTGGGCTGTTCCTGGTGAAATGGTGGGGTATAATGTTAGTTCTCTTCAGCAGCACCATTACCCCTCTGACCTTCACTGAACACAATGAGCACAGAACTGCTGAGTGCGACTCCATCAGTAATAGCGCCTGCTGTCATGATTGACGCTTCTTTCACCCAATCGCAGAGCTGTCAGATATTTTCCCCTATTGCCACACAAGTTGATCTAAGTGAAGACTGAGATGCGGGTGATGTTGAGGTGGAGAGAAGCTCTCTGATGGTGTGAGAGGAAATCGCCATTTGAGTGTGAAGGTCACTGGCGTGTGGTGATGGGCAGAGGGAATATTGTTCCCCATGCAGTGATGAAGGGGCTTTCACACAGCTCTGGTGCTGCATACAACACTGTGAGTCAGGCAGCAAAGCCAGAAGTGTCAGCTAAAACCACTGATAATAGGCTTTATTTAGTATTTATCTGTGTGTGTATGTTAGGGGTTCAATGATACTGAGACCACTTATCGATTTATTGATAATTGTCTGTGGCCATGACATTGAGAAGTAGAATTTAGCATTTGGTGTAAAATGGACTACAGTCTTCGAAACAGTTGACCACATGTACTTCTACTTTGTTGGAATGAAAACCTGTGGCCACACCAGCTCTTTGCAGATAAGATTGAACGCTCCTGCTGTAGAGGTCTTCTACCCAACCTGTACCTGACAGGGTCTGAAAAATGATTGGGTTTCTACCAGGTTCAGTTTTGTTTTCTGAAGAGTTATTTTTTGTATCATATTGGTTTCCATTTGAGAATACTTGTGGTTTAAAATATTGACCAAGATTGATATTTATTAATAATTCTGTCCTAATTTATAGATTTTTTTCAACTTGCTAATCATTCCAGCAATAACCAGTGCACATTTTCTAGTTCAATACAATTTTCTAATCAGAAGTCACAATTTAATTAGAATTTTAATAACAAAATAAGGCTCAAAAAACACAACCTTTACTGACTTTACTTTAATAGATTGCCCAGCATTTTGCTTTTTGTTATTTACTTGAATAAAAAGAAATAGTTCTATAATTCTAATAATTTGGACAAAAAACAAAAGTGTAGCAGGTGATATGGCTTCTGTTTTGTTACTCCCTAACATATGAAATCTCATGTCACACAGAGGGAACTGAATTATGACAGAGGCAAAGAAGACATAATATGATATGAACGTAATTTCCATCACCTTCTTTTCCACGGACAAGAATGTTATGTGAAAATGTATTATTATTAGCATATGTGAGGCTGTTTGGTTGGTGTGACCTTTTTTTTTGTTGCCTGTGTTTTGTCACTAAGCACTCTGAATGTGTGTCCGTGTGTACACACTCATGAAGAAGTGTTATTTTGTTGAGATTCTGGCGTACCACCCCATCCTCATTGTCTGTGTCTGTGTGTGCGTGTGCATGTGTGTGTGTGTGTGGTCTTGCTGTAGCGCTGGCAGTCCTGCCAGGAGGAGGAGTGTGCCCTCTTAACCCTCTCTCTCCCCTCTCTCTGCTCTAATTAAGCAAGTTCCCTACAGCTCCACACCGGCTCCACTGAGACCTGCTGCTTACACACACGCGCGCACACACACACGCTTATTCAGCTGGGGAATACAGGCACAGAAAGGCACAGAAAGGCACTGAAAGGCATAGTCACACTCTTGCCAGCAGGCTAATGATCTACACAGATAGATGGTGCTGTCAGGTTGGTAAGGAATGCTTTGTTGTGTTGCAGCTGAAAGTGCAGGTCTATTACTGTGGCCTCCCTTTATTTTATTTTGTTTTATTTTAAAGAGATTGTATTTCCTTTTTCGTTTAGACCCCCTGTGAACAGCTCAGCATTCACCATCAACCTGCCATGTGCATCCTCCTGAGAGTTTGTGTGTATTTCTGTCCGTCTTGTGCGCGCATGTGTGTGTGAAGGAGAGTTTGTGCTTGTGCGGTCCGCCGGGACTTTTTTTTGGTGTGTGTGCTCTGTAGAATTGCTCGTGGAATGAATTGAGAAAGGCTGGCAAGCAGAGGTGGGAAGAAAAGAAGGGCCTTCCAGTGAAGATAGAGTGAAAAGATAGCTGTGGAGAAATTGTGCCAAAGAAATTTTAATTGGAGGGAAGAGGCATTCTTGTTTTTGGAGGTTGGTGGGAGTGTCTCAAAGCTGGGCCAAGAAAACAGTAGTACAGAATCTCTCACTCCTTCACTCTGTCTGTCTGGTCTTTCTTTCACTCTTTCTCGCTCTCTGAACCAGATGAATAGGGTGGGTTTGGGGTGACTTTAAAAGGGGGTGTTTCTGTGGCTTGTTTTGACTGTATTAGGGAAAATGATGTGAACTTATGATTGTCCTGTTAAAGGTACTTTCAAGTGAAAAAGGTCTCTCTTTACTGTGCTCTCTCTCGCTCTCTCAGAGGGAGCTTTAGTTGATTATCCTCTAAAGCACGAATTGTTGTTCTTTGGTGACTCACACTGTACGTTTAAGTAGACCATCATGTATGGACAAAGCCTATGATGATGTCTGATTGACACGCTATGTGAAACGCCACCTCTACAGACCTCTCTGTCTACAGACAATATTAAAGCTTTTTCATTCAAAATAAGGCACTGCACACCCGAGTACTGAGCAAACACACTGTAAAGAGTTACAGCAGCTTGGCCAACCATGTTGTGCACGGTAGGATGAAAATTTCTCTCTAGAGCCTATTTTTAACAAATGTGTTTAATAAAATCACTATTAATGGTTTTACCGTAATTCTACTCAGTCAAACTGAGTAAAGTCAACATATATGGACTTTGGTAGCATATGTTGACCTTGCCTCTGTATTGTTAGCCTACGTCCACCCTTATTGGGGAAGCAGTTGCGATTTTAGCTGTGTGTGTTTAACAATGCGCTAAAATCGCATAGTTTATGTGTGGAAGGAATTTGCCAAGGCGGAATGTTTAAAGTGACCAACCACTTTGTGTCCGACTGCCAAGGTTCAGCACTACTACTGTGCGAGCAGACCCTCATTCACTGCCAGCTTGAGTCATTTGTTCATTAGCGCAGCAGCATGCAGTTGGCTTACATCACATCAGGTATCAGGTGGTATCAGATATTAGTATTGGTGGATTCTTCTGAGTATGAGTAAAGAAGCATTGCATCAGGCCAATACCAGTGTTCATATCGATGCATTCCTAATCATTATTATTTTGATGTTGTCTTTTTTGCAATACTGATATCACAGAAGGCTACTATATGCAAACTAGCCCTCAAAACATTTTTAAATTGTGTGCTGAGAGCTAGAGGTGAGCAGTATGACAATATTTTATTGTTATCGTGATACATTTTATCGTGATCAACTATATGCTATATATATCTCTTTGCGTCTCGTGCATATCATCATTAGTTATAGAACATTGACCAACTTGGTGTTTCATCACAAAAAGTGCATGATTAGTCCTCATGGCTCTCTTTAAATGTGGCAGTACTGGTGCCTTGTGTTTGTTTGTAAAAATATTGTAATGCGTATCATGTATTGTGATTTTTTATAACCACGATGTGATGTTTTTGCCACATCACCCACCCCTTCTCTAAGCAACCAACTACAGACGTCCCAGTTGAGTTTCTCTTATGAGTGTTTACACCACGTAATAACTGTAGTCAAAACAGTGAATAAAACATTGACCACTAACTTTTTAAACTATCACAAGACATACTTGTAATATGAGGCAATACAATTGCAATATGGTATTTTGTATGTATTGTGCAGCCCTAATACACACACAAACACACAAACACTATATTTTTTTTTCTTGTGTGCTTTGAGACTTTGGTTTTATGGAGACGGCTCTTGTGATTGATTGGTCAGCTGTGTCAGTGTTGTCTGAGAGCGGTGCAAACGGTGTGGAAACTCAGTGGTGCGTGTGTGTGTGTGTTTGTCTGTCTCTCTGAAGTGTGAGGGTGAAAGGTGTGGGAGGTTTGTGGACACACACTGGCTTCAACAGAGAGTGTGTATCCATTATCGGTTTGCTTTCTGCTCCTGTGATTGCTGAGCGCCTCAGCAGGCAGTCAGCTCGTGTCCCTGACCAATTAAAAACCTCCAAACTGTCCCAGCACTGCAGTACTGGTGACAGGAGTTTACACTGATCAGTGTCTTTCTCTCTCTGTCTCTCTCTCTCTCTTTCTACTCTCTGTCTCTCTTGGTCTTTCTTTCCGTCTCTCTCTCTTGTTCCCTTTTTCTTTGTCCTTTTTACTCTCTGTCTCACTCTCTGTCTTTCTTGGTTTCTCTTTGTACCGAGCCCTTCCTCTCTCTCCTGCTCCCTCTCTCACACTCTGAACCTGATGAGTAGAGCAGGTCTGTGGTGACTCTGTAAGAGGGTGTTTTTGTGGCCTGTATTCACTGTTTTTGTTTCTTTTAGAGAAAATGTTCTGATCTTATGAGTCTGATGTTAAGTTAAATTAAAGGCGCTTAGAAATCAAAAAAGTCTCCCTCTCCTGTGCTCTCTTCTTTCTGTGCCTAGTTATCTTTCTGCTGAGCTTTCACTTACTCTCTCTCTCGTTCTTTCTCTGTCTCATGCTGCCTCACCCTCTCTCTCTCTCCTTCCTCTCTTTCTGCCTTTCTCCTTTCTCTCTGTCTCTCTCTTGAGCTCTTTAGCTGTCGCTCTCACTCTCTCTCTCTTCCTGTCTGGCTACTTGATGTTATGAGTGCATGTACGGGAATAATATGAATGAAGAACATGACAGCATGAATGTGAAATGCTCATCACATGCTCCGGCTGACTTATTTTTTTGTTCTTATGTGTTTATAATGAAGTGTTTGTGATAAGCCATTTGTTATTTAACATGCCGATGTTGCATAAATATTTACCTTTGTCTGTCTGAGGATGAACACGTCCCTTATAAAGAAGTAACTCTTTTGTCTTCTTGGTGCCCTAATGTTAGCCTTCTGAATTACTGCACAGCCTTAATAAGTACATTTACAGAACTCTTTCCACACAAACCCTGTTATGATTGAAACCAGTCTTCCTTTTAATGTGCTTTAAATGTTCAGTTCCAGTCTACAGCATGAGTTGTGTAGTGACATCTGGATTCAGCAAAAATTCACCATGGTACAGTGTGGTTGCGTGCCCCACCACAGAGGAACAGTGCAATAAATTCTGCATTTTCACAGCTTTTTGGTTATTTGGCTTTGTGAAGGGTTCACATGCTCACTGCCAACTTCTGCAATTGTGGTAATGACAATATATTGTGAGTTCCTAATGGCTGACTTGTATTTTAAACCTGCCTCGCTTCACAGATGTGAAGAATTGATTGTCGAGCTTTGGCTTTGTTTCTCCAGGCAGTGTTTTCACCTGGAAATTGGGGCTACAGCACAGGGGACCTAGCCAAGTCTCAGCCACTGGAGGTGATGCGCTCTGGGGTCAGTCTTGTGATCTGAGCCCCTTTGAGCTTCTGTGGTCGGGTGACTGGCTTGCTTTCTGGCTGTGTGGGTGCAGACTCTGGTCGGCAATGTTCAAAACTCCAGCCATCTGCCCCTCTTCTGCTTTAGCCATGGCCTCCTTCAGACATTAGAGAGCAGTTCAAGAGCACAGTAACAAGGGCTTTTCCTCCTGCCTCCTGCTTTCATGAGTGCTTGAGATGGATGATCTTATCTACAGAGAGCATTGGCCTGATTGATTAGAAGCTAGAGTGGCTGAATTCCTGCCTTAAAGAGTGAAGATTTCCAAAAAGTTGCATGAATTCATTGCTGAAATGGAAAACAGAAAAAGGGAGAAGACAGATGAGCTGGCAGGCTGTGGCAAAGCCTTCCATCAAAGGCTCTGAGCTGAGATTTTTTCCCCCTTATACCACTTTACTTATATAATAAGCTAAGATCAGACAAGGACAGAGATAAAAGAATACTTCATCCATGAATGCTAACATAGATAACAGTGAATCGAAGCTAGTGAGCATCGTTGAACACTTAGTATTCTCAAGTATTGCAGATGATAACAAAAACACGTTTTAATTTTGTATTAACTCTCACTGGAGAAATTCTGTCAAAAGTGCAAATTTTAAAGTTTCACTTGTCTTTGGATTCTAAAATTAGACATCCAAAAGTGTGGATCCTAGCATAAACTTATTGTTATACATACAGTATTGCGGAAAGAAACTGAATTTATAATTTAGTCATTTTTGTCATTGATAAATCTAACATGCTGATTTGACCCTGCTGATACAAATCAAATCCATATGTAGCTTTGGCTACGTTCACATTTAACTGGCTGAAGTGGCGCAAATCAGTTTTTTCTTGCCTCAGTGTGACACGTCTGATTTTTTCAGAGTTTTGAGAACACAAATGTGATCATTTTAACTCAATCTGAGCCATTTTCATACATTTTTCTGGATCAGATACATATCTGATTTGTGGCCGTGCAACCTTTATGAAAAAGTCTGATCGGAATTAATGTTTTTTTTTGTTTGTTTCTTTGTTGTTGTTTTTTTTTGTTTTATCCCCCCCCCCACCCCCCGTGCATGCACAATCATTTAGTGTTAATGTAGAGGCAGTGCCTAACTTGAACTTATTGTCAGTAAACAGAGGAAAAGCATCTGACCCTTTTTTGCTTTTATATTGCTCTAATAATGAACAGCTGAGAACTGTTCAGAGCAAATTATCTTTGCAACAAAGGTTAATTCTGTTGCTTGGTTTGTTGTTTACGTGGCAATATCGATTGGGACGTGCGCATGTGGGTCATTTCAGGGCACAGGTCTGTTCACATTTAATGACAGATTTGAGTTACCTAAACAAATGTGAACTGTCAAGTCAGATCAGATCTGAGCAAAAAATTGGACTTGAGCAGTAAGGCTTGTAATGTGAATGTAGTCTTTGAAATTGTCATATTACTACATTTGGTATAATTGCTATAATGGTATAGCAAAGCAACAGTAATACCTATAGACATGTAAGGTGTTTTGTTTGCCTATTACTAACTGGCTGTCTGCAGCACTAGCAGCTTTTTGTGGAGAGTTATTGTTTGAAGTCTAACAAAGTCTCTGACAGGTAACAGGTACAGTAGAATTATTGGGCTGTAGGAAATGAGATGAGGTGAGAAGTATTGGGTATGCATTTTGACTAATTGTTCTGTTTGATCTTCTGCAAACGTTAATAAATGGATAATTGGTTAATCGCAGGGAAAAAAAAGTAAAACATCGGCCAGTACAGAGTGCTGATACTAACTCCTGGTATTTATGCAATTAAGTGTTTTGTTAAAATCTGTGTTCTGTGTCACAAATAAAACATACTCAACTTCATTGAATTGCATGTTTGAGTATATTAGATGCTTATTAAATGTTAGATGCTTAAGGAAGTATGTTTTTGTGTTTATTTACTATATAAGTAAAGTAAATGTACTTACATAAATGTAAAATATTGTTATTGTGCAAAAATAGTTACAACCAGAACTGAACCATATAAAGAAAAACCTACACTGTGTACAAATAATATGCAGCAGCTTCTCTGGCTCGGCAAATGCGGTATTAAATGTTTAATTCTAAATTTCTCAACTTATTTGTCTCATCGTGTTCATTGTCTGTATCGTGTTCACGGTTACATCTCTGAGCGTCAGATTCTGCCAGAGTTGAGTAAATATTACAGTCATTTATGCTGTTAGTAGCATCCAGCTGGATCTAACTAACATCAGCTAGAATAGTTAATAAGCCTTGTTAGCGAAAAAGCTTTTGTACATTCCTCTTAAAACTTAAAATCAGCATTTCACTGAATTATTGGTATGTGTTTTTTTTTTTTGTGTCTTTCAAAAATTCCTTTTGACAAATTGAAACAAATACCCAAATAATGATTTTACTGTTATAGTACCCAAGTGCCCATGCACATCCCTACAGGGCATCCCCTCACTAGCAAGTTGTACCCCCTGTTTCTGAATGTAGGATTAGCACTGGTCATTGAAGGGCAGTTTTTATTTGAGAGCAGAACAGTTGTTGAGGAGGCGTAGCGTTTGGAGTGTTTCTCAGCATTTGGAGACGGTGCTGGCGTCGTCAGAGCAGTCAGATTGAGAGTGACTCATCTGTGCGTCAGTGTGAGATCAGTCGCAAGTGCAGTCTGACCTGCATTTCCACACACATCCACAGTAACCTGCTCTGATAGCCACACATAAGAAACTGACAACTGTAGACAACCAATATGACAGTAATGTTAGGAAGACTGCATGTGGAATTTATGCCAGAAAGTTTAGATTACTTGGCAGTAGATGACAGGGTAAAGTTTACTTGATTCTTTTTCCTATAACAGTGTAATAGTTGTCTCCTGTATTCTGGTGTGGATGTAAATGCCATCACTCACATTCAGTGTGCTCAGTGGGTGTCTGCACTAAGCCACTATAACACAGTGGAAACTACAGAACCTTCTGAATGAGTGCTAGAACTCACTTAGACAACAGATTACAGGAGATGACTTTTACACTGTTAGAAAAAAGGAAGAAAAATAATCAGGTAAATGAAACATTTTTCCCCTTATTGACATAAACATACAGTACTGTACAGAAGTCTTATGTAGCCATGAAAAAAATTGGCTTGGCAGTAAAAATGCTGTAAAATGGAGTAAATAATACATAATAGAATAAATACAAATAGTCACAAATAGAGGAAACTGTAACTTCTTTTGTTTTAAAAAGTTTAAAAGTTCATATGTTGGTTGTGGAATTTATTTAGGAGAGCACAGGTTTAGGTCCTGACTTCATGGTGCACTGCAATCATTGCATTGGTATTGGATGGTAACTACGTAACGGACTTCCTAGAAAAAGCTTTGGAAATGGATAAGTGAACACACAGATGTATCAAATCACAATGTGTTTTTTTTTGTTGTTGTTCTAATGTTAGTGTTTTTTTAAACAAACAAACATTATACTGTCCAGATAAATGGCTTTATACATCATTTTCTCAGATGGCTATGACTTCTGCACAGCACTGTATTTCTGAATAGTCATGTGCAGCCAGATTAATTAGCAAAAAAGCAGCCTCTCCTGCATAGTTTATTCAGTGTACTGCTCTATGAATGCAAGTAAGCTGGTTGTGAGGCCCTGCAGTGCCTTACACCTTACACCACAAAAGTGCGTTTGGTTTTGCACAGGAAGGTGTGATGGGAATCATCCAAGCTAAGAATTGGCAGATTTTTACTCCAAAAATGCAGTTGGCAATCATCTAATTAGTTAATTTTATTTTGGCTTGTCTGTCGCTGATGTAAAATGTGTGTGCCAAGTAAGTGCACTTGCAGGTATGGTTGTAAAGGGAACCAAAATCAACTGCAAAAATTCAAGATCAGTGTACCTCTAGTGTAGCTTGGTGAGATGGAGGCCTTAATTGAGTGTTTCTTCTTGAGTCAAGCATATTTAGAATATCAAGCTACAGTAGCACTACCAGGGCTATAGCTTTAAAGTGGCAGTAATTTATGAATAAATTGACTGAGATCATTACTGATGATGTCGTCTATCATGAAGCAGTGAAGAAGTCTCTATAATAGGGTTGTTACAGTGTCAAGGTTAGTAACAGTGTATGAGAGGATGGTTGCCCCCACATTGACTAGTCCAAGAAAGCAATTAAAATATCCACCTGTTACCGTCTACAAGTTAGAGTTCCTTAGTTCAGTGGTTCTCAGACAGTTTTAGCCATGAACCCCAACATTTTAGTCCCACAAAAGCAATTCATAACTGGGCACATAAACTTAAGACACAAACATATAGCATATAGGTAACTAGAGACTACAATAATCCAAATCTTCATAAAGAAGAAGTGCATAAATAACAATGTAATGCAGTGTAACCATATAGCTCAACATGATTGGTCATTGGTTAACCACACTCATTGAGCTATGTGTATGTGGTCTTATCAAATACATGTATTTTCTTTCAGCAACTATCCACAATTCTCCTGCCTTAAGCAACATAGAGGCCTCCTAATTTCTCACATATGAGGATGAAATGTAAAATAATATATTAAATTTAGTAGGAATTAAATATTTTTGTCTCCATTTGTTTTGTGGGATGAGATTTTGTTCTTGAAGACCTCACCTCACAAAAAATAAACAAAACTTTTCTTTGAACTAAGGTTCAAAGAAAACACCAATATAATATTTCAAATTAACTGCATGTGTAAGTGGTTACATTAATATTTCATAATAATAATTTTTCCCTAGTTCTCAGTATGCCATGAAAATTTCAAACTTGTACACCCCTATACTATAATGCCACAAATAGTTGATTTGCAGGAGTATCAAGATGTGTCTGGTTGTATTTTCCTGCATTCCAGCCTGTGCCAGTCATGACATCCATTTGTCAAAGTGCTCTTACTGAGTGGAACCATCAGGCTTTTTTGAAGTGGTTGAGCTAATGAGATTAGCAGCAAGTTTGAACATTTCTGTAAGCGTATGTGTTGGGACTGTGTATCACAGAATAAAGTAAAGAATTCCAGCACTTTAAATCTAAAATGACTAGATAAATGAAGACCCGGGGCTGTGTATGTCCCTGTGACCTCATCGACCCTCACCCTGCTGGGAATAGTAGTTCATGTTGAGGTCAGGGAGGGAGGGTCACTGTGACCGCTGTCTCCAAGCGGACATCTCAGGGGAAGGGCAGGAGGTCACGTTCAGCCTGCTGTACTCCCTCTGCCCTAAATCAGCCAGTGGAGCTGTTCTTTTGGGTCACTGCTCTCTGAAAGTTTTTTAGTCCTTGTTAATGTTGGTGTTGCAATGGGAACGCTCTGTACTCGCTGAAGTTACTCTGAAAGGGGAAATCTTTTACTCAGGGGTGGGCAGTTAGTTGAAGTTAGTTAGTTAAAGACATTTTCATAATACAGAGTGTGAATCACAGTATTTTATGCATGGTTTGTGAAGTTGAAACAGCCATAATGCACCAGCTGTGCCACATTTAAAACCGTTAAAACTGAGTACAGTGATTTTGCTCATTTCACATACGGAATTGTACTGCATTCAATTAAGCAGGGCTAAACAGCATCGCCCGCTCTTTCTGTTGGTGTAAGTATGCCTCATACTACAGAGGTATGCACTACTTAATTGCTTTATTGGTTCATCTGCTGTGTCTAAGGCAACAACAACTCTTCCTGGGGTTCTCATGAACATAGCATTGCAAATTTTATGCTGGATTACATTCAAAATATTACATGTCAAATTACAGCACATTAATTAAACAGACTGCAAACTGCACTTAGTATAATGTAACACATCAGCACTCACATGAAAATAACTCTACCCAGTTCATTTTTATCAGCTAACCTGGCACTGAAATACTCAAATACAAATATCAGTGTTAATGATGTTTTCATCTTATGAAAATTCCTGAAATCAGTAGTTTTCTGTCAGTAGTTGTACACTACTGTTTCAAAGTTTGCTATAATTAGTCGTATTAATAATTGCCGATATTTTATTCAATAATAATAATTATTATAGTAGATTGGAAGGTTGGGATACTCCAAGCTAGACACCAGAAAGTATTTCAAGATATTAATGTTGCAAGTTGTTTGGAAACATCAAGAAGTTACTAAATGATGTACCAATTTACAATAACTTTTTGATAATCTGCTTTTAGATTTGATCATTACCTGTCAGTTACAAAGCGCTTTCTCAATCATTATGGCATTTTTTACAGTTCTATAAAATACTGAATTTGGCATCAGATTCCTAAGCACATCATGTAAACATGTGATGAAGCATTAAAATCTTTGAATGTCTGGTTTCTATCACCAACACTTCTGACTCTTGTTTCCCTAGAACAGTGTATTTCACATCAAAGCACTTTGAATGACTTTGTTGTTTTGTTCGAAATATATAATGATAATTTGTACTTGCACTGTACTAATTTGTCATCTTTGGGAAATAATGTTTATAGTTGTCATTTACTTAACATGTGATGCAATATCAGCTGCTTGTGTCCCAACATGCTCTGCAGTTCTACTTTACCTGCTCAGGCAAAAGTGAATAAAGTGAACGGATACTAGATGACTTATTTGTATATTTCATCCATATTTCTTAAACCTGTATGTGTTGTGCTTTTGTTATGGACTGAAGCCTTTGAGCTCAGTGGTACTTCATTTGTAATTTGTAAAAATATGCATATGGCCTTCTCTCTCTCTCTCTCTCTCTCTCTCTCTGTCTCTCTCTGTCTCTCTCTCTCTCTCTCTCTCTCTCTCTCATATCCATTCTCAGTCATCCGCCTCTTTCTTATGGTAATGCGCAGTAGCTCGGCCCGTCACTCAGTGCCATCTCTGTGGCTGACTGAAGCTGAAGCGCAGGCACTTTCCCATTTGCGCTTGCATCTTTACTGTCTGCAGCTTCACGTGGGCCTTTGAACTCAAGGGTGGCTGCTGCTCTTGATGGCATGCTGCAGGTGAAGCTAATAATGAGGTCACCACAGATACCAGACAGGTGGTCAGAAATCCTTTTTTTTAAATTTTTTTTTATTTTTTTATTTATTATTTTTTTTAATACTTCCTCTCAAACTCACCCTTGCACACGCACACATGCATACACACGCGGTGGGTGGGCCGGTGCAGATGCTGGTGGTTTATTGTCTAAACAGCCGCTGTAGTGCAGGGTGGGAGAGACTTGCCCTCGAGGTAGTAAAATCTCCAGTGCCTCTAAGACAAACCCTCATGTTTGTGTGCGCTCAGGCCCAGGAGCAGATCGTTGTCGCTGGTGCTTTCTCAGCTGGCTCTTGTGTTGCTTTCCTGCTTCTCAGATCCTCAGGGTTGATATCAGTGTCTGCTTTTGGTTTACCTCTCTGCTCATGGTGCTTTACTCTTAATCCCTTAAACCCTAAGGGCCCACACCTCAGCTCTGCATAAATTGCATGTTAGTTTCATAGTAGGTACCAGTGAATAAGCCTTATGATTATCGTACAAGTGTGATACTGCCTTTGTTTTTGGCTTGTACTGTGAGGTTCAAAGGACACATGGACACACAATTAGAACAGAATTAAGATTGCAAAGAATTTTTAATGAATTGTTTCACCATTTTAAATGTCACAAGAAAGAGCAATTAGTGTGAAGTGTTGTCATAGTATTAGATTGAATATTTTGGAAGGGAATGAATAGTCAGTGTGTTGTGATTGCTCTTGGTTGTTAAATTTGACTAAAAAATTCTATATTTTTAAATGGTATTGTTTTTAAACAACTATGGCTTAACCAGAGACGGTCTTTGGTTTAAATTCATATTTTCCTTCATGACGTTACACCCCTGCATACAGACTGCACAGGAAACACTGTTTGTACACAGTCAGCATCTTTCATGTTCCTTTGCTGTAGAAGACTGAGCCAGCTCCACTTTTTTAATGTTCAGGACTGTTGTGGATGTTTAAAAGGGAGGTAAAACTAAGTACTAAGGCTACCTGCATGACATGCCATGCACAAAACGCTTTTATATTAAAACATTGATGCCTTTCACACCGACTGCTCATGTCGTGCCTATAAAGCAACAAATCTAGTTTTAACTCTTTGACACGATAATAGAAATCCCCTGAGTAGGTTAATGTTATGAACCCACTTGTATCTTCCCCTCCTTCATATAGCTGTACATCGCACAGTGAGAAAGCTAACATCATTCATGGCAGCAAATCACATTTAATTGTTGATCTCTTTAGATAGAGAGGTAGAACTTTATTGATCTCAAATGGAAATTCCAGTGTAATAGTAGCAAGACATAAAATTGCACACAAACTTACATATATTAGGCAGAAATAAAAACAGACATGAATCAGGCAGAAATACAAAGTTAGACATTAGTTAGAGTAAAGTATGAGAGAGTAGAAATAGAGCTATATCTGTTTGCATATATACATAACATATAAGACAGATTTATTGTATTTACATGATGACAGGTATTGCACTAAGTGGCATGAGGTAGTTTACAACACGAGTATAATGAACATAACCAGGAGCAGTTATAATATATTGTATTTACTTCATCATCTACTAAAGTTTATTTAAGCAATAAACAGACAAAAACATTTCTATTACATGAAAATGCAACTCGAATAGAAACGGCTTTCCCCTCTCAACGCATTGTGTCCGGTGTGAAATAAGGGTTGTGGAGTGGCACACTGCATCACATCTGGTGTGAAAACAGCTTGACACACTGCCAGCTTGTTATCTACTGCTGAGTTTTATTCTCCTCTGGATTAAGAAGAGTAATGTTGTAGCCTAGTTTGTTAGTGACTGCTAGCTATCTAGTTTAGTAGGTCCTGCAGATTTATTTACTTTAAGCCAAGATAAAAGCTTTTATATCTGAAGGTGTTCTTCTGTGTGACACCTGCAGATGTCTGTCTAGGGTTGCCAGGAGTCAGATTTTTTGTACCAAACAGTACAGTTTTGAGCTCGGTCTGATGTCCAAATTGTAATTTGACTTTGTTTAACGTTAAGGTTTGACATTAAAGTGCCTGAGCTATTCAATTTCCTGAAGGATATAAAGTGCCATTCCAGCTCTGTCATTGCACTTCTTTCTCTCAGCCCACTGCTCTGTCTAATCAGCTACACTGGTCTGTGTTAGATCAGAGAGCTGTATGTGTAAACAACATTGAAGAACAGAAAGTCTGTTTTTTGAGCGTCAAAGCGTGAATGTAAGGCTGGTTTTGCAACTAGTTCCATGTAACTTGTATTTTGTGAATTGGCTGCAGCATAATTTCCTTGACAGTTACAGAAAGCAGTTCGAAAATAAAGTTGCACAAAGCATGTTCTGTTAGTCCACTAGTTAGCAGCTCTTGGGGTTTTTTTGTTTTTTTTTGTTGTTTTTTTTTGGATACACTGTATCATAGTCATCTGCCAGGAAAAAAGCATTTTCATAATTTTTGTAGATATTTCCCAGTTTTCATTGTGGTTCTTTTTTTCAGTATCTATATAGAGTCATCTGTCTTTATCAATCTAGGGTTCTGTACTATATGTTTTTAGTTTTTATTTGTTTGGGTTTACATTAAGCCTTTGCAAGCCTCTTTTTTTTACCACCCAATAAACCATCTTATGTTTGATCTTTTTTGTCCAGTGAAATCAGTAATTTAAAAGTATGTTGTACGATGTGATCACGTGATGTGCTATTGCTGTTTTGTTAGCTATTTCATGAAACTTCAATAATTGCGGCTGAATTTCAAGTGAGTTACAGGAGGCTTTCCATTATGCAGTTCAAGTGCAATTTAGTTTCATGTAGGCCTAAAGGTGCTTGAATGTTAGAACATGTTTTAACACAGAAAATCTGTCAGATGCTTCACTGTTCTTTGTTGACCAACTGAATATACAAGCAGATAAGCACTTTTTGAAACGTACAGTAAACTAGATTTTACAGCATTTATATATGTATTTCAATTGTTTAATAAGTGTCTCATATATAGGTTCTTTATTTATCATGTATTATTGTCATCAGTTACTTTAATTCTCTTTTATCCATTTCATCCAGCTCCCATAAGGAGAAAATTCTTGTTGATTAGATGTATATTGCTTTAGTAAATACAATGATATTAAAGTGCCTTTAATGATACGCACGTTTCTAGTGCTGTTGTATTGTTGATAAACAGTTTTATATAAAAACTGATGGTAATGAAGTTAATAAAGATGCCAGATATAATACTGTTATGTTGTTGCTTTTTAATCGTGAAGATTTGTAGTGACAGGGAGATTGATAGTGTAGCCTGTTTGTTTAAATATAATTATATTAATTTTAAGTTTTCATGGTAAGAATGTGTTGCATACTGATTAACCATTTAAAGCGTCTGCTTACTCATTTTCTTGATTTTCTTCTAGCTGTTATGTAGTTTTGTGGTGTTTTTACTATGAACTAAATGAAAGAATGCTGTTGGTCTTTTTTATTGAGAGATTTTTGAAATTACCTTTTGCCTTTTTTTTTCTTTTCGGTTTGAGTTGGCTGGGACTAAATTTGCAGGTGATGTCAAAACTGCTGAAATACCAATCAGGGTTAGCAGTATGTATACGTCAGCTACTCTCCTTCCTCCCCCTCACCTAAAGACTGCTCTCCCACTGCTCCCAGACAAAACGTTGCGTTAAGGATATAACATTAGTGATGAGTGACACAGTTTCGGTGCTCTGTCTGTCATAAGATGAAGGCCTGAGTTCTCGTAGATTGTCATCAGAATGTTATTAGATCTCTAAAATGAACATTAGACAGCTTGTTTTCCATTTTATACTGTTTTACTCACCGTTCAGAGAGCGGTCGAGAAGAGCAAAGTGGTCTGGTTTTTTTGCAGGTGAGGCTCAAACATGTAGGGTTGAACTACAACCACCGACTAACGTTATCGCTCACTGCTGCCACTGGAGCAGAGTTGTTTTTTCGTTGCCTGGGTGATGCTGCTGTCAATCATTCTGACACACCCACACAGTTCTGAGCAGGCAGCATTTAACTACTATTAAATTATATTAACTTATATGTTTAAATGTATTCAATATTATACTGGTAAACGCTTTTTCCTTGGCATGTCTTTACTATCAAAACAGAGGTTTAAACATTTGAAACCATGTTGACAGGTTATTTTCCTAAATGAAACCTACACCTCTGAGTATACCAGTGAACCATTTTTAGATTGGTTAGATCATGTTCTTTACAAATCAAAATAAAAGCAGCAGCAGCATTGAAGAATCACTTTTTTTAAAGGATCCATGTCATGGAAGGCATGTGTTCCTTGCTTTATTTCAGTAAGTGTTTGGTGTAATATGTCAACATTACATTTCAAAACATGCCCAATCAGTTTACTCTCCAGTACATACATTACATAAAAAACTGCTATCGTTTTTTTTAATCGGCACTTTTTCACGTACCCGCCTGTTCATCCTAAAGCAGTTTAGCCCCACTATTCATACTGAAGTTATGAGGACTGCTTTGTGAATGAGACACAGTACAGGGCAGCCAATCAGAAATTTGCATATCAGCCTTCATTTACACATATCAATCTATGTTTATGTATATTAAGTTCTAAAGGACACAATAACAAAAACAGCCTGTTGAAGGTTAGAGGTTAGAAAATGATCATGAATGAATGTTTTTTGGCGTACTTTTTTAATATCAAATTTGGTCCATAAAACCACACAAAGGATGTTAGTGGACTAAAGGAAATGCCTTGGCGTTAAAGGGTAATATTACTGAATAATAAACCTAGGCTTCAGGGGGTTAAACTACTGTGCTTTTGCTCTCCGGTTAAATTAGTGGGCTGACTGCCATGTTCTTACTAACAGTGTAAATGTTGTGTTTTCCTGGGCGTTGATGGACCCACCATGGCTTCCACTTGTTTGAGTTGGAGACTGTGTGTGTCTGTGTGTGTGTGGTGACAAGCAGCCACCATGGCTTTGCCATTTTTATGATGGCTTGGATGCCTAATAAAGTGCCATCTTTTGATGGTTAAATATTTATTCAGCTTTAATGAGAGATTTGTCTCCAGTATCTTTCATCATGGGAGCCTGCTGAAGGAGGGCCCCCCAACAAACCCCGTTGTCCTCTTTTGTCCTCTACTTTATCTACTTCTCTCCAAACTTTTAGCCGTTCAGTTTTGACCTTTGTGCTTTGCTCATGACAAACAGTTTCTTCAGTTTCAGTTCCTGGCACTGATTAAGAGTTTAGAGGAAAGCAGAGCATTAGCAGAACTGAAAATTAAAACTGCTAAAGTAAGACTCTGCAGTCTGATGCTATTTTTTTGTAATATGAAATTGTCTGTTATCGGGAGTTTTCGTTAGTGAGTCAGAATGTGACCTAAACCTTGTTTATTCTTGTTCATTGATTTCTGTGTCATGGCTCTGTCTCAAGCTCTCTGACTGCATTACCCAGGCCTGGGGTTTAATACATATATATATATATATATATATATATATATATATATAAAAAATAAGAAGGCACAAGCTAAAGCTCTGCTGACTTTTACGTGTGAGAATTTTTTATTGTTAATTTGTTTATGTGTAAGTTTCAGTGGGACAAACAATAATACAAAAATACAGAAGTTTTTCTCCTCTTGAGAAGTTGAATAGATATTTTGTATTTTGTTTTGTATCAATGTATTCTTCTTTCTTATATGAATGTTATTACATCTTTAATAAATATTTTGTTGCAGTTTCTTTGCCATCGTAAACACATGCCGTTGTAAACCAACAAAGCCAAACACTATTTAAAGCGCGCACACACAAACACACAAGAGGAGCGGACGTGGAATGACCTCACTGTGTTGGGCTGTTTTCATTTTCCACTTTAGAAAGGTTCCAGACATTTAAACTTTGTTCCCTTATGGAAACATGCCTCATGTTTTAATTAATTGTGTCACCTCTACAACAATGCTATAAATGGAGCACAGTGGAGCAAAAAGTTGCCTTAACAATGTGTCATCACTGGCCTTGATATGAAGTATGAAGGATTTATCATGAGTTTACAGCTGTTCTACTGGCTTCAGTTGTGGATTCTCATTGACTGTTTTGATGGATTTCACTCTCTAATTGCCCTGTAATCCCACATTTAACACAGACTTTACTTTAAGCTTCAGTTCAGCCTCTGTAGTCAGTGAACTTTGTTCAGCATAGTGAAAGAAACTAAATGCCGTCATTCTGCTGAATGAAAATCATGTCACCAGTTCAGCTTAGTATGTTTATTTCGGACTCGCTTGCTTTGCTTTGTGCTTTAGCATGCTTAGAACAAGAGAAACCGGCATCCCCATTACCGTAATGAAAACATTGCTTTATTATTATAGCAATGCTCAATCTTACACAGAGAGAGAAAAATAAACACTTAAAAGGAGCTGTTTATCCACACTTGAAACAAGCATTGAAGTCTGAATGGATGAAAAGCGTCAGAGTGCTTTCATCGTTCACCACACTGATTCATAACCTCATACTTGAAAGTTCAGCTTTCAAGATTGAGAAAAAAAAATAGAGCGCATGGATGGCGTGAAACAGGCGCCCGTGGCATTGAAGAGTGGGGGTTGTCTTCCTCTGTTTTTGGTTTTTGTTTTCACACTGATGGAGTGAGAAGAGTGTATTTGGTGTGCTGTGGGTGGTGAATGGCTGGGGGGAGGGGTGCTGGCCCTGTGGAATTTGGTGGTCAGCACTGTGTTGTTTGGGTACTGAGGGCTTGACCCCAGGACGTGGGGGAGAAGGGTCTTCATGATCTTTTTCCCTCTTTTCTTTGTTACTGTTGTTTTTTGGTTCAGGGAGCAAACATAGCAGTGTCCACCCCCCTGCTTTAACTGGAGTAGATGAGATGTGTCTCAGTCATAGCACAGGCAGACCTTTTTAAAAGGTGTACTTAAGTTTATTGTGCAAGTTGAATTTGCTCACAGACTAAAATGAGCATGTTCCTTATTATAATTTGCCAGTAAATGAACTTGTCGGTTACCTTGTATTGTCTGTTGAGCGAGAATAAGGACGTGTACTGATATTACACCCATTGTTGTTTGTGACACACTGTGGCAAAGTGGAAACTCGCTTTTCACTTATACTCTGTATATTACTAGACTGACAAAGTTGAAGAATTTCTTTCAGTGTACAAATTCTCTCTAGTTTCTGCCATGTTATCTACCTTTTTCTATTTGTTAATGCGATTTCAAAATGTTGCTGTACTTGTATTACATGTAAAAGAAGGAATCTAAGAAAGCCAAAAATTTTATTCAGTTTGATTTTATTCAATTTGTCACAAACTGCCATTTGAACAAGAAAACACACGTATATGAATAGAATTCTTACATCAAATGTGATTTACTCTGATTACATACATCAATAATAAGTGCTTTACTGCTCTAAATACTCACTCTGAATGAGCTGATGTGTTCGCTCTGGGAAAAAAAAACGGCGCATCCCATAAGAAAGGAAGCTGCATATCTTGTGTAGTTATAGAAAACAAGTTAGCCCACAGAAGGCTCTAGTTCTGCACACTGAAATTGCTAAAATGATGTTAGAGTTGCCAGTGGGGACATGCACATGACAAAACTCTGCTGCTGGCGGTTCAGTTGAGAATGAATACGTTTGAAATTGAAAAAGTAATATAAAAGAGCATTATTACAAGATATAGAAGACAAAAAGACCTTATATTCTATGGAGTAGAATGTACTTGCTCTTGTCCGTGCTAAGATTTGTATGATTTGATTGTTACATTTGGTTATTGTACATTGCTTACATCACTTAGGCATTTAAGTCTAAAATTGAAAATAATCAAAGTTTAGTTTGCTTCCATGGACAACAAATAAATGAACAGTGCGTGATTTTCAATCCATCGTTTAATAAATGTCAAACCATCTATGTAACAATTGATAAATGTTACAGTACTTTTACATAGAGTGCTTCCACGTAAGCTACAAAGACTGCAAACACACAACAGTGTGAAACGAGTGCAGAATATACAATAAATACACTGGACAGTAAATATACACCACCACAATAAACAATAAATAGTAGACAGGTATATATAAAAAGATTATATGAGTGGGCACATATTTATTTATTTACACTCATACATATATACGCATGGATTGGCATCACAGCAGCATGTGAGTGATGAAGGAACGAGTGCAAAGATTGTCAACTGTACAGTAAGATTCAGGCCTCATAGCGGCATTCAGATAACTTAAGAATTTAAAGTGCAAAGTGCTGTGATGCAGGGGGATGTGTGGATGTTGGAAAGGGTGTAGATTAGTCCAAGTGGATATTGGGGGGGTTATCAGTGCGTTCAGTAATCTGACCACCTTATGGACAAAACTGTTGCAGAATCTGGAGGTGGTGGTGGAACGGATGCTCCAGGTACCTTTTGCCAGATTTTAGCAGGGAGAAAAGACCAGGAGTGTGGTGCGAGGGTTCTTGTGGATGCAGCGTTTATGGTACGAGGTGTTGATGGTGGGTAAAGACTCTGATGATCTTCACAGCTGTCTTCCCAGTCCGTTGTAGAGTCCTGCGGTCTGAGACAGTGCAGTTCAAATACCAGACGGTGAGACAGGTGGTCAGGACACTCTCTGTTGCCCCCCCTAGAATGTAGTGAGGATCGAAGGGGGAGGTTTGCTCTCTTCATCCTTCTCATAAAATTAAGTTTCTTGGCTAGGCAGATAGTGTTCAGGGTCCAGGTCATTGGTGATGTGCACACCAAGGAGCTTGTAGCTTTTGACTCTCTCCACAGTTGAACCATTGATGTGCAGTGTAGAGTGATCACTACAAGTCCTCCTGAAGTCAGCAATCATCTCTTTCAGCTTTTTAACATTAAGAGATAGATACTTGTCTCTGCACCAGTCTGCAAGCCACTCCACCTCCTCCCTGTGTGCTGACTCAGCATTGTTACTGATAAGACCCACCATTGTAGTATCATCAGCAAACTTGACAGTGTGATTTGAGCAGTGCTTTGCAGCACAGTCAAGAGTCAGCAGTGTGTATAGCCGGGGACTGAGCACTGGGGTGCCCTGGCAGTGATGGTGCTGGAGGTGGTCTTGCCGATTCTGACACACTGAGGTCTCCCATTCAAAAAGTCCAGGATCCAGTTGCAGAGGGAGGTGTTCAGACCCAGTAAGCTCAGCTTTCCAGTAAGTTGCTGTGGCATGTCTATGAGTAACATTCTCACATACTTGTCTTTTCTGTTCAGTTGGGTCAGTGAGAGGTGAATGGCAAAGGAAATGGCATAGACCATGTAGACCAGTTAGGGTGATACGTGAACTGAAGTGGATCCAAAACGCAGTGGTTTTTTCAGCACTGGGATGATAGTAGTTGTTTTGAAGCACTCTCTGACAATTGTCTGGCTCAGAGAAAAGGTGAAGATGTTGGTTAGGACATACACAAGCTGGTCTGCACATCCTCAAGCCTGTCAGCACATACCCGGACAGGTATGTTGTCAGGGCCAGCAGCCTTCGATGTTCCAAGGGCAGTCCTAACATCTACTGCGGATAGACTAAATACTTGATTGGTGGGAGGAGGGGTGGTCTTCCTCGCTGGCTGGTTGTTCTGTGCTTCTTTCCAGGAGTGGAAATCTGTATGTCTGGGAGTGAGACATTACCATCGCAGGCATGTAATCTCACTTTGTAGTCAGTGATGGCCTGTGTGCACTACCACATATGCCATGCGTCAATGGTGTCTAGAAAATGTCAGTGAATTCTCAGTGCACAGGTGCGCTTTAACTCTCCATAGCCTGGGATAGGATGGCTATGGAGAGCTGTGCTGTGAGCTGCTTTATTATAACTTGAAGTTGGCGTTTTGGGTTTCCAGCAGCATGTGTATCTCTGCAGTCATCTGCAGCTTCTGGTGCATGTGGTCGTGGTATTAAAGAAAGTCACATTGTCTATGCCCTTGCTGATGTAGCCAGTTGAACCATTATATGTAGCAGACTGGAAGGGAACACAATCCAATCTGTGTGCTCAAAACAGTCCAGAAGCGCTCAGACCATGTTCTCACCTGTTTCAGAACCAGCATTGATGCGCATGAGTAGCATTTTGTATGCTGGAATTAACATGACAGACGTGGTCCGGGCAGTTGAAGTGGGGGCAGGGCGCAGCTTTGCATGCACCATGAATGTTGATGAAAACAAGATCCAGTGTGTTTACTCCACAGATCGCAAAATCAAAGTGCTGGTAGATTTTAGGTAGCGCTGACTTAAGATTTGCATAATTAAAGTCCCCAGCGACAGTCAAAAATGTGTTGCTGAGCATGTTGCTAAAATCTCTGGGAAGGTAGAATGGCCAGGTATTTACAGTCATAAACTCCACCAGTGCCAAGCAGTGACTTGATAATACCATAGCATTTCTGCACCATTCGTTGTTAGTGTTGGTAGTGACACTGCTTCGTTGATCACACTAATGCTTTCCTTCCCGACACTTCCAGCCGCATCTTGGCATGTCTGGCTGACATCTCTTCTTGAATGGCAGCTTACCACCAGAAGCTCAATCCTAGCAAGGCAGAGCTGCTATTCATCCCTGGAGCTACAGGTCCTCACCATGATCTCGCCATCTCATTCGAGAATTCTTTGGTCATTCCTCTTCCGGCCAGCAGTGTCATGCGGTCCCATGATCCCGAGACCTGGTTCACAGAGCTGCCCGAGGTCACGCAGTGCCACCATCATTCTGTTATTTATTACCACTGAACTCAGGGAAGGATGATGATAAACAGTTTCACTAGTGTTTCTAATGTACGTCTTTGGCAAAAATGTTTCAGAAAACTGAATACAAGAAACAAAAGCAGCATATTGTAAGGACCTGAAGTTGCTGCTGTGTCCTGAATGCACTGCCATCTTGGATTCTCACTGTGTAGCTTGCACAATTTCAGCTCTGCTCACCACAGAACATGTTTGATTTTGGTTAACTAAAGCTGAAACATAGGTTTAGATGATATTGATTAAAATGTATCGAATGAAGTCAAGCACCTGGCAGTGAAGGGATATAGAAGCAAAATTAAACCTGTTCTATGGGATCTCTAGCCTGGTTGGCTAACTTAACGTTAGCTTAGCAAGCAGGCAGCAGACCCACAAAGTACCACACATGACAGTACAGGTTTGATTCTGATTTACTGGGACTCTACTGAAACAAGGATAGATGATTAAAAATTAATATCTGAGAGCGCAAAGTAACTGGTGTTTGAGTGAAAGACAGCCGAAATCAAACCTGTTCTGTGGTGTTTGGGAGTATAGCATTTTGGCTAAGCTGACAATAGCTTAGTTAACAGGCCAGACAAACCACATACTACAGCACAAACTTGGTACCAGCTAACTGATGCTAAAATGACACTCATTAAGAGCAGGTCTGCAAGCAAATAGTCCTGTGACTGGTGTTAGAGTGAAAGGTGTTCTGTGGCGTGTGCAGCTCCAAGTCCTCGCTGAGCCACTATCATGCTCATTTTTTTTAGGTTTTTCCTAGCTCTGATTTTCTAACGGCACCGCATCTTGGTCAGCTCTCACACTACCAAGCAGTGAAACCCTCTAAAATACAACGGGGTGGCATGTGTTTATTTGGCCTTTCAGATGTGGAATGTAAATTTGATGCATTATCATTTGTAAATACCGGCGTCATTTTTAAATACTGCTTAAATGTTGGTTTTACGGCATTACTACTATTTTTAGTTACACAGCCCAACCCTAATTTGAACACTGCAGAATCTCTCAGAACAGTACCAGGTTTCCTGACAGGTAGTGCAGATAGTAAGGCTCATTTGGTCGAAGTATTGAAGGAAGCCGCCTGGTGGCTGCAGCAGGTGTGCCTGTTTGTGCACTTGCACATAATGAGTGGTCACTCTATGCTCCCCCAGCGCCTAGAGCCTTGAACACCTGTGAATCTGAGTCGCTGTCTATGTGCATGTTCTCTCTCTCCCCCTCTTGCACTGTCTTCGTGTCTGTTTCTTTATCTGTCTTTCTCTTGCCTGCACAATACCATTATTAGCAGTGATTAAATAAGTGCAGGTGATCATTGTCACTGTGCGCTCTTGAGTGTTATTTATAATTGCATGTTATTTATCAGAACATTGGCCAGCATCGTTTGAGATTTGCTCGATTCTCTTACAGCATATGCAGCAAAAATGTTCCCCTCATTACTAACTAATAAATGCTAGATGCAGAGGGCATGCTGCTAATTAAAATGAAGGCTTATTAATTGCAGTCTTTTGCAATGAGCTAATTGCTGACACCAAAATCGCACATGATATTATTAATATGCGATTAACTGTGCAGTTCTATTTTCATGTCTTTAGAAGAAGTTCACATCTGTTTAATGGGAAAGTTAGGAAGTGTTAAGACACCGCTCAAGCTACTTTTTTCATCAAAAATGCTCTAAAGGTGTAGAGTCCATCATTTGCAATCACATTTCACCAAACAGGCAGCACAACGTGGCATTTAGCTGAGAGTGTAAAGTGTATGTTTCCACCTATATTTAGCTGAATAAACTGTGTGTAGCTCCTCCTCCTTGTGTACACTACCTCTCAGAAACATAAAACAGAAGGAGCTTGCACACTCTTCCCTGCCAACAGCATGCGCTGCCCGTGCATGAGAGGCTGTCATTGGAACTTGAGAAACCTACAAATGTAACCCTGCTTCTCCTATAGCATGGGTGAAGTGTGTTACTATAGGCAGTCCTCTGAAGTTGCCAGTTAACATATGCATTAAGAAACACCTGCTTGTTCTCCATGTTTAATAGCCGCCACAGTGCCTCATGGTGATTCAGTCTGTGAGATACCTATAAGGAGCACACACACACACACACACACACACACACACACACATTTTTATTTTTATTTATTATTATTTTTTTTTGAGCTGGGATACTGTCACACAAATTCATCTCAAAGATCTACTGCTACACATTTACCCAGAAACAATTCGGTTTCTGTCTGAGAAGCCCTCCCCCTCAGACAAGCCTTCAAGACACACTGAATCATTTCCCAAGAAATGGTAATCAAAATGAATCATTGTGAGGTCAAAGATTTATACTCCTGCTGCACTCGTGCCGAAGTTGGCGCAGTAACGTCCACCCTGAAAAACCTTGCAAAAGACGCTGCATCAGCTATTGGATATGATGGAGGAGAAGCTCCCTGACATACGGTTCGAGTGCCAGCCAATTAGATCTGGTGTACTGAAATAAGGGCTTCTGAGGACGTGGAAGTGTACCGATAGTGAGACACTGAAACAAACGCGCCAGAGAACTGGTTTGTGGAAGGTTTGCACTTTGAGAGCTACATTATATGGATTATAATCATATAATCATGATACAGACACAGTAATGCATTTTTTAATGATACACTCTATATATCGCAAAATTTAGTTTTTCTGTGATTTGTGAAGTTGGAGGTTTTGGGAGATGTTACCTTTAGGAAAAGGGTGTCTACTGCCAGCAGATAATTCTGAGTATCCCTCCTCTCCCCCAACAGAGCACAGCAGCCATTCACAATCATTATTCAACCAACCCTCATATATAGTATTTCATTTTTATTGTTCATTCAGAACTAAGGTATCATTACTGAAAAGTGCCAGGTTTCGTGAGTGGTGAAGTTGGTTTCAATTCGGATATTCATTCATATTTCTTACTTTGGTAGCTTTTAGATGGTGAGCAAAAAAGGTTAACATGAAAATTTTCATTGTTTGCAACCAAGAGAATCAGCTTCTACTTTGATTTTGTCTAAAATCAGTTTTGTTGATTGCTATGGGCTGTAGTAACTGCTATGAGAGCTTAGCAGAAGTCTACAATTCACATCGCATATAGCGATCAGCAGGGTCCAAGCATGCCAATTTGGAGCTTGTAAAACTCAAATTATGAGCAATGATGAGAAATTATGAGTTATTTTTAACAAATAAGTCAAAATACCTATAAAACAGTACAGTTTTGGGACATGATTTGTATTTGCATAGTTGTTGAGCTCAAGGAACTAAATAAATCCGCAGCAAATACCCCTGTATTTTAGTCTGGGTGCAACAGAATGCACCAAAATGTTGCATGTCACTAAACTTTTCTGCAGGACCCCACTACAGGGGAATGATTTCTTAACTTGTCACCTTTGAATGAAACATATAATTGCTTGGGACTCTAAGTATGCCCAGAAAAGTAATTTGATGTAAGTATCATGATAATAAATACCACCATATTGCCCATCTCTACCTGGAGATGTCTTCCTATGTGGTTTAGCTCCAACACTAATCAAACACACCTAACACACATTCAGCTTTAGGTAAATAGAGGTAGAAATACTCTTTTATTACAGTGTTAGAATATGTGTTAGATATGGGTTGGACTGCAGATGATGACAAGTCTTCATTAATGTTAATATAAATTCTGTGAGATCGTCATATTTTTGCAGTGTTGCATTGTAGTGCTTGTCAGACTTCCATAAAGAATGTCTGGAATTTCTGTTTGGACATGAGGCACAGTGAAAAATGACTCCAATGTGGAAAAAAAAATCTCCAAATCAGATCAGCTCTGTTACTGCTTGCCTGAATCCCCCTGCTGACTGCTAATTGTATTACACACATTCTTTATGGCCATTTAGTATATAGTAATATAGATGTGCTCAGCCAGCAGGTCAGAGGTCAGCTTTATGACCTTCAAAGCTCGCTTGTGCTACAGATTGGAGCTGCACCTAGATCAGCTGTTAAATTGAGGTGGAGTAACTGGAGCGTGTGGAATGCAAGACAGCACGCGTCCCATGAGCTTTGCTGGTCAGGGCTAGAGGTGAGAGGTGGTGTGAGTAATGTGTAAGTGATGCGTGCAGAGTGCAGAAGTCCATTTATAGAGCTCCTGGGGGTGCCTAAGCTGAGGGACCTGTATCTGCCATACGTGATATATTGATTTTTAGTAAGGTATTCTCTATGCCTGTATGTGTGTTAGGGCTGCCCAATGTATCATTTCCTATCCGTTATCACAGTATTAGCCTTTGCAATATTGTTAATGCCTCAAAACAGCCTCTAACCAATCACTTCATATTGTATTGCATGCTGTGAGCTTTCTGTCCTATAACAGACATTCTATGAGTGTTGGGATAAATCTGTGATCAAGTAACTTTTAATCACATCTAGGATACACTAATATTTTTTTATTCACTAATTATTGGAAATTAAATTGCATTCACTGTATGTTAGCAGTATATTGTGCAGACCAAACAAGAAGACTGAACTGCTACATTAATTCTTCCTCTAAACTAGTAGTGGGCAGTATACTGGTTCAGATTCTTCTTAAGGTGTGAGTTTTGTCATAATCATTATACTGAAATGCCACAAATGAGCACAAGTAATGCAATATGCATGCAATGCAAACTATGCTAACATTATCCCGTTTGGCTGAACAGCTGAGCCAGGGAGGTTTCCATCGCATTTCAGATGAAGATGAAAATGTAAATGCAGCAAAACCTCTATCACCACCTGCTGTCTAGCCCATTGCATCTGAAGTAGTCCACTTTGTTTTTGAGGCAGCAGACAGAAAGGAATCACCGGTCTTAAGGGGTTATCCTAGGGCTAACATGGACTCCAGAGCACTTCTGTTTACTCTCTTACTGCCTAAAAGGAGCCACATGACTCGAGCAGCATCATCAGACAACATTTTCAGGATTGTGTGTGCAACAAGCCATGGACCAACTGATACTGCCAAAGTCATAAATATAATTTGTTTGTTCTTTAATGGGCCAAACTGGCATTGTCTATTTAAATGACAAATAAAACACTGCATCCAAAGTAGCTGGCTAATAGATTTTCCATCACAGATTTAGAGAAAGGCTGGCATATGTCTTGGATGTTTGCAGCCGCAACTTTCCTTTGTTTGAGTGATGATTATCCCTGTTTTATAATAGGTATATAAGCAGCTTTTTGACTCCTTTTTTTGCTTTTCAGACATTGCAGTATTAATGGCAACCCAGAAAACCGAAACATATGACTCTTTCCCCCAGCATTGTCTAGCCTGTATTTGTGAGTGTGTTTGTATATTTGTGTGTTTTGCTCTCTGTCACATTTTCCAGCTTTGGCTTCTAAGCTGCCCTTGCAGTCGTTCGCGCGGTTCTGAACAGCTGAGCAAATCAGAGTGTCACAGGATGCTGAGGGGAGACTTTCAGTTTTGTCTCTAATTACATAGTGTTGCTCTAATAAATCTTCCTGCTGATGTTCATTTCCTTCCCTCTCACGTAGGACAGGCATCAGGGACTTTCCACCACATCCTCTGTGTTAAGGCTGGGATGCGTGTGTGCGTGGCTGCTGCAGGCAGGCAGCCGGGGGAAACAGAGTGGCCATGTTCTGCAGCTTGTCTTTATTGATCTCAGGAAGTATATGGTTTGTCTTGCATTGTGCAAAGGGAGTGAGCATCAAAGAACAGAAAAAGGCTCTGTTCAGCGAGGAGGGGTAGAGACATGGCTAAGCATGCATTCCACATGCATGGATGCGAAGATTGATAAAAAACTAAGCAAGTCTCTGTGAAAAGAACCAGACCCGTCTGTTTCCTTCTACTCACACCTGCTGCTAATGTGCTAGCAGCTTAACCATTCTGTGTACACGGTGTGCAAGGCCAGAGTGAAGGATTCCTCAGGATTAGACTCTGTTGTTCAAGTGCATGTTAACAAGCATTAGCTTGCTGGGTGCTATTATACATTTAGAGCCAGAGTTTCCAGCAGCTGGCAGCCTGTGTTTCCTTAAGCAGAACAAAAAGCACTAACGTGCCATGACACCCACACACATGTTCATATAAAGACACTAGAGCTGCAGTTCCCAGCCCTGATCCTAAAGTCCTACTGTCTGCAGGTGGGTGATATGTTGCCCTGTTATCATGATAAATTACACCAAAGTATGCTTTTCTGAGTACATCATGGGTCATAAAGATCAGTGTATGGTAACAGCATAAACAGTATAGTAAGAAGTAGCTGATTGGACGTTAGCCCTGTGTCATTATCTTCAATTGGAAAAAATAAATTAACAATTCGTTTTGTTTCTTCCTGTTTGTTCTTAGTGTATCCTTGCAAACACTGAATAATAAATCACTGTACTCACTGTACTTTTTTTTTTTTCTCAAAGCTTTTTTCAAAGTAGCACAACAGACTGATTTTCTGTTCCAACTTGTTCACAAACCTTTTAAATTTTAGTGGCATATCAAATCATGATATTTTTGGGATTGTGATTTAGTATAGTGTTACCGCAATATCATCTACACTTACCCCTCTTTTTTTGGGGGGGTGGGGGGGGTTCTTTGCCCTATGCCTTAGACTCCGTTCATACCTGGTGGTTTTATGCTACTAGTATCTGGATTGCAGCTAGGACTGAGGATTGTCAACAACTTGACAATACAACACGCATCATGATACAAGTGTCATGATATGATGCAATGACAAATCATTCCAGATGTATTTGTAAGTATTTACCTTTAAATCTTCTACAAACTACATTAATAATGAATAAAATAAGTTTGGTGAGAATGATAGATGTTTTTATATTAATGATAACTTAAGAAGAACTGTTTTATAGATGTGGTTCACTCTGAGGTACTGATCAGAGCAAAGAGAGGCAGTGAAATGAGCTTTCTGCACTTTTAATCTCTGAGGCAGTAGTATGTATTTGAGCACGTATGCACATGTGTGAGTCTGTGGCTATACAGCTATCAGTGAGCAACTAAATGTTTACTAACACTTACACACAGGTCACACATAGCACAGTAAAGTCATCCATTTAGTTATTAACAGTGCCATAACATAAAGCGGCTCTACAAACATGTAACCAAAATGATAAAGACTAAGTGCTAATCATAGCAGCTACAAATATATAATTATAGCTCACTACAACCACTAACTGAACCATGTCTATGAAAATTAAGCTAACTTGAGTGCATGACTAAGAAGGAGTCTGCATGCCTTAACAACAGTTCATAAACACGTCATTCATGCAGACAAGAATTGAATGGACAGACTTGACTCTGGGCTTCATTTCTGCAGAGCAAGCAACGTGTCATGTAAAGTATATTTATAAATAGTGGTACAGCCATCACTGTATGATATGCATCATAACTAAATGACTGCATTATAGCTTAGAGGAGAAACTCATATCAGAAACTAAACTTTGGAGCAGTGGGGCATCATCACATAATTGGGAATGGTTTTGGTTGTCATGTGTACCTTTGATGGACAAGTGCATTTACTGTTGTATAGCTTCTGGCTAAAATGCGCCTCAGACCTCCTGAAGGGGTTTGTGCGATTTAAATCTGATTAAAATGTGTCTTGGGTGCATTTACACCTACATTTTTATGTGGATAATCTTTATCCAGATACTCAAGATGCAGGAAACAACCAGGTGTAAACAGGGTCCTTAAGTCAGGATGGGCTTGTTAATTAGCTGATTAGTTAGAACAAGAGCAGTAGAGCAGAGAGAGCATATAAATAAGCAGGGCAGGGACACTCCAGCACTCCCCTGAGCAGTATGAACTGGTGATTATATGGGTCTGTATGAGGGAAGACTGAGCTGTCCTCGCTCACCCAGTGTCTGGACTCAGTTTTCTCTCTCTCCCTCCCTTTGCTCTCTGTCAGCCCCTAAATGCTCCCTCTAATGGCTGTCATGTCTTATTTAGACCCACAGGAGACACCACTGCGTGTGGAGGTCAGATGCTGTCCTCGTGAAGGCTTTTTTAGTTTTAGCGGGTTGGAGAAAAGCTGTCTTGTCGAATTAGCTTTTTCTTTGATTCTAAAGCACTGACTTATGTATTTATCGTTATTTCGTCTGGTGCTAATGATGTGGAATTTTTTTCTGTTGTGTTTGTCACAGGGATTCATTAGATAAGACACCTAGAATCAGATGAGACTGAAATTTTGTCTCCACAACTTGAGCTGTGATGACACACACACACCACACTGAGAGGCTGGTTATTTCTCTTTCTCGCTCTCTCTCTCTCACTCGCTCACTATCTCGCTTTCTTACGCACTCTCTGACTGTTTTGCGCTCGCCCTGTCTCTCTCTCGTGCTCTCTCACTATCTCTTGCGCTCTTGCTGTCTCTTGCCCTCTCTTTTTCGCTCTTACTCCCTCCCTCTCTGTCTCGTGCTCTCGCTCTTTCTCTCCTTTCTCTCTCTCCTTTCTCTCTGTCTTCTGCTTTCATTCTCTCTACTTTGATTCTCTCTCCCTCTGTCTTGTGCTCTCGCTCTCCTTTCTTTCTCTCGCTCTCCTTTCTCCTCCATCTCTCTCTCTCTCTCTCTCTCTCTCTCTCACACTGTCACTTTTCTATTTCCCTTCCCCTGCTCTTCATCTCATTTCCGCTCTTGTTCATGCGCACCACAGCTCCGTAAATGTGTTTGTTTACCTAGAGCTGCAGCATAATAAGCAGAAGATATGCGTGGCCCTCCTGATCATTTCCTGCTCCGTTTCATATCGAAAATAAATCAGGATTAGCTTGCCCAGCGCTGGGTGCTGTATTATCATTGCAGAAGAGGGGGAGTTGAAATTAAAAGCTCTTTAGTTTAAATTAAAGCACAAGCGTAACCTCACATACAGGTACTTCGTTCCACATTGTTGGCACCACAAATTGGTGGCTGTTAAAACCCAGGCTGTTTGGCTTTACACTGTTCAGAAAGAGAATAAACAGGCCACAGTCCCATATGTCAAATATGGCATATGCACTCAACGTTTTGATTTGTTGTAGAGTGTAGGGTTGATGGGCTCTGTGCTTTACTCATACAGTGCCATAGCCACATCATCAAGTAGTGTGTGTTTGAGCATGCGTGTGTGTGTGTGTGCACACGTGCATTATTAAGAAGTCTTCAAGGCCCCACTGAGCTCTTGTAGTGCTGGGAAGTGGTCAGTGAGGTGAGCTTTTTCTCAGGCTAATAATAGTCCAGGTTCCAGTTTCAGGATGCTCTCTTCACTGAGCTGGGCAGCGGAGTTGATAAATTGGGTGCTCCAGAAAAACCACCACCCCCCAAACCCACCCATCCTGTTTGTTTCTTTTAGCTCCTTTGCGCAAGCAGGTTATAACACTAGGATTCCTTACTCCTGTGAGTGTGCTGGTTAAGAGATGTTGGGTTATGCGGCCTGTTTTGGCTTTGTATTCTTTTTTTCTCCATCTCTGTTATCTCTGTTAGTCAAGGTGCCTTTGGCCTTGAGGTTGAGCTGCGGTTCTTCATTTGCAAGAAAACTGATCCTTTAAGTGCTGGCACTGATTTACAGTGAAAGCGTGGCTGGCATTGATCAAGTCATAGAGCGATAGATGGCTATAAGCTTGGCTTATGGTACGTTTTAGAGCAATGGTGTACAGAAGTGATGAAGACTCCTGTCAGCCATAACTCAGAACTTGCTTCCTTCTGTGGCAGTCATTATGCTGAAAACGTTTATCGGTTTACCAGCAGGGTGACTATGTGTCTCTCACGGTATTGGGTTACTGTTCAGCCACTGTACTGTGTTTAGGCCCTTGCCTACAGACGTGCACAGAGTGTGCCCCAAACATAAACAAAATGGTCATGGCCCACACTGTTAAATAGTGGCCAGTGGGATGCCCTTGTTCACTCGTTCATAAGGTCAGAGTTTTCCTCTCCTACCTGTAATGCTATCTTTGTACAGGGAGGGAGGCAGCATGTGGAGGTTATGACGGGCTATTTTAGGAGCCATGAGAAAGCTCTCTTGACCCAGTGAGCGTACATGGCGGACCATGTCAGGAGGGGCACTAATGGCAAAATCACGTGGTGATGTGGAAGAATCTGGAATCAGATGATCGGATGAAGCCTCTTGTGGCTTTGCATTGACACAGTGTTATTTTACAGATGGTGTCTCATTAAACACACTTTGCAATGGCCTTCAAACCTGTCTTCATTGAATAGTGTTGATCGTTTCATTTCTGAAAGTAGTCTCATTTCTTTAAAGCATTTTAGTTGATCTTAAAACACATACATGTTTTGCCAGTAGGTCATATTCTTTCTCCCTTTCCCCCCTTCTTGTGCAGTTGCTTCTTTACATAAATTACCCTGTAATTTTATGTATGTGACAACTCTGATGAAAAGACTCTGCTATGCATGTAGTACTATTAAAAGATATTATCATAGTAGTTTCAAACATGCAAAAGCCATAAATGGTTCTCTTCTGTTTTCTCTCTCTCCCTCAGGAAAAGTGTGGTTTTGTCTCATGTCCTGACCATGGCCAGGCTGGTCCTCTGCAGGGGGCGCTGTTCACCCTCCTGCCCCTGTGCTTGACACCCTAACCGAAGCCACTGCTGAAAGCACTCGTATTGACGGACCATCGGCCACCCGGCTCCATTACAGACCATAAAGAAGCCTGTGTCGTATCGAGAGGTACATGTTTGTAGGAGCACGAGGCAGCAGAGTGGTGGGAGAGCAGAGGGAGGAGAAAAACAGCTGATCCTTTGAGGAGAGGTGGAGGCGGAGGAGTGTCATAAGGAGCAAGAGCGAGAAACCCAATCCTCTTAAGCCGAGCTGAGAACGAAGCTGATACAGATTGTGCCGGAGAAAGAGTGTGTGCTCGTGTGTGAGTATACCGCAGTCCGGAAGTGTTCGGAGAAGCCAGTACATTGACTCGAGGTGGCTAGAGACAGCATTTGTAGCAGGTGGCGCGTCATGGGCTATGGGGGCCATGGTGACTTAGCGTAAATGGCTCCTTTTTGCCCGAAGTCTGTGCCATTGCGTGCTGCTCAGCCCTTTTCCTCTTTCCTCCTTGCCCCCTGTCCCCTCTTCCTCTGGCTGCGAGGCTCTGCTCTGCCCCACCACTGCGCCTGTCCCGCGCTCTCTCAGCGGCCATGGGCCTGTGGAACCTCCTGCGGGGCGTCAGGCAGCTGGAGCTCCACCGCCTCATTCTGGTACTCATCTTCTTCTGCCTGCTCTCCATGGCCTTCTTGGCTTACTACATCAGCAACAGCCCCAAGATAAAGGAGGCGCCTCCATTGCCCTTCAGTGACTGCGGTGGGGTGGTGGCCGCAGGGGATGGGTTACAGCGGGCCCCCCTTTTTCTCCCCCCCTTTAGCGGTCACCAGAGGACAGTCAAACCAGTAGATAACTCCCGCACTGAGCCCGTGGTGCTAGTATTTGTGGAGAGCATCTACTCGCAGCTAGGCCAGGAGATTGTGGCCATCTTAGAGTCCAGCCGTTTTCGCTGCCGCACAGAGATCGCCCCCAGCAAGGGAGACATGCCAACGCTAATGGAACGCGACCGGGGCCGCTATGCTCTTGTCATCTACGAGAACATCCTCAAATACGTCAACTTGGACGCCTGGAATCGTGACCTGCTGGACAAGTACTGCTCAGAATTCAGCGTGGGCATCATTGGCTTTTTCAAAGCCAATGAAAATTCGTTGCTCAGCGCACAGCTCAAGGGCTTCCCGCTCTTCCTCCACTCCAACCTTGGTCTGCGGGACTACCGCATCAATCCTGCTGCTCCACTGCTCTACATCACCAAGCCTAACGAGGTGGAGCAAGGGCCACTGCCAGGGGATGACTGGACCGTTTTCCAGTCGAACCACAGCACCTATGAACCTGTCCTGTTAGCCAGCACCAAGTCATCAGAAGCCCTGGCTCACTTTGGCCCCCATCGAGTCCTGCATGCCACCGTGATGCAAGACCTGGGCCTTCATGATGGCATCCAGAGAGTTCTCTTTGGCAACAACCTTTCATTCTGGCTGCATAAGTTGATTTTTGTAGATGCTATTGCGTATCTAACAGGAAAGAGACTCTGCCTATCTCTGGAAAGACACATACTTGTGGATGTAGATGACATCTTTGTGGGCAAGGAAGGAACACGCATGAAGGTGTCAGATGTGAAGGTCAGTGTCTTTATTAACTTCTACACTTTTTTGCACTTTGAAATACAGGGATTGTCATACAAAATAAGGTCAGTTGAGAGCTTTTGTTTTTGTTTGTAATTACTATATTATCCCAAAGCCTGCCTCCTCACCCTCTCCCCAACACTGTTCTCTTGCGTGGACTTTTTATTGATTGTTTTAGTCACCTTGTTTGTTCTTGGTTCATTTTTTCAATTAAACCCAGAAATCTGCTGCTTAGATGGCCTTAAATATATTTACTAAAATAAAGTGCAGTCTCCCACTGCAGAGGCTGTTCTGCACGAAAGCAGGTGCTTCTGGTCCACTATTTCCCCACCTGCTCCACTGAGGTGTAGAACAGCAGGCCAGGCAGATGATGCTCTAAGCAGTGAAGTGTGACTGGATGGAAAGGGCCACACAGCAAACACTCGTAATGATTGCACTTGTTAAAGCATGCCACTGGGATAATAGGCTCATTTGGACGAGGTGCTTATTAACCTACTGTTTATTGCTGCCTTTACCCGAAAGGCCTGATTACGAATAAGTTAGTGTGTTCGAGTCCTGCTACACTTGTAGGAATCCCTCAGACTTCGTTATCAGATAAAAGTGAGTGTTATTTTAGCCATTCACAGAAATGCAAACCACATTGCCGCCTGCAAAATCCTTGACTCTTAACAGTAGTGCATGGAGCACACTTGAACCACATCAGCGTGTATTTTAACACTATGAGAGACATCGCCTGGAGGTCCTCCTCTCTCAAACGAGTCAAAGCAAATTAAAGCCTTTTAATGAGAAATAATAGGATAATTAATTAGGCATTTGCACCGACAACAGAGATGTCGTTTGGAATGTATTAGGGGTGGAACTGAGAAGAAGAGAAGGAGGAAGTTGTTGCTTCAGCAAAAAAAAGAGCTGGCTGTCAGCTTGTGTGTATGCCACTCTACCCTAGAGGGGATGAGGGCTTGCACAAGTCAATCAGCCAGTTAATTAGCCCAGCATCAATTAAATTTGACTAAGTTGGCACTGCTGTGTTGCATACACAGGGGATGCTTAGGTTAAAAAAAAATAGTTGCAAAGTTTCTAAGTTATTATGCTGGCTATGGAGTGTTAATTGATGTGCATTGTATAGAGCTCATTCTGCTGAAAGTCATATACTTTGGGAGAGAGATGCTGCATCTTACTGGGGAAGATGTGTATTAGAGTAACATACTGGCCACTTGCACTTGGATGTTGATATTTCTAATGTATTTCCCATGACATTTCTTTAACACAAGCCCTACTCACGTGCTTTTACTGTTATATAGTACTTGTATAGAAGGAAGTGTAAAGTATTTGCTGCCTAAAAGGGACAGTGTCTACTGAGTAATAGAAACTTGTTCCCACCACTGACAAAGTCCTTCCCCTGCAATTTCTCAGGAAGTTCAGTCATGCCAGTTCTAACACTTTCCTCTGATGGCTACATACTACAGGAAACTAAAGTGATATAGATAGATAAATGTACCTTGTTGATCCCTAAAGGGGAAGTTTAGGTACACCAACAGCGCAGAACATTGTATACGCAAAATATATGAGAGAAGACATAGTGAGATATAAACTGTATGTTGAAATATAAAGGACAGGAAAATAGTGGACAGGTTTGTATGCTAGCATATGTAAAAGTGATTGTCATAATGGTGAGAAACAACATCAGCAGGCCATTATCCAGGCAAGCTGCTGTGTAAGAGAACATCTTGCAAATCATGTCTGTTCACCACATCTGCAGTGTTCATTCAGTCATGATGATGTCTAAAGTCCTGTCTTGTGTAGCATCTTTCCTGAAAGAAGACTTGATGTTGGCCCAGATGAATGTGACAACGGTGTGTAAACATACAGTGTGGCTGCTAAGTACTTGATGCAAGAGTGAAATTCACAGTTTTACTGCTGGATTCTGTGATGATGAAAAATAGTAGAATATATCATACCTTAATCGTTACAACAACTTTGCAGCAAGCTTTGCAGTACGGATATTGCATAATCATATGCAAATAAACTTCTAAAAAATTACTAAATATTTGCTGTGAACTTCCTGACCGATCGTAAATATTTTGAGTGTTTCGATAATTCAAAGCATTCCCATAATCCAGCAAGCATTTAATTTGGTGGAACATTATGCAGAAGGATTCACTACTGTGTTTTCAATATAATAGAAATTATGTTGCCATCACAATGGGTAGTAATATAATAGTAACATGGTATTTTGTCTGCCATCCTGTCCTAGGCACAATCCTATACTATTGTCTTAATTCAACCTTACAACACACCATTTCCATTGTTATTTTGATAATTAGCTCTGATGATTAGCCATTTAAGAGTATTTTATTTAAGTACAATTTTGTAATATCATCCTGACCTTAATGTCATTCATCTTTACAACTATTCATCATGCCTTTGGTAGGGGTAAGCACTGACAATAAGACTGTAAAGTTCAACAGGCACCTCTGCTTATGTAACGCACCCAGAGAGATGTAATCCCAACCTTACAGGTCAGCAATTTGAGAAGGGCTTGAACATCATGCAGTATGGCAGGAACTCTCTTGCTGGTCCGTTGCATGGCGGAATACAGTGCACACAAAACCTACATGTATCAACATGGACGTGATCTTTTTTCCACTGAAAGAGGAAAAAATGTAAAGCCCTCAAAAGTGATTAGCATTTATTAGGAGGTCAAATAGATGAGGGGAAGCAGTGCTACACCTGTTTTCATGTTTCATGTTCCGTTTCATTAACTGGGATCATTCTAAATTATGTGTGCTCTGCCACCTGCTCTCAGCTCGAAGCCTGTGGGCTGTAATCCAGCATTTCCCAATCCAGTCTTCAGGGAGGACCAGACAGTCCACCTTTTTGTTCTGTTCCAGCATCTAGGTGTTCACTATTCTTGAATGTTTGGTTCAGGTGTTTTGGGAACAGAGATAGAGCAAACATATGGACCATCTGGGGTCACCAAGGACTGAAAAACACTGTTGTAATAACCAATGATTGGAATCGGCCAGTATTCACTTCTGGCACACGATCAACTGTCAGTCTTTTTTAAAATAAAAAAAATAATAATTTGTTTATTTATTTTTATTTTGGCTAACATGTTATGAAGATGATGATGATGATGATGATCATGAATGATGATGATTTTATAACATATACACAAGTCTACCAAGTAAACACTTACTTGCATTTGCATGTACTTGCATTGTATTGTATTAGGGCTACCCAGCAGCCTATGTGTTTCATATCAGTGACTTAATTTAGCTTGCATAGTGTAAGCTTCAGGTAAAGAGCAAATACAGTGTTATTGTCGTTGATTTCTGTTTAAATTTGCTATTAGAATTTTGTTTAAAAAATATATGAAAAAGAAGTCAAAATTGAAACTGGCCATAAAAATTCATAATCGTCTGAGACACCAATATGGGAATTCTGGAATTCTGGGCAAATGGTTACCATTCCACCTTCATTTTTTCATTGTCACCCTGTTAATACTTAGTGGCTCCCAACTGACAACAGGAACAGCTTGAGCTTAAATAAACAAACATTACTGACTGCTGCCCTCTAAAGGAGTTATGGCAGTATTCTGCTGTATTTTTCTTTTCATGTTTTTGCCTCAACCCAGCTGATACCCAATTCACATTCTGTTTGTTGCGACATATGATTGTGAAAACTAACAACTGTGGAACGTAATTATGATCAGGTAAGTATGTGATGTTTGTGATGGGCCTACTTAATCACAATTTGTGCACTTCATTTCTGATATGATTGTGACTTCACTATGCATCCCTAATTATCAGTGTACCTCTAGTAATCACTTCTCAAGCAGTGCTGTTCCATAGCGGCCACAAACAAGCCTGTCTAATGGAGGCCTAATCGTGTCTGTTCTCGCTGCGTGTGTGCTGCCTCAGCATTGACTCTTAAGCACTAAAGCTGATTTCCACCCACTCACTCACACTTCACACATACACTCAGAATGCCAGTATGACACACACATTGACAGAATGGCTTTTGAAGTTATTACACCCTTCCTTTCCAAACAAAAGGTGCTTAATTAATTATTTGCTTCCAGATGGTGTTTTTGCTATGTATATAGGACATGCTCAGTGTGAATTCTGTATTTGTTTCAAAAGATGCACAGTGTTTAGCCTGGTGGCATGTTTAAAGTTCAACTCCAGTGTGGATTTTGTGTGAAATTGCTGAAGTTGACTTTCGAGCCAGAACTTCTTGACAGGTCAGCTGTAGTTTGAGGCTTAGGTTGAGCTGTAAGTGTCAGCTGTACTCAGCCCTATGGGATAAGTGTTGGTTAATCAGAAAAGGATAATGGTATCCTCATGTCTGTTTCCCAAAGTTGATCCCTCAGCACAGGTTGTCACGCTTGCCTAAGGGGTGTTTTGTGTAGTCCTCCAGTCTACCACCCAGAATTTAGATTTGTCAAGTTTCTGCAGTTTAATACTTCAGGGAGAGAGGTTTTTTCTACAATTGCTGCTTCCATTCTCTGGCTGTCTTTCTCTCTGTGTAACATGCTTTTTATGGTAATCTGGAACGAGCTAACCCAACCTAAATCCTGAACTAGGGCTGGCTGATGTGGCCAAAATACACTACATAGCCAAAAGTATATGGACACCCTTCCTAATTAAGCTCAAGTGTTTCAGCCACAGCCATTGCTAACACGTGTATAGGATCAAGAACATAGCCATGCAGTTTTCATAGACAAACATTGGCAGTAGAGTGTGTTGCACTGAAGAGCTGACTTTAAACTTGGCGCTGTCATAGAATGTGACGTTTGCAACAAGTCAAGCAGCAGGTCACGCAAACTTACAGAGTGGTGCTGCTGAGTGCTGAAGTGCATAGCACCTGTCTGTTGTTGCATACCTCACTACCCCTGGAAGCAACACTGGTGCAAAAACTGTGCATCAGGAGCTTCATGAAATGGGTTTCATGAGTGCAGCTGGCCGAGCAGCTGCGCACAAGCCTAAGATCACTATGCGCAATACCAAGCGGCTGCTGGAGTGGTGTAAAGCATGCCGCTGCTGGCCTCCGAAGCGGTGGAAACATTGTGGAAACAACTCTGGAGTGATAAACCATGCTTCACTATTTGGCTGATTTGTCTGATGTATGAGTCTGGGTTTTTGCAGATTTGCAGATACCAGGAGAACGCTACCTTCCAGAATGGACAGTGCCAACAAGAAATTTTGGTGGAGGAGGGATATTGGTCTTTGACTGTTTTCAGGGTGTGGGCTGTGTCCCTTAGTTCCATTGAAAAGTAATGTTAATGCTACAGCACACAGACATTCTAAACAATTATATGCTTCCAACTTTGTGGAAACAGTTTGTGGAACATTCCTGTTCCAGCGTGACTGTGCCACTGTGTACAATGTGCGGTCCAGAGCCTTGACCTGCAGGTGTAGGTGTGATAGTCAGGTGTTCACATAATTCTGGTCATGTATAGTATATAATCATGATAAGTTGGGAAAAAACAGTAGTGTTACATTTTAAAATTGTTATTAACAAAAACTTTGAATACAGTGATTTTCATTGTGTTTAACAAACTGCACTGCGCTAAAGCCAGTGTAACAAGACTGTGTTCTCTTTGTAAAGAATCATTACAGTAGTTAAATACTAGTGATATCCACACTATGTTCAGAAGAACATTTTATGACATACTGTGACATAATTTATGACGATAACAGTAGATATTGATCTATTTCCCAGCCCTATCCTGAGTCCACCATTAATGAGAAGCTGAAATCAGTGAGAAAAAACTTCAAGCAGTGAAGGCCTGCTCTCCCAGTATAGCTGGTGTGTAGCCCTGACTCTCTGTGGAGTTTCGAGACCATTCAGTGGGAGCAGATCATGGCCTTATTTAAATGGATAGTCCAAGAATACTTGGAAGCTAGAGGGCGTAAATGCTCATGAAGGTCATCAGGCCCTGCTTGCTTGCATTCACTCTTAGCCACATAAGCATTTTTTCAGTCTGCCCCCTTCAGTGACCTTATCAAACCATACTTAGTGTGAAGCTGTAAGAAAAGCCCTTCAGCTCTGTATTTTAAAAAAGAGGGACTTCATAAAGAGATTTGTGCTGGTGTCCACCACTCACTGCCCAGTTCAGCAGAGTGTAAGAATTGGGGAAAATGATTTTGCTTCTCTGCTCCAACTTGCTCCAGTGTCTATGGAGACGGATGGGGTTGCCATGGTGACAGGCTGGGCTCTGACCTCTGGCCCTAGCATCCACAGGCTCTATCGACAGTTTCTCTCACATTTTCTTCATCTGTTTCTCTTTCTTCTCAATCTCTCTCTTTCTCTCCCATGCTTTCTCTTTGTCTTTCCCTCTCTTCTTCCCCCTTTCCTCACCTCACCATGTATTCGGTACCTGGAGGGGTATTTTTGTATCAGATTTTAGTAGTTAAGACCTTTTGAGTTTCTAAGGCAGTTAATCATGTCTGAAATAAGCTACATGCCGAGCTATTTCTTTAGTAGTTTAAGGGATTGCAGCCCATGAAATAACTTACGGTTGAATATATGATTCATTTCTTTGCCGGTTCAAATATTTTTTGGGCTCTAAATTCTTAATGATCTGCAGGAGCAGTTTGCAAACTTTTATTAAAAAGCGTAGGTGTCGGTGTGTCAAAGTGAAAAGTACTTTCAAAACAAATATATTCAGTGTAGCACCATCTCACTCAACCCCACCCAGCGCTCTGATCTTGACTAGAATCAAGATTGCCGCACAAATTGGGGGATTACACAGACACATTGAGCAAACACTCTCAAGGCAGAGCAAACAGTGGATCCATGCACGCTCAAGGACACCCACCGGTGGCTCTTAAATCAGTGTGCGATGGCATCTCTTATCCATGCGTCAGTCTCTCTCTCTCTCTCTCTCTCTCTCTCTCTCATTCTCTCTCTCTCATTCTCTCATTTTCTCTTTCTCTCTCTCTCTCTCTCTCTCTCTCTCTCTCTCTCTCTGTTTCTCTCTCAGCATGAAGTGATTTGTGATGCCGTAGCGGCTATCGCTCTATGTTTGTGGGTGATTTGTGGCGGAGCCGTAGGTATCTCTCCCTGTTGTCTGATTTGTGCCAGCTCACTGCTGTTATTCATTTCTCTTCTCATATCTCTTCCAAGATTTGAGGAGCTCGATGGCAGGGTCATTTTGTGTTTTAAGCATCACAACGCAGGTTGTTTGCACAGCAGGTGCGACTAAAGAAAGGTTGCTATTCCTCTCTCTCTCTTTTTTCCCCCTTCTCTTTTTAGGACCTGCTTTCTTAAGTACACGTCTTTTGACCTGCCTCCTGCGGGCAGAGGAAATATGAATGCAAATGCATATTTTATATCCTTCTCTGTCTGTTGATTTGCCCAAAGTGCTGAAATGCCCTTCCCAGATAGAACCGGCTCAGCTCCACATTGCCATCTGTTGGTGACTTGTCTTAATACAGTTACGTAAGCAGATGTTACTAATTTTTTGTTTCAGTTAAATGTCTTTTATGGCAGTTTAAGTACTTAAACGAGCCATTGAGTGAAGAGGTAAACTTTAGTTTTACAGACTGTATGATAAGAATGCACAAGGATCAAATAGAGTTTAGAGCTTCTCAGTGTGAGGTTGTTAATCTTGGTTTTGTTTTAAATTGAGCTGCGGTGCATCATTTGATTTTACACATGGATTAACAAATCTGTAATTGAAGCCTTAACCTGCCATTGATTTTCATTAGCCACCATGATAGATTCAAGCATTATACGTGAACAGCAACAACATTACTCTCGGCACATGATCATTATCTTTCCTTTTTTCATTTTGAGTGAAATCTAGTATAGGGCTGCATCAAAAACAGCTCTCACAAGCGAAGAGAGAATTCAGACACTTAAACAGTCTACCTTTTAGACCTCGAGGGTGTTTTTCAGCCAATGAGCCAGGCAGCCTTGTCAAAGTAAACGGCATCCTGAGAAAGGAGGAAAATATCAGGCAGTCTCCAGAAAAACTTAGGCAGCATTTGACCTTCCAACAAGACAGTGATCTGAAATATACAGGCAAAGTGGTCAAGAGGTAATTAACAGAAAACAGTATCAACATATTGGAGTGGCCCAGGCAGAGTCCAGACCTGAATCCCTTCACAAATCTGTGGAGGAAACTGAAGACCAGAGTGATAGCAAGGAAGCATTCCAACCTCAAAGACTTGGAGATAGCAGCAAAAGAGGAGTGATCTAAAATTCCAGTGGAGACATGCAAAAAGCTTGTTAGCTTTGCAAGAAACATTTGATTGCTGTGATGGCAAATAAGGGCTTTGCCAGATTTGGCATTTTTGTAGAAATGTAAAAACTAACATAGTTAATTTTTTCATTTACATCTCTCGCACATCTTACCGTCTTTTGTCACTTATGTCATTTCCAGCCAGACAAAACCTGTAGTTCAAATTAAAAATTCACTATAAATCAAAATTTGGCATGAGTATGAATCATTTTGGGCTTAGCTGTATATGCAATTTGTAACTGAAACGTACATGCATTACAATCCCACTGGTGTATTTGTTTTTTTGTTTTTTTTTCATCGATGCACACAAAAGCTACTTGAGTGCTAATAGCGCCCCCTTGTGGGTAGAATCTCATGCCTGTTAACCAACAGTGAGTGAATGAGTTGCAAGCAAGTTTTCTGAGGTGCTTATTTATTTATTTATTTATTTATTTATTCATTCATTCATTCTGTTCTGTGGAGAACGCCCATTCTTTTTAAACATGTTTTGTATAATGTGTTAGAAGTCTGTTGGATGTTTAATGTTGGAATGTTTAAATTTAATCCCTAAATGAACTTTAAATCTGAGTTTAAAGTAATGGTGCAACAAGATTAATAGATTAACCTTGATTTAATCCGTGTTGGTGCAACTCGCCATTAGAATTAATTAAGCTCTCTTTATTTCCAGGCTCTGCTTAACACACAAAGCAAGCTACGAACACTAGTACCTAACTTCACTTTCAATCTTGGATTCTCTGGAAAGTTCTACTATTCAGGTAACTTCAAAGAAGGTTTTTCCAACAATCTTCTCAAAGCCCACTTTAGACTTGGTAAACTTTAACTTCTGACCTGTGTTTTTATGTCTGTTTGGATAGGTACTGAGGAGGAGGATGAGGGGGATGACATGTTGCTGCAGCACAAGGAGGAGTTCTGGTGGTTTCCTCACATGTGGAGTCACATGCAGCCGCATCTCTTCCACAACGTCAGCGTGCTTTCTGAGCAGATGAGGCTCAACAAGCTTTTTGCACAGGTTAGTTACAGCACAAGAGCGAAACCCAAGGTGCAGATTGGGCAGTCAGCCTAGACTTAAATCAGGTCTAGTGTTAAAATTCTTACATCAGACCCTTTTCTGTGTGTGTGATAAAACTGATAAAAGTCTGATAAATGTTTATCTAAGCAATCAGTTGTGTCATCTTCCCTTAAAGGTTAAGCTTAAAGGGCCTGCTGGAGGTAGCTTGTCCACCAGATACTGGCTGAATTAGTCTAACACCACCTGGATATTCCTGTTTAACCTTTTCATTGATCACACGATAGTTTATTGCCTGACACAAGATAACACTGTGCACAAGCTTAAGTGCTTAAACTTAAGGGACCTGTCGGTGCTTCAAAACTTCATTGTCTCACTCTTTACTACGTACCTCATATATTACCTACCAGTTGATGATAATATTTCATCTCATATTAGCTACTGAAGTCTTAATATTAATTTGACATACTGTATGATATTGACGGAAAGAAAAATAAACCTATAAACTTAAATTGCATTCACTTTTTGGTGAAGTGCTTCTGTTTGCATATCATTAAAAATGCACAAGGGATGAAGAACATGTCCTTGACAGATGAGTCGACTTAAATTTTCTGTATGTCCAGTTTTTGTCCATTTTTCTGTCTTGTTTAATGAGCATTACTTCGATTGTACAGGTTTGGTATCATACACATTATTTCTGTGTATGTGCTTGTGTTTTGTTTCATATCTGTATCACTTCTCTCCTCTGCTATCAGTAGAATCCCCTTTTTGTCCTTGACTTAGTTTATCTGAGCTCCAGAGAGCACACTGAGATTCTCCTGTTGAAACTGAGCGCACCCTGGTGTAAAGTGGCTGCTGGAGTGGGATATGGCCCACAGGCAGACAGACAGTGCAAGAGCCCGCTGTGAATATAAACCAGGCTGCCCCTCCGTTCCCTAATCCTTCTGTCACATCCCGTCCTTACACCAGACACTGACGTGCTCGCTCTCTCCACTGCACTGGTCAACAAAGAAGACAAAGCTCCTTCATCAGAGCTTAATGAGCCTGCAAACGGCTCTCCTTAGCAAGGACGTCGACTAGGACACACTCGCACACGCTCTATCCTCAGATAGGGTCACATAGAGAGAGTGAGGGAGATATTAATACCTTGGACCAATAGAGTTCGCAAGAGCATCAAGTACTTTTTCTGAAAATGTGTCCATCGCCCCCATGTGGTAACATAGAAAATGTTCTGTGCCAGTTGTAGCCAATAAATTTTTCATTTTTCTACAGTAATGAGTCATTTATGGAAAACTTTACTGAACAGCCGTTCAGAATACATTTAGTCCTTACTGAACTTGAGTAGATGTGCTCCTAATCCTTTCTGCACTATAACTTTATATCAGTTACGGTGTAACAGTAATGTGCAAAAGTCAGAGACCCTTTTGTTTATTCAGTTTCCAGCCAAAGCAGACGTTAAAGAGAAAGCAGAAAATGCAACCAGCTCCGTAAGGCGGTTTTACACCTGAAAGTCCTGACCCAGGTCCAAACCGAGGGCAGTGTTTCTGATACATTGTATATATTTGATCCGGTTAGTTTAGGTTTCACATTGCAATTTAAGAGCACACTAAAGAACTTTGCCTGACAAACCTACATCCTGTCGCCATCACCTACGTAGGCTGCGTCTCACCATACTTGACATTGATTGGTTTGTAGAGGAGCGTGCGTCTGACAATGATGTGCTGTCAGTTTGGCAGGTAGCCTTTTCTGTTTGAATGGAGAAAAATGCATACTCTCTCTCTCTCTCTCTCTCTCTCTCTCTCATCCTCTCAGAAAATAAGGTGTAAGTTTGGCATTTTAATGCATTTTTTTCAAAATTTTTGACTTATTCATACAAGTTTCTGCATTTTTATGCATTTTTTGATTTATTTGTTGGACCAAATTACAATTACAATTAAATATTAAATATCTTTCTCTCCCAGTGTGCTACTGAGGCTCATTTTACTTCTCTTCCGGTTCTTTTTCTTCTTCTGTTGTTTAATTGTTGCCTGCCTAAACTTCCTGTAATTGGTCTGTCCGAACCACCCAAAAAAGTGTTTTCACTCTGCAAATGAACTAAATCATGGTTCAGTTTGATCCGGACCGAGATCACCTCTTTCGGTTGGACACAGGCAGCTCTATGAGCGGGTCCTGTAAAGAAAAGGAAATATGTTAGAGGGAACATGATCTTTATATGTGATGTTTGTATATACTTACCGGTATGGCTCTGTCATGGGTTGCAACCAGGTGTATGTTACTATACAGTATGTGTTGTGTGCGTGCGTGTGTGTGTGTGTGTGTGTGTATTAGTTATGTATCCTGGGGTTGGGGTTTGGTGTAGGCTGGGGCAGAGCTTAGAATACATGAGCTCCGGGCCAGCCATTCAAAAGGAGGTCTCACCTGTACTCACTACTAGCCGCCCTTGTAGCTAGAGTCAGCATGTGCAGATGCGTGTGGAGTTCCAGCCTTGTGGCTGTTACTCAGATCTACCTGTAAATAGTGTATATATTATTGCGTTTTCTTTCCATTTTGTACAGTGTTTTGTTTGTTTGTTTATGTCCTGTCATTGAATAAACTCACTTCTTGCACCTATTTGGAGTAATCACGTTAGTAAGTTCCAGCCCACCCACACAGACCTTAACCACGAAGCCCACGTAAAGCCAAAATCCTCCACCATCTAACAGGGTATGAAAGCACCCTAAGACTGAACTTTCAAGGTGTAGAAAAATACTGTACAGTACTGTACTGTACTGCAAACACATGCCGTGTCTGTTTTGAAAGTAAAGCCACCGATACTTTTGTAATACTGGATGATGTGTCATCTATACTGGTATATGGCTATTGCTGTCACACTGCAATATTGATTTTAAATGTTTTAATAATACATAGAAAAGCTCATTAAACTACAGTGTGTCATTTGTCGTGTTTTGGTTTGGTCTGGTTTTGAAAGGCCATCAAAATACATAAAAATAAAATAAAAATTAAATTTCTTAGAAGTTTTTGCCTGTTAAACATTTACACTTTTGTTTTCGATGTGATTTTAAGAGAAGCAGAATGAAACAAAACATTTCAATCACAAGCAGCTATGTCACGTTTGTAAGATGTTCTGTAATGCTGCTTTTCTTCTTCCTAATGCTCCTCTCTTTGTTTGCCTCCTGTAGGAGCATGGGATCCCCACAGATATGGGCTACGCTGTGTCCCCTCACCACTCAGGAGTGTATCCCGTGCACAGCCAGCTCTATGAGGCCTGGAAGAGCGTTTGGGGTATCAAAGTGACCAGCACGGAGGAGTACCCACACCTGAGACCAGCACGCCATCGCAGGGGCTTCATCCACAATGGAATAAAAGTGAGAGACAAACTGCTGCAGCACAGCCTGAGGACAGAGTTTTTTTACGCAATTACCCTTCTAAAACCTAAAGTATTTAGGTTCTCAAAAATGAATCAGACTTTGCTTGTTAGAGGGGAGGATTTTAGAGCTTAACAGTATTTTTAACAATGCTGGTCACATTTTTCCTAATACACATGATACTGATTCTGTTGCACAATAAGGCTGGAGCTCAGCAGTTTCACTCTGTTGTACTATGACTAGTATGACTAGCAAGACTATTCTGCTCCCTGGGGGCCATAGTATGACTCTACTCCGTCCTCTCTCTGTCTGTGTGTGGCCATGTGTGTCTGTGCTGAGGTCATTAGAGCTAGAAAAACAAAGAGTATCTTCTTAAGAAAACTCAGCAGATCTCTCTCTCACTCTCGCTCTCTTTCTCGGTGAATGCAGGTGTTGCCCAGGCAGACGTGCGGACTCTTCACCCACACTATCTTCTATAATGAATACCCGGGAGGTTCCCGCGAACTAGACAAGAGCATCCGTGGAGGAGAGCTTTTCCTCACTGTCCTTCTCAACCCTGTAAGTAGCCACAGGCACAGTGGCCATTTTTTTTTAATTAATAAATGTATTTATTCATTTTTTTAATTGCATGCACAGTGTTTTTGTGTCCTTTAAGCACACCATGTGATTTTTAAGCTACCCTTGTACCTTAGTTTGTGTGATACCTTCGTGATGTAACTCTTACAGATGGTGTTTAAAAATACTTCTTCTGCCTCTCATTGCACATACAGATCAGCATCTTCATGACTCACCTCTCTAACTATGGCAATGACCGCCTGGGCCTTTACACCTTTGAGTCTCTGGTCAAGTTTGTGCAGTGCTGGACTAACCTGCGCCTACAGACTCTGCCCCCTCTGCAACTGGCAGAAAAATATTTCCAGATTTTTCCAGAGGAGAGGGACCCTCTGTGGCAGGTGAGGAAACTGCACATGAGCACTATTCGGACAGGATTAGATTTACATGGGGAGTCGGGGTAAAGTAATTTACCACAGGACGTCTGTAATGTTTATGACCACAGAATAAGAAATCTCAGAATGAATGACAGGGAGTGACTACTTAAGTTACACACTGAATTCACTCCAGAAATGAGTAGAAAATGTCTAAACATTTAATTTAACTTAAGTTATTTTGTCTACCATAACAGTCTGCTTGTCTGTATGTCTCAAGTAAATTTTCTGTGTCTTTAGCCAACAGTCAACATCAACACACAAAATTAAACCTTCTTTCTGTAGTTTTTAAATTTTAATGTATTGTTGTACACTTGAGGAGGACAGTACGTTTAGGTAAATTTGGCCACAGAGAACATGAGTAAACGCTACTTTGAGTGCTTCCATACTTTAGAAACTCCTTTAACACAGAATCTGATCCAATTTACCAACATGTTGGTTCGCATGGAATTAATATAACCTGAGGTTATTTTGTGGCTCATTTTATAGTAGGTATAAGGAACCGGAATCTTGACTGACATGGAAGTGCACAGTCCATAAAAATAACTGACATGGCGCATCTGTAAAAATTGACATTATCCCACACCTAATGTAAAACTTAACCTGTCATAGTAGGGCTATAGAGGGCTCTACTGTGAGATATTGCCATTGGTGCGCTCTGGTTGCTGTGCTGGAGATCACCACCAGACCCGGAACAGTGTCTCATGGTATATAACAAGCGCATTATTGCAATTATACAACAGTTTAACTTTTTAGAAAATGTATTATAAGAATTTGAGACAGTGATGACACTGAAATTGTTTCTAAAGAAACTTTAATCTGTGAAGGAAAACACTTCCAGTAAATAGTCTGTAAGGCAGATAATTGCTAGTTTACTGGTCAATAAGGTGGAGTGGAAGATTTTAAAAGCGCAGGTAATGTTGTAAAATGCTGCTCACCAACTCTCACTGCAAGGTTGAAAATTATATATATATACCACAAATTTATGTAAAAAGGTAAACCAACATATAACCAACATTACTTATCACTGTCACATATAAACAGAAATTTCCTTAGTGCTTTCAGAGGTAATGTTTGTGTGAAATATTGTATTCACTGTAGCGACCAGTTCTGGTCTCACATAACCATGTCTTGTTTGTGGCTGTGTAGTTTTTGGAAAGCATGAAGCACTCAATGCATCTTCTCTTTTAATTTACTATCTACTCATTAATTCTTTCAGAACCCCTGTCATGACAAGAGACATAAAGACATCTGGTCCAAAGAGAAGACCTGTGACCGGCTGCCTAAATTTCTGGTTGTTGGTCCTCAGAAAACAGGTGAGGTGCATCAGTCATTTTGAATAGAAAAGTGAATTGTAGCAGAGCTTTAACCTTGGGTTTTTATTGGAGACTGTGTACTAGAAGTTCTGTTAATTGAGAATTGCATATATTCAGGTCTAAGAACCAAGGCTGTCAAGCTTGTGAAGTTTATGATTATCTGTTTGTCCATCGCCCTCAGGAACTACAGCTTTGCACTTGTTCCTCACTCTGCACCCAGCCATCATTAGCAGCTTCCCCAGTCCTGTCACTTTTGAGGAGGTTCAGTTCTTTAATGGACCCAACTACCACAATGGCATTGACTGGTAAACTGCTGTCTTAGTTTTCTTTACATGTCATAGTACATTATGACAGAACTCTTTATTCCATTTTGTATGTGTATCACCTGTATTACTTTTGTTATTTTTTTAATGTCTTTAAGGCATGAGGGTCAGTGTTGTGTGTCTGTTCTTCATCATACGCAGGTATATGGACTTTTTTCCCTTTCCCTCAAATGTGAGCACTGATTTCATGTTTGAGAAGAGTGCCAACTACTTTGACACAGAGTTGGTCCCCAAAAGGGCTGCAGCCTTAGTGCCCAGAGCCAAGATCATCGCTGTGCTTATAAACCCAGTCGACAGAGCCTACTCCTGGTATCAGGTACAGCTGCTTTCTCTGTCTGTCAAAAATTTGCTGACAGCAGTCTTTTAATAAATGAGCATGTTGTCTTTGTTGGTTTACAAAAATCTTTTATATAAATTAAAAACTAAGCATGATTGTTTTCAGGGAACCAGGGGTGTCCACAAAGTGTGACTGTGTCTGCAGGTATTTATTGCAAACAAGCTGAAGCATCTCTGATTGTGCTTGTTTAATGAATTGGTCTTAGTCTTCAAACAACTGTAGTAATCAGTAAACAGTAGTCACTGGTTATCATTGGTTAATCCAAATAGTTCTGGTCAGTGACAGGCTCGTTTCTTTTTTCTGTTTTCCCTGTAGTCAGTATTGTATATTCATTTTACAATCCTTTCTTCAGTTCATATTGCTTTTGTTGTGTCATTGTTTTGCTATCCAGTGTTGGCCAGATGAGGGTGGGTTCCCCTTTTGTTATCTCTCAAAGTTTATTTCTTTTGCTCTTAGGGAGTTTTTCCTTCCTTTTTTCTGTCACCCTTCGCTTGTTAACTGGGGCTTGGACCTGGACCTTTTGTAAAGCTGCTTTGTGACAGCGCCTGTTGTAAAAAGCGCTATACAAATTTAATGTTGACCTTACCTGACTTGATCATATGCGCTCTTCTTTTATTGGAATGAAAATCTGCAGCCATACCAGCCCTTTTACGATAGGATTGGACACCCCTCTTTTAGACTGTCTTTAAAACAATAATAATAATTAGTCAAACATGTTCTTGGTCAATTCCCCTTCCAGCAGGAATGTTCAGAACAAATCGCAAGCAGACCACAAAAAAACGCAAACCCAATGTAAAGTGGCAGCCATAATGCACACAACATTGTTACACCAAACATGCACATACGCACACCTGTGTAACACGTTAAGTTGTTGCAAACAGGTAAAAGAAAACATCCTCATTTATTAACTTTTTTCCCCACTACATTAACCTACACAAAGAGTGTAGATGAATTCTGTCAGAGTGACAGGCCCTATAGTAGCACTTTTGTCTATCTGAACTTCTGCCTAAACTAAATTTATCTCCCACTTAGCAGTGTCCTGTTGGTGGTTCACCTTTCTGTGTCATATTGATGTTGTGGTGCATGGTCCTGTACTGTGACTCAGCGCTGTATGTGTTTTGTTTGTGTTTATAGCATCAGCGAGCTCATCAGGACCCAGCTGCCATAAACTACACCTTCCACCAGGTGGTGACAGCAGGGCCTTCCTCATCTAAAGAGCTGTTGGTGCTGCAGAGCCGCTGCCTTAAGCCTGGAGAGTACGCCACTCACTTAGAGCGCTGGCTAGTACACTTTCAGTCCAGACAGGTACAGTACAGCCACTCACCTACAACATACGCCAGCACACTTCACTTACTACCAGTTGTATACAACTCTACAATGTCTGCTTTCAAATAAGAACAAACTCTGTGTGCACTATTCTATACTACAACTACTACTGTAAGATCTTAGACACACACAGAGCTCTGAAAAAGTGGTCATACCAAAGTATCCTTAGAAGAGTTTCCTTGTGCTGTTTATTATAACTGTGCATATTGTTAAAACACACACTATATGTCCAAACGTATCCAGACAGCCATTCTAATTAGTGAATTCAGCTTCTTTAAGGTGCACCCATTGCTGACACAGGCGTTCAGTTGTGCGCAACTGAAAAGCATTGACCAATAGAATGGGCTGCTCTGGAGCAGCTGCATATGAGCCTAAAGTCAGCATGCCCAGTGCCAGTTGTCAGCTAGAGCAGTATAAAGTCCCATAATTAATTGTCCAACATCAGTACCAGACATCACTAATGCCCTGGTGGCTGAATGCAGTCAAATCCTTACAGCAATCTTTCAATATCTAGTGTAAAGCCTTCCCAGAAGAGTAGAGGCGGTTACTGCAGCAAAGGAGAGACAAACTCACTATTAATATCCTTGATTTCAGAAGAAATGTTGGATGAGCAGGTGTCTACAAACATTTGGACATATATGGGTAAACAGGGTAACTACCTGCTGTTGTGTTTCTGTACGTCACATAACTTTGTACAGACAGAATATCTTGCAAAAAACTGTTCATGAATCATATGTGGCATTTAAACTGAGAAAGGTTTGAGAAATCCTTTACATTTTGGAGGAGATTAATGTTTTTAGAGCTGATAAAATATCACTTTAACCTGCAGCAAGACACATTAAAGCTTAAACAAACTGAATATTTATGAAAGCATTTTAATATGTGTGATCTGTCTCTCGCACCTTGCCCACAGCTCTATGTAGTAGATGGATCCCTACTACGCTCCAACCCTGCCCTTGTGATGGAGGGCATCCAGAGGTTCTTGGGGGTGACGCCCATCTTCAACTACACCCAGGCTCTCATGTGAGTCCCCTATATTTGTTACATATAAGATGGTGTGAGATTGATTATAAACACTACATTTGACTTTTTTGAACTTGAACATTCATACACACATACAAACACATTTGTATGATAACAGATGTTTATGTACAGATGTTCTAGAACTGTATAGATCTGAGCAATTTAACAGAAATATTGTACAGTTCATTACAGAATTGACTCTAGGACATTATTTTTATACCACAAAATTGGTATGATTTAATCTCTTAGTGCTCATTGTACTTGTGCAGGTTTGATGAGAGTAAAGGGTTCTGGTGCCAGAGGATGGAAGGGGGTCGTCCGAAGTGTCTGGGGAAAAGCAAAGGCAGGAAATACCTAGAAATGGCGCCTGAGGTACAGCAGTTTATCTCCCTTCATTACCTCACTCTCCACAGGCACAGCAGCAGTGTGCTGGCTCCCAGACAGTGGAAATGATTTGGTCTGACACTGAGCTGAACTGAAAAACTCAGCCCTCCTCTGCCCTCTATTGATTGCTTTTTCTCTCTTTTCCCTATGTTCCCTCAAAATCTGTTCTTGCTGAATACATTTTTTGTCATTTAAAATCAGAACTGATTTGGTGAAAGTCTTTCCAAATGTGAAATGGGGGAGAAAAACTTGAAAGTTCCATTACATGCATAAGGATTTTTGGAACTGTTTGAACTCCATTACAGTATCAAACCACCAGATATTTAATAAAGATTTCACTTCTAAAAAGTGAAATGTTTTAAGTAACTTTAATGTCAATAATTTGTCTTGCTCCAGAATTGCACATGTAATATAGACAAAAATGTGGAAAAGCCAAAAGATTTGTTTTTTTAAAGCCACATGATTATTCGGTAGTATTGTTAAATTAATTAATCTAAATCTCTTACTGTAGTTCTGAATTTCTGTGCAGCGTTAACTTTGTTGGCTAGTTTTTTCAGGCACTTATTTAGCTTAGTCTTATTTTCTTTATCTGTTTTTAGTCAATCGCAAAATTTTGGACTTGGAAGCCTCTAAGCTGATATGTGTGTGTGCTGTGTTGTGACAGACACGTGCCTTCCTGATGGAGTACTACCAGGAGCATAACCTGGAGTTGCTGCGGCTGCTGAACCGGCTGGGGCAGACGCTTCCCTCGTGGCTCAGAGAAGAGCTCCAGAGCAGCAGCTGGAGCTGAGACAGTGGTGCTTGGCCCCAGGCCACTGAATCTCAGCCAACACACACATACACACAGGACCCCCAGGAACGTCAGAGACACTTAAGGCTGTCTCATTCTCTCCTGCCCCTCCATTTAACACTATAGTATCAAAAACACTATAGTGACAGTGATGAGATGGGGTGTGCCATCAGGGCTAAAGGGCATAAATGGACTGCTGAAATGAGCCTAAACCCTGGCCAGGATGTTCTCATCGGTCCTGTCTGAACTTTGACTAGGGAGAATGATGGTAATTGTAGTCTCATGCTGATGCAGCTCCCGTCTGTTTTAAGTACTGACACTTCACACCAGGACCTGAGTACACTGAAGGCCTGGACAGCATGAATGGATTAGCGACAGGAGTGAATTACTGATAAACACACATGCTCGCCTTGCTCATCTCTTCAGAGGAATGATTGTAAAACATTGTACATTTTAAAGCATTGTATATTTTGGGTCTGGTTGGGTGGGATCATTGTGGAATAGACATGAGCTCAGCCGTGACAGCATTAGTGTACAGGACAGAGCTCTGTTTGACTAGGGCGCGTAAAGAACGCCCGTCTGCAGCCCCTCTCTTCTCCACACACCAGGACTATGCACAGAGAAGTTTGAGACGTACGTGTATATGCAAGAGCGGAGTGAGGTAGGATAAAGTCTAGTCTCCAGTGATAATGCTGACAGAAGAGTCTGTCTTAAGTAAATTATTAGCTCCAATCTAAAAATTATTTTATATATGCACTTTTCCCCATTTCAGTCTTAATTCTGAGTGCACACTGTGTGACCAGATGCGAGGCAGCTCATGCAAAAACCGTGACAGTTCTGTTCTATGTAAGGAGCTGTGAGTGATAGAGGGAGAAAGAGAGGAGAGGGGCTGCACTATGAACCTGTGGTAAGTCCTGCCATCATGAGATGCTGTCTACTTTTATTTTTTATTTTGTAAAAAAAAAAAAAATCTTTTAAAAACACCCAACGCTGTATCATCTCTAATAAACTCTTAGAGAGGTTGGAAATCAGTGTCTCTTTTTTTTTATTTCTAAGTTCGCGATGTGTAGTAAAGTAGGGCTGCACAATATGTTCTTTTATCGTTATCACGGTATTGACCTTTGCAGTACTTATAAAGAAAGTTTGTTGAATGGCTAACACGCTTCAAATTTCCATGTTTGTCTGAAGAACATGGCATCAAACCCAGGCTGAATCTCACATGGCACTGTAGCTAAATAGTGTGCTATATAAGTTTAGAAATTCTGGCGTCTGCAGTCAAATAGTGCACTGTTTGTTGACTGAGATTGTGGATGAATCCCAAATGGCTATTTTTAGTGATATTATGCGTTATTGAGGTGCAGGAGTCAGTATTTAAATTCCTATGTAGCTAGTGCACTATGTAGGGAGCAGGGAGCCATTTGAGATTCAGCCCCAGCGTGGGTAGAGGGGCGCCGGTAGATTGGCAGAAGACGACTTTCGGTGGTTATGTGGTGAACAAAAAGTACTTATAAAATGAAAACAGTTTAATGCAAAAGCTATGTTACGATATGTTCACTGTTATACGACAAAAAATTTAAAACTTCATGAAATGAGTGCAAAACAGTGATGGACCGAACGGACTTCTTAACATTCAACGCTCCATGGTTGCCTGGCAACGATACCACAATGTAAAGGATCTACATTTCTTGGCGGAGTACTCGTTCTCATTCAGGTTGACTTTAAGTACATTCTGTTCTGTTGGGTGATGCTCAGAAATCAGTTTCAGACCTTTGCTCATTCAGTCTGTTCAATGAAAGAAAATTCATTCACAAACTTGCCTTTTGTCTATTAAAGCAATAAACCATGAGAGGCCGTGCGTTACTGCACTTTTCTCAAAGGGTCTCAGGCACAATGCAGAGCAGAGCTTTTATGAAAAGGCAGACAACATAAAGTTAGATAAAACACAATTGTTCAGTAAATAATTTTAGTTATTATTAATAGTAATCTACATAAACAAGTACTTCACCAAGAAATGTAGTTCCTTTAGGGTATCGTATTGACGCCATGTGATGCGTTCGGAATCTCTCCCCATTACAGAAATAGGGCACTGTATAGTAACTACTTTGCAGTGTTTGAAATCTCGACTGTAAATTTCGTTCTCCGTATTCCTTTGGGAACTGCTGTTATTTATATGCATGCAGCCACATATATGGACATTTTGGTGGAAAGCTGTTTTTGCTTGTGATCTCATAGGTTTGCTTGTGATCCTAATACGTTCATGTACGTGAATCGTGTTAATCATCTTCGATTATTCACAGGCGTTTGTGGCATTGATGAGAGCAAACCACCACAGAGAAAGATACAGGGTCATGGTGAACTTTAACTTCGCTAATGCAGCGATTTTGACCACCGGAGGACGCTGAGGTGGAGTGAGCAAGGAAAACACATTCACTAATTTAGCTGACTAGCGGTCATAAGTTTAGTCAATCTGTGCCTCGAAAAGTTTTTTAATGTAAAACTGTTTAATGTAAAATATGCATTGCCTGTTTAGTAAGTATCGTTATTTTGTTAGTTAAGATATTTATTTACATTTGTATATAAAAGTGTCGTGTAGCGCCCTCTGCTGTGTGCTTCAGTTCTCACTCTGAGGACGCCTCCCTCCAAGCTCTTGGGCTGCGTTCCATTCCACAGGGTCCCTGAGCAGTGCTGTTATGTTCCCTGTACACTGAAGTTCGGAATGTCGGTTAAGGGAACTGCAGTTAACGAAACCTTTATTCAGAGCCCCTCTACAGCGTCATCATCAAACATACATCTTCAAAAGATATTAAATAACTGTTGGGTTTCCTGCAGCTTTCTGTGAAGTGATAAACCGTTGTTCACTGCTCCCTGTGAAGTCTGAAGTTCCCTTTTAACTGAACTTTTTCACTCCCTGTGGTTTCAAATCACCCTTGAATGTCTGAATACCCTGTATAGTCCACTTAGCAGGAAACTACGAAGGCGACTGGAATGCACCTTCAGAGCTTCTTCTACTGCTTTAGTAAGACACTGTTGCATTATGGTATACAGTGAAGCCTTGCTGTTTTTCTGTATACTCCAATGTGTGATGCATTATAAGTATTCGATAGTGAATGATTTTCTATCACGTTTTCTTAGTGTTAAAATAAAGCATCTCGGATGCCCAATTTCTGAGTTATTGCTGAATTAAATACTCGTCAGGAGACGAGGAACTTAACATAAACATTGCAAGAAGTTCTGGAGATAAATGAGAAAGTTAGTTAAAGATCTCCTTCTGCACTGATAGATGCTGAGAGGTTTCTCAGATGTAAAATAGAGCAATGTAGATTTAGTTTTAATTGTTGACGGTCATCTTGGTTTATAAATATCTAAATGACAGCTAGTAGTTTCCAAAATCAATAAAACGAATCAACAACTTAAACATTTTTAATGTAAAAGAATACGATCATTTCCTGAACACAAAACAGCATAAACCATTTTAACACTGCTGTTATATTTTTAAGAGCTTTTAAACTCGAGTTATAGGAGTTTAAAACGGCACCTCATCTACGTCCATGACGTCAGTGAGCGCCAACAGCCAATGAGCTGCTCCGCTCGCCAATCAATTATCACGCTAGCAGTAAAGCCCGCCTCCTGCTGCCCAAAATCCGTTTGCTGTAGAAAAAAGGAAACATATAGGTAAGATTTCTTAGTGAAATACATCCTTCTACTTTCTAAAATTAAAGACACGTTCTGGGCGAGTGATTAGAAACTATTTTAACTTTTAGTTTTTAGCCTTGAGTGCCATTTACTCCCATTCATTTAGGCGAGCGCCCTCTGCTGTTTATCAGTCCTGTTGTGGATATAACGGGGGAGTAGGAAGTGGCCAGGCCCCTCATAAACCGGCTCTGGTAGTAATTCCTCTCTCTACAAGTTTTCTGATGAAGTGTCCGAAAAGTTTTTTTGGTCACGCCCAAATCAGTTCACTGTGTAGCGAATGCTGTATAATGAATGAGGAGATTCGCCCATCTTTTTTTTGTTATATAATAATGAATATATCATAACATAGCACTGTTTAATGCAAAAACCTTCGTTTTGTAAGTAGTTTGTGGTCACCAAATTGCCACCGCGAGTCTTATTTAGCACCAAACCATATAGTTTCAGTCCTAAAATCTGACAACTTCTTTTCTTTTCTAGAACTGGGCTGGTCAGCTAGCTAACCTGCTAAACAACTCATCATTTAACATCACAGACTTGCATCGAAGTAGTTCCGATTTAATTAATTGATAAAACGGTAATATAACAGTCTATAGAAAGTCACTTGAATGGCTTACACGCTTCAAATATTCGTGTTTTAGTCAGAAGTAGCATCAAACCCTGTCTGAATCTCAAACGGCTTCCCCACTCCCTACACAGAGTGCTAGAGAAATTGGAGCTTCTGGACGTTCTTCTCCTGATTCAGCGGTCTATGGTTGTCACAGTGGGTGGCGCTGTCGCCTCACAGCAAGAATGGCCTGGGTTCGATTCCCGGCTGGGTGACCAGGGTCATTTCTGTGTGGAGTTTGCCTGTTCTCCCCGTGTCTGCGTGGGTTTCCTTCGGGTACTCCGGTTTCCTCCCACAGTCCAAAAACATGCAGTCAGGCTGAATGGACATGCTGAATTGCCCCGAGGTATGAGTGACTGTGTATGTCTGTCTGTCTGCCCTGCGATGGAGTACTGTTTATGGCGAGTATATAACAACATGACATGTCCGCTCTCGGGTTTAAGAACACACTTCACCGTGATAAACTCGCAGTAACGCAGGGCCTCTCGTGGCTTTATTGCTTTATTTTAGTATGATGATTTCTCTGTCCACATGGTGGCAGTGCAGGCTTACACAGTGCTTATATTGTTCCGTTCTCTCTCTCCTGTCTCTGGTGAGCTGTTATTCACTCACACAGAAACACCTTGGTCGTTTTTTTGCTGGCCTCTGACACAGAACCCACTCTATAATGCTTTACTGCTTGCACGGGCTGCTGGACCACCAAAGAGTTCGCAGCGCTACTCAGTAAATGGGACTGTATACCGTAGTGCACTGCACTGACAGAGATGAATATCTGCTCTTGAGCTGGATAGAAACTCAGCGGTAAAAGTGATCTCTGTGTCTAGAGCCAATGTACTGTACTGTAAGCTTCCACTGGGGATGAATGTGAACTGAATTTAGCAAAGGTTTGGGCACCCCATATTGCCTATACATATATATATATATATATATATATGGTGGGTGTATATATATATATACATATATATATATATATATATATATATCTATATATATATAGGCAATATATATACATAAATAATGTAGCACATGTCTTATTTTTTCCAATATGTTAATTTCAGAAAATAAAGGAATTGTGCTCAAAAAATGCCATATTTAAGTTTGATTTGATCACTTATTTATAGCCAAAAAAAAGTTATAATAGCCAAAAAATGTTAAAGTGCATTGCCGTTAGCTTCGTGCTAACATACTGCTAGAATCCCACAGTAGGGCTAGCAGAAATTAGCAATGTCGTACAGTTTTTTTTTGTTTGTTTTTTTTTGACTGAGTTTTTTCAGAGAGAGAGAGAGAGAGAGAGAGAGAGAGAGAGAGAACTTATAATATTAAAATATGGTAATAATTGTATTATAATATTATATATAATTGCAATATTATAGTTATTATTGAAGGCTTCATTTATCTAAGACTGCATGCCCTGCTTCATAAAAACCTACGCTCACAGACAAACTGAAAGAAAAGGAAAGAACAGAATCTAAATATTGTGCCTCTCTTTGTTATGCTGGAGCTTCATCATTTGTGCTCACTATACAGATTCTTTACTCTTTATTATAAGCACTCCTTCCGATTCTGCAACAATTTTTTTATGCATTTTTTTACTACATTATTTGTTATTATTTACCACATTATGTGTTCAGGTTACTACATTATACTTTTTTGTTACTCAATTTATAATATTATAAACAGCACATAATGTAATACCTTTACTACATTATGTGCAAAAATCCTATTAATGACTGGTTCAAGATTTTATTACATTATCAGGAAAAAAGGCTTTTATTACATTTGCCATATTACATTATGTGCAGTATTACATTATGAGCTGCTACGGATGCCCTTGTTTGTGTGTTCTTAAGGTCAGAGTTTTCCTCTCCTACCTGTAATGCTATCTTTGTAGAGTGTTGTACAGGGAGGGAGGCAGCATGTGGAGGTTATGACAGGCTATTTTAGGAGCCATGAGAAAGCTCTCTTGACCCAGTGAGCGTACATGGCGGACCATGTCAGGAGGGGCACTAATGGCAAAATCACATGGTGATGTGGAAGAATTTTACAGATGGTGTCTCATTTAAACACACTTCCTGACGGCCTTTAAGCCTGTCCTCATTTAATGGTTTTGATTCTTCCATTTACAAAAGCATGGCCTCATTTCTTTTAAAAGTTTTAGTTGACATTAAAGCGCATTTACACAAATTATGCAGTAATTTTATGTATACGCCTGAGCTGATACATGGGGGGAAAAAAAAAAAAAAAAACAGGATGGCTATCCTTTTCCTCTTTCCTCTTCCTCTGGCTGTGAGGTTCTGCTTTGCCCCACCACTGCCCCTGTCCTGCCCTTTTTCAGTGGCCATGGGCCTGTGGAAGCTGCTGCTAGGTGTCTGGCAGCTGGAGTTCCACCGTCTCATCCTGGTGCTCTTCATCTTCTGTCTGTTCTCCGTGGCCTTCCTGGCTTACTACATCAGCAACAGCCCCAAAATAAAGGAGGCACCTCTGTTGCCCTAAAGTCACTACGGTGAGGTGGTGGCCACAGGGGACTGGATACAGTCAGCCCCCCTTTTCCAACCCCCTTTTGGCAGTCACCCGAGGGCAGTAAAACCAGTAGATAACTTCCTCACAGAGCCTGTGGTGCTAGTATTTGTGTTAGTATTAAGGAGTGCATCTAGTCTGAGCTTGGACAGTGTGGCCACCTTGTGGCCATCTTTTTCAAAACCACTCAAGGGCTTCCCGCTCTTCCTTCACTCCAACCTTGGTCTGTGGAACTACTGCATCAATCCTGCTGCTCCACTGCTCTACATCACCAAGCCTAACGAGGTGGAGCAAGGGCCACTGCCAGGGGATGACTGGACCGTTTTCCAGTCGAACCACAGCACCTATGAACCTGTCCTGTTAGCCAGCACCAAGTCATCAGAAGCCCTGGCTCACTTGGGAGTTCTCTTTGGCAACAACCTTTCATTCTGGCTGCATAAGTTGATTTTTGTAGATGCTATTGTGTATCTAACAGGAAAGAGACTCTGCCTATCTCTGGAAAGACACATACTTGTGGATGTAGATGACATCTTTGTGGGCAAGGAAGGAACACGCATGAAGGTGTCAGATGTGAAGGTCGGTGTCTGTTTTAATTTGTATACTTTTATACACTTAATTGTACAGGGATTGTTGCTTTAAAATGTAAGGTCAGTTAAGTGCTTTTGTTTGTTTCTTTGTTTATTATTACCATATTTTCCCAAAGACTGTTTCCCCCATCCATGATAGATCTCTTGGCTGGGCTTTTGTTTCATTAGTCACCCCTTGTTTGTCTTTTGTTTAATCTTTAATTAAACCCAGAAATCTGCTCCTTAGATGGCCTTAAATATATTTACTAAAATAAAGTGCAGTCTCCCACTGCAGAGGCTGTTCTGCACGAAAGCAGGTGCTTCTGGTCCACTGTTTCCCCACCTGCTCCACTGAGGTGTAGAACAGCAGGCCAGGCAGATGATGCTCTAAGCAGCGAAGTGTGACTGGATGGAAAGGGCCACACAGCAAACACTCGTAATGATTGCACTTGTTAAAGCATGCCACTGGGATAATAGGCTTATTTGGACGAGGTGCTTATTAACCTACTGTTTATTGCTGCCTTTACCCGAAAGGCCTGATTACGCTGATTAAGTTAGTGTGTTCGAGTCCTGCTACACTTGTAGGAATCCCTCAGACTTCATTATCAGATAAAAGAGAGTGTTATTTTAGCCATTCACAGAAATGCAAACCACATTGCCGCCTGCAAAATCCTTGAGGGGCCGTTGACTCTTAACAGTAGTACATGGAGCACACTTGAACCACATCAGCGTGTATTTTAACACTATGAGAGATATCGCCTGGAGGTCCTCCTCTCTCAAACGAACAAAGCAATTTAAAGCCTTTTAATGAGAAATAATAGGATAATTAATCAAACCTTAGAACTGTTCTCACAACTAGTTAATACTAGCCCCCGCTCTTAGAATAAGAGTCCTTGTCGAGAAACACACATAAGGGGGTTTCTTTTAAACTTAATTTACCTAAATCTGGCATTAGATTCTTTGTAGAACTGGATATAATGAATTTAAAAACTGAATGTGAACTGATGCCACAATATTTAATAACTAAACTAAAATAAAATGAGATTAAAATAAAATTCTTGTGTGCCTATAAAAAAAGACTGTTTCTAAGCCTTTCAGTGCACAAAAATGTGCTTGCAGTTCTGATGTAAGTTAAATAAATCAAAATGATTTTTTAAAAAGACTTATATTCACACATTTTGGTATAAATGTATTACTTCTTTTGCTAGTGTATGCTTTCATTTTTTTCTATTAACTGATTTTGCTGATATAATTTTTGCTTCAGGAATCACTCTTTTAACAGTTTAAAAGGAATGAGACAAACATTGCTCATAATGTTGGATATGCCAGTGCAGTACCGCACTCAGTATGACGTGTTCTGCCATTGTTTAGGCGATTCTCGAGCCACAGAGTGGGTGTGGCTACATGCCAAAAGACCTGTCGCTCTAAATACGTTGACTAATAGGTACTGGAGGTGAAAACCCTATTCTAAGACCCACCCCTGGGAAAATGTGCCAAAGGACAGAAGCAAAAGAAAGATGCCAGAAGCAAAAAATGTATCAGCAAAATCAGCAAATAGAAAAAATGAAAGCGAAGGCTGGCAAAATGAGTAAAAATTTATATCAAAATGAGTACTAAACTTTTTTAAAAGTTTGATGTATTTCTCATTTTTTGTATTTGCAACATATCTGAAAAATTTGTCTGTACTTGTGTCATATCCAGTCAGACACACACTATTTTAATAATAATTTATTGATACTTTATCTCTTATTGTCATCGTGGTGTCCAATAGCTTTATCAGACATCACATTTTATATCTATATCGTGCAGCCCAAATTGGCACCACTGTGTTGCATACACAGAGGATGTTTAGATCAGAAAAAAAAACATCTTGCAAAGGTCCTTAATTGTTGTACTGGTTATGGAGTGTTAATTGATGTGCAACTTATAGAGCTCATTCTGCTGAAAAAGTCATATACAGTTTAGATTTGTGGAGCGAGATGCCGCATCTTACTGGGGAAGATGTGTATTAGAGTAACATACTGGCCACTTGCACTTGGATGTTGATATTTCTAATGTATTTCCCATGACATTTCTTTAACACAAGCCCTACTCACGTGCTTTTACTGTTATATAGTACTTGTATAGAAGGAAGTGTAAAGTATTTGCTGCCTAAAAGGGACAGTGTCTACTGAGTAATAGAAACTTGTTCCCACCACTGACAAAGTCCTTCCCCTGCAATTTCTCAGGAGTTCAGTCATGCCAGTTCTAATACTTTCCTCTGATGGCTACATACTACAGGAAACTAAAGTGATATAGATAGATAAATGTACCTTGTTGATCCCTAAAGGGGAAGTTTAGGTACACCAACAGCGCAGAACATTGTATACGCAAAATATATGAGAGAAGACATAGTGAGATATAAACTGTATGTTAAAATATAAAGGACAGGAAAATAGTGGACAGGTTTGTATGCTAGCATATGTAAAAGTGATTGTCATAATGGTGAGAAACAACATCAGCAGGCCATTATCCAGGCAAGCTGCTGTGTAAGAGAACATCTTGCAAATCATGTCTGTTCACCACATCTGCAGTGTTCATTCAGTCATGATGATGTCTAAAGTCCTGTCTTATGTAGCATCTTTCCTAAAAGAAGACTTGATGTTGGCCCAGATGAATGTGACAACGGTGTGTAAACATACAGTGTGGCTGCTAAGTACTTTGATGCAAGAGTGAAATTCACAGTTTTACTGCTGGATTCTGTGATGATGAAAAATAGTAGAATATATCATACCTTAATCGTTATAATGACACCAGTCTTTGCAAAATGGACATCCCAGAAATATATATAAAAATGAGCCTCTAACAAACATTTGCTGTGAACTTCCCGAAGGATTTCAAATATTAAGAGTGTTTAGATAATTCAAGGCTTTCCCATAATCCAACAAGCATTTCATTTTTGGTGAAAAATTGTGTAGAGCCTTTCAAGGATTCACTATTGTGTTTTCACTATTATAGAACTTATGTTGCCATCACAATAAATAGCAGTAGAACAACAGTGTTGTATTTTGTCGTCCAGCCCTAAGCACCGTCCTAAACTAATGCCTCGATTCAACCTCACAACATACAATTTCCATTGCTATTGTGATCATTAGCTCTGATAATTAACCATTTAGGGATAATTTATATAAGTACATTTTTGTATTATTTATCACAGTGTGATTTTATATCCCCCTTAGTATCATTCATCTCTACTGCAAATGTGGCTTTTCATTCTTACTCATTGGTGGGAGTAAGCACTGACAATAAGACTTTAAATTCAGCAGGCCCCTCTGCTTATGTAAGGAACCCAGAGATATGCTCTCCTGAGTTTACAGCAGGTCTGAAGCAATTTGAGAAGAGCTTGAACCTCATGCAGTATGGCAGGAACTCTCTTGCTGGTCCATTACATGTCAGAACACAGTGCACACAAAACCTACATGTATCAACATGGACATTATCTTTTTTCCACTGAAAGAGGAAAAAATGTAAAGCCCTCGAAAGTGATTAGTATTTATTGGGAGGTGAAATAGATGAGGGGAAGCAGTGCTACACCTGTTTTCATGTTTCATGTTCCGTTTCATTAACTGGGATCATTCTAAATTATGTGTGCTCTGCCACCTGCTCTCAGCTCGAAGCCTGTGGGCTGTAATCCAGCATTTCCCAATCCAGTCTTCAGGGAGGACCAGACAGTCCACCTTTTTGTTCTGTTCCAGCATCTTGATTGTTCTTGACTGTGCTTGGTTCAGGTGTGTTGGGAACAGAGATAGAGCAAACATATGGACCATTTGGTGATTAGTATTCACTTGTGACACAAGATCAACTGTCAGCCTTTTTTAAATTAAGTAATTTATGTATTTATTTTTAATTTGGCTTACACATTATGAAAATGATTTTATAACATAAACACAAGTCTGCCAATTAAACACGCACTGCATTTACTTGTATTTTCATTGCATTGTATTAGGGCTACCCACCAGCCTATGTGTTTCATATCAGTGAGTGTATTTAGCGTGCATAGTGTAAGCTTCAGGTAAAGAGCAAATACACAGTGTTATTGCCTTTGATTTCTGTTTTAATTGGCTGTTAAAATTTTGGGGAGATGGCTGTACTTGTTAGAACTAATGGTCAAATCTAATGTGATTATTTTATATATAATATATATACATATAATTATATTCATATGTATATATATGTACCTCTAGTAATCACTTCTCGAGCAGTGCTGTTGCATATCGGTCACAAACGAACCTGTCTAATGGAGGCCTAATCGTGTCTGTTCTCGCTGCGTGTGTGCTGCCTCAGCATTGAGTCTTAAGCACTAAAGCTGATTTCCACCCACTCGCTCACACTTCACACATACACTCAGAATGCCAATATGACACGCACACATTGACAGAATCCTTTCCAAACAAAAACATGGCACTGTCATAGGATTTGACCTTTGCCACTAGTCAGTTTGTGAAATTTCTGTCCTGCTAGATCTGCCCTAATCAGCTGTGCATTAGCTTATCTACAAAGCTGTAGTTCACACAAACTTACAGAGCTGAGTGCTGAAGTGCATAGCACTTAAAAATCTCCTGTCCTCTGTTGCCTCCAAACTGCATCTGGAAGCAACACTGGTACAAGAACTGTGTGTCGGCAGCTTCATGGTCAAGCAGCTGCACACAAGCCTAAGATCAGTATGCGCAATGCCAAGCCTCTGCTAGAGCAGTGTAAAGCACACCGCCACTGGACTCTGGAGCAATGAAAATGTGTTCTCTGGAGTGATGAACCATGCAGGCTTCATAAGGAGATTTGTGCCGGTGTCCACCAATCACTGCCCAGTCCAGCAGAGTGTAAGAATTGGGGAAAATGATTTTGCTGCTCTGCTCCGAATGGCTCCAGTGTCTACGGAGAAGGATGCGGTTGCCATGGTGACAGGCTGGGCTGTAACCTCTGGCCCTAGCATCCACAGGCTCTATTGACATTTTCTCTCGCTCTTTCTTTATCTCTTTCTCTTCCTCTCTCGATCTCTTGCTCTTGTTCTCTCTCATGCTTTCTCTCTGTCTTTCTCTCGCTTCTTTATCTTCTCACCTCACCATGTATTCTGTACCTAAAAGGGTGTTTTTTTGATCAGGTTTTAGAGTAGATAAGACCCTTTGAGTTTCTAAGGCAGTTAATCATGTCTGAAATAAGCTACATGCCGAGCTATTGCTTTAGTAGTTTAAGGGATTGCAGCCCATAAAATAACTTACGGTTGAATTTATGATTCATTTCTTTGCCTGTTCAAATATTTTTTGGGCTCTAAATTCTTAATGATCTGCAGGAGCAGTTTGCAAACTTTTTTTAAAAAGCGTAGGTGTCGGTGTGTCAAAGTGAAAAGTACTTTCAAAACAAATATATTCAGTGTAGCACCATCTCGCTCAACCCCACCCAGCGCTCTGATCTTGACTAGAATCAAGATTGCCGCACACATTGGGGGATTACACAGACACATTGAGCAAACACTCTCAAGGCAGAGCAAACAGTGGATCCATGCACGCTCAAGGACACCCACCGGTGGCTCTTAAATCAGTGTGCGATGGCATCTCTTATCCATGCGTCAGTCTCTCTCTCTCTCTCTCTCTCTCTCTCTCTCTCCCTCTCCCTCTCCCTCTCCCTCTCTCTCATTCTCTCTCTCACTCACTCACTCATTCATTCTCTCTCTGTCTCTCTCTCTCTCTCTGTCTCTCTCTGTTTCTCTCTCAGCATGAAGTGATTTGTGATGCCGTAGCGGCTATCGCTCTATGTTTGTGGGTGATTTGTGGCGGAGCAGTAGGTATCTCTCCCTGTTGTCTGATTTGTGCCAGCTCACTGCTGTTATTCATTTCTCTTCTCATATCTCTTCTGAATTGAGGAGCTTGATAGCAGGGTCATTTTGTGTTTTAAGCGCCACGGCACAGGTCATTTGCACAACAGCTGCAGCTTAAGAATGTTTCTCTCTCTCTCCCCCGACATTGAACAACAATATAGACACATACACATTTCTTTAACTGACCAACAACAACATAAACCACACAAATAGACCCTTTCCTGGAGGGCTCGCATCTCCCATGATCCTCCATGCAGATGGCCACACCTCATGAGCATCTAGACGCCAGCACCCACCAGTTGTGGGACGCTGCAGTGCATAAATGAGCTGTTGTGTGAAGAGCAGAGGTAATCTTTGGTTATACACACTGTATGATTAGAATGGACATGCTGTGGAAATAGGAATTGTCATAGTTTGTTGCACCAATGAGGATTACATTAAACAGAGTTCAGAGCACAGAAGCTACTTGAGTGCTGATAGCTCCCCCTTGTAGGGAGAATCTTCAGAGGTGCTCTATATATGTGGTTTTACTTAAAGAGAGATTTTCTGCAGAGAACACCCATTTTTTCATTTACATTTCGTAAATTGAAACCATCTAAACTGGAAGTTTAAATTTAATCCCTGAAAGAAGTTTATATCTGAGTTAATGGTGCAACAGGATTAAATTTAATCTAGATTTACTGTAAAAGTAATTCAGGATTAACATGACAGTTTAAACGTAACTCTGATTAATTTTAAAAGGGGTTTAAAGTTGCAACAGGATTAATAGATGAACCTTGATTTATTCCAAGTTTAAAGTAGCTTGTCCACCAGATCTGGCTGTATTAGTCTTACTGTCACCACCTGGATATTCCTGTTTAAGCTTTTAACTGATCACACAATGAAGTTTATTACCTGACACAAGCTACTCCAGGGACCTGCGTGTGGGTCAAAACTTTATTTTCTCATTCTCTTAACTACATACCTTATCTATTGTTGACCTATTGGTTATAATATTTACTGATGTAATTAATGGATATTAGCTACTGAAGTCTTAATATTCGTTTGACATACTGCATGATGTTGCCTGGATGAACAATAAACCTATAAACCTAAATTCCATTCACTTTTTGTGCTTCTGTTTGCAAATTATTAAAAATGCACAAGAGATGAATAAAACCCTCCATGAAAAACGGACACAGAAGATCGTGTACCCTGCCCTGGAGAGGGTCACCGGGACCTACCCCTGGAGCCAGGCCTGGCGGTAGCGTCCCTTGGCGAGCGCCTGGTGGCCGGGCAGCCCACGTAACCCGGCCGGGCTCAGCCCGAAGAGGCAACGTGGGGGGACCATGTGGGCCCAGTACCCGCAAGGTCCAGCATGGGGGAGTGGTGCAGTGCCGTACGGGCAGTGGGAGATTGCAGGGGGGCCCTTGGTGGCCTAGGCCCCTGCGGCAGAAACTGGCTCTTGGTACGTGGAATGTAACCTCACTGGGGGGGAAGGAGCCGGAGCTTGTGCGGGAGGTTGAGAGGTACCAACTAGATATAGTTGGGCTCACCTCCACCCACAGTGTCGGCTCTGGAACCAAACTCCTGGATAGGGGTTGGTCCCTCTCCTACTCCAGGGTTGCACAAGGTGAGAGGTGCCGGGCGGGTGTGGGGATACTCACGAGTCCCCGGCTGGCGGCAGTGCAGTTGGAGTTTGTCCCGGTGGACGAGAGGGTCGCTTCAATGCATATTAAAATCGCAGAGAGGAAAACTCTGACTGTTGTGTGTGCTTATGCACCAAACAACAGGTCGGAGTATTCGGCCTTCTTGGAGCAAGTGGGCGGGGTTCTGGAGAGGGCCCCGCCTACAGACTCCATAGTCTTACTGGGAGACTTCAATGCTCATGTTGGCAATGACTGGGAGACCTGGAGAGGCGTGATTGGGAAGAACGGCCTGCCCGATCTAAACCCGAATGGTGAATTGTTATTGGACTTCTGTGCCAGGTATGGATTGTCCATAACGAACACCAAGTTTGAACACAAGGATGTTCATAAGTGTACATGGTACCAGAGCTCCTTGGGTCAAAGGTCAATGATTGACTTTGTTGTCGTTTCATCTGACCTTGGACCATATGCCTCAAGGAGGTTCTGGACAACTGTCCGGTGACTCAGGAGCAGTCGGGGTGGCTGCGCCCAAGCTGTATTCGGCAGGGGTGGAGAAACTCGGACTTCAAATGAGAATATTGTCGGTCGGTGGAAAGAGCACTTTGAGGAACTCCTTAATCCGGGAGACATGCCTCCCTCACGGGAGTCAGGGCCAGAGGCCTGTGGTGTGTCAAGCTCCAGTTCCCTGGTGGAGGTCACTGAGGTAGTTGGCAAGCTCTTCAGTGGCAAGGCACCGGGGGTGGATGAGATTCGTCCGGAGATGCTTAAAGCTCTGGATATTGTGGGGCTGTCGTGGCTGACACGCCTCTGCAATAGTGCAAGGACCTCGGGAACAGTGCCCTTGGACTGGCAGACCGGGGTGATGGTCCCTATTTTCAAGAAAGGGGACCGGAGGGTGTGTGCCAACTATCGGGGTATCACACTGCTCAGCCTCCCTGGGAAAGTCTATGCCAAGGTGCTGGAAAGGAGACTTCGACCGATAGTTGAACCTCAGATTAAGGAGGAACAATGCGGATTCCGTCCTGGCCGTGGATCAATGGACCAGATTTTCACCCTCTCACGGATTGTTGAGGGGGCATGGGAGTTTGCCAACCCAGTCTACATGTGTTTTGTGGATTTGGAGAAGGCTTACGACCGTGTTTCCCGAGATATCTTGTGGGAGGTCCTCCGGGAGTATGGGGTGCCGGGGTTACTACTCCGGGCCATTCAATCTCTGTACGCCCGGAGTGAGAGCTGTGTTTGTATACTCGGCATTAAGTCGGACTCTTTCAGTGTTAGCGTTGGACTCCGCCAGGGTTGTGCCCTGTCTCCACTCCTGTTTGTGATATTCATGGACAGGGTATCAAGGTGTAGCCAGGGTCAGGAGGGCATTATGTGTGGAGGCCGGAGGGTGGCGTCTCTGCTATTTGCAGATGATGTTGTTCTTTTGGCTGGATCACATGGATGCATCCAGCGCGCACTGGAGCGGTTTGCAGCTGAGTGTGAAGCGGTTGGTATGCGGATCAGCACCTCCAAGTCTGAGTCCATGGTCTTAGCCCGGAAAAGGATGGCATGCCCACTCCAGGTAAAGGGAAAAGACTTGCCCCAGGTGGAGGAGTTTAAGTATCTCGGGGTCTTGTTCATGAGTGAGGGAAGAGGGATCGTGAGATCGACTGCAGGCTGGGACAAGCGGCAGCAGTAATGCAGTCGCTGTACCGGACTGTAGTGGTGAAGAGGGAGCTGAGCCATAAGGCGAAGCTCTCTGTTTACCGACCGGTCTACATCCCGACCCTCACCTATGGTCATGAGCTGTGAGTAATGACCGAAAGAATGAGATCGTGAATATAAGCGGTGGAAATGAGCTTTCTTCACAGGGTGGCGGGCTACACTCTATTTGATAGGGTGAGGAGCTCGGCCATCCGGGAGGAGCTCGGTGTAGAGCCGCTACTCCTCTGCATTGAGAGGAGCCAGCTAAGGTGGTTCGGGCATCTGATCCGGATGCCCCCTGGACGCCTCCCGGTGGGGGTGTACCAGGCACGGCCTACTGGAATAAAACCCCGGGGTCGTCCTAGGACCTGCTGGAGGGATTATATCTCCAAGTTGGCCTGGGAGCGGCTTGGGGTCCCCGGGAATGAGCTGGAGGAAGTTGCGGGGGACAGGGTCATCTGGGATTCTCTGCTCTCCCAACTGCTACCGCGACCCTATCTGGACTAAGCGGTTAACGATGATGATGATGATGATGATGATGAAGAGATGAATATGTTGGTGAAAGATGAAGTTGAGTTCTTAAATTTTCTGTCCAGTTTTTTGTCCATTTTTGTTTAATGAGCATTACTTCGATTGTACAGGTTTGGTATCATACACATTATTTCTGTGTATGTGCTTGTGTTTTGTTTCATATCTGTATCACTTCTCTCCTCTGCTATCAGTAGAATCCCCTTTTTGTCCTTGACTTAGTTTATCTGAGCTCCAGAGAGCACACTGACATTCTCCTGTTGAAACTGAGGGCACCCTGGTGTAAAGTGGCTGCTGGAGTGGGATATGGCCCACAGGCAGGCAGACAGTGCAAGAGTCTGCTGTGAATATAAACCAGGCTGCCCCTCCGTTCCCTAATTCTTCTGTCACATCCCGTCCTTACACCAGACACTGACGTGCTCAGCTCTCTCCACTGCACTGGTCAACAAAGAAGACAAAGCTCCTTCATCAGAGCTTAATGAGCCTGCAAACGGCTCTCCTTAGCAAGGACGTCGACTAGGACACACTCGCACACGCTCTGTCCTCAGATAGGGTCACATACAGAGAGAGAGTGATAGTAATGCCTTGGACCAATAAAGTTTCTAGTCCTAGTATCTAGTACTCAACTAACTTTTTCCTGAAAGTGTGTGTCTGTCGTCCCCATGTGGTGAACATGGAAAATGTTCTGTGCCAGTTGTAGACAATGAATTTTTCATCTTTCTACAGTAATGAGTCATTTACGGAAAATTTATTGAACTGCCATTCAGAATACATTTAGCTCTTACTGAACTTGTGTTTGAGTAGATGTGCTCCTAATCCTTCCTGCACTGGCTCACTATGACTTCACATCAGACATGTTTATTCAGTTTCCAGCCAAAACAGCCGTTAAATACCAGTTATGAATCTTTCAGTCTCCAGAACAGAAGCAGGAAACATATAGTACAACTGTATCCTGCTTACAGAACATGTTCCCAAACTTGTCACGGACAGTTACCTTTCAAAGAAACACTAACATTCTCACATAATTCACAACCAGGCAAGACCTGATAGACCAACAGAACTGTCACAAATAAAAAGTACTTAAATCTTTGAGGAAATCAAACTCCGCAGGGGTTAAATAAATGTAAGGGTGCTCTCTGGCTTTTGCATAGTACTGTACTTCAGACACATGCAGTGTCTGTCTGTTTTGTAAGTAAATCTGCCTATACTTTTGTTGTCATGCTGGATGATATATCATCTATACTGGTATATGGGTAATGGTGTCACATTACAGTACTGACTTTTAATCTTTTATTAATAGATAGAAAATCTCAGTGAAAGCACAGTGTGCGCTATTTTTGGCCTAGTTACACTGTTGTTGATAATTGTTATTGTTGTGTGGCTTTATGCTACTTTTCTTCTTCCTAATGCACCTCTCTTTGCTTGCCTGCTTTAGGAGCATGGGATCCCCACAGATATGGGCTACTCTGTGTTTCCTCACCACTCAGGGGTGTATCCCATGCACGGAAGGTGAGAGAAGCTGTTGCAGCACAAAAACCTGCCTGTGAAGACTAAGTTTGGTTCTTTTCATTTTATTTTTTTTACCTAATTAATTCTAAACCCTAAGAAGTGCTGTTAATCTCAAAAATGAATCAGGTTCTCCTTGTTGCTGGGGAGGATTTCAGGGCTGAACATTATTTTAACAATTCCGGTCACGTTTTTCCAATACTGACACTTATTCTGTTGCACAACGAGGCTGGAGCTCAGCAGATTCACTCTGTTGTACTATGACTCCTTACCAACCACTGTTATGTCCTTGAGCAAGACTATTCTGCTCCCTGCAGGCCATAGTATGACTCTGTCCTCTCTCTGTCTGTGTGTGGCCGTGTGTGTCTGTGCCAAGATCATTAAAGCTAGAAAAACAAAGAGTATCTCCTTGAGAAACCTCAGCTTCTCTCTCTCTCTCTCTCTCTCTCTCTCTCTCTCTCTCTCCCCCTCTCTCTCCCTCTCCCTCTCTCTTTCTCTCTCTCTCTCTCTCTCTCTCTCTCTCTTTCTCGGTAAATGCAGGTATTACCCAGGCAGACGTGCGGACTCTTCACCCACACTATCTTCTATAATGAATACCCGGGAGGTTCTCGCAAACTAGACAAGAGCATCCGTGGAGGAGAGCTTTTCCTCACTGTCCTCCTCAACCCTGTAAGTAGCCACAGGCAGCAGCAGCTGTTTTTATGGCTTTTTTAAAATAAAATGTATTTTATTGCTTTTTGATTGCATAAGCAGGGTGTTTTTATGTGTCCTTTAAGCTGCCCTTGTACCTTAGTTTGTGTGATACCTTCGTGATGTAACTCTTACAGATGGTGTTTAAAAATACTTCTTCTGCCTCTCATTGCACATACAGATCAGCATCTTCATGACTCACCTCTCTAACTATGGCAATGACCGCCTGGGCCTTTACACCTTTGAGTCTCTGGTCAAGTTTGTGCAGTGCTGGACTAACCTGCGCCTACAGACTCTGCCCCCTCTGCAACTGGCAGAAAAATATTTCCAGATTTTTCCAGAGGAGAGGGACCCTCTGTGGCAGGTGAGGAAACTGCACATTCGGATAGGATTAGATTTACATGGGGAGTTGGGGTAAAGTAATTTACCACAGGACATCTGTAATGTTTATGACCACAGAATAAGAAATCTCAGAATGAATGACAGGGAGTGACTACTTAAGTTACACACTGCCTTCACTCCAGAAATGAGTAGAAAATGTCTAAACATTTAATTTAACAATTATATTGTCTACTATAACCGTCTGTCTTGCTGTTTTAATTGAAAGCACTGTGTCATTAGCCAACAGTCAACATCAGTGCATAAAATTAAACGTTTTTTCTGTAATTTTTCGGTTTACCAGCATGTTGATTCACATGAGATTAATATAACCTGAGGTTACCTTTATGGCTCATTTTATAGTAAGATAGAAGGAGCCGGAATCTTTACTGATACGGGAGTGCTCAATCCATAAAACTGACATGGCACATTTGGATGCTACTAAATTCACTGAGAAACATCTCTAAAAATTTACGTTATCCCACACCTCATTTAAAACTCATCCTGTCCGAGCAGGGCTATAGAGGGCAGTAATAGTGTAAAGGTTGTGCCCTATTGTGAGATATTGCCACTGGTGTGCTCTGGTTGCTGTGCTGGAGATCACCACCAGACCCGGAACAGTGTCTCATGGTGTATCACAAGCGTATTATTGTAATTATACAACAGTTTAATTTTTATATATTTTTATGAGCTTATGAGACAATGATGACACCTCAAGAATTTTATTCTGTGAAGAAAAACACTTCCATTAAACAGTCTAAAAGACAGACTTTGCTAAGTTACTGATTGAGTGGAAGATTTTAAAAATGTCATAGAATGCCTGTCAACATCTCACACTATATAGAGTAAACCAACATTAGTTTTCACTGTCATAAATGTGATAAAAATAATCTCTCTCTTCTACCCTGAGGAGGTGTAAAAATACAGGTCTCAGTGCTAACTAGAACTGTTTATTTATTTAAGCACACATATAAACAGAAATTTCCTCAGTGCTTTCAGAGGTAATATTCTTGTGAAATAATGTGTTCACTGTAGTGACCAGTTCTGGATTGTTATGCCATCTCTTATCAGTTTATGGCTGTGTAGCACTCTGCGTCTTCTCTTTTAATTCATTACCTACTCTTTAATTCTTTCAGAACCCTGTCATGACAAGAGATATAGAGACATCTGGTCCAAAGAGAAAACCTGTAACCGGCTGCCTGAATTGAATAGAAAAGTGAATTGTAGCAGAGCTTTAACCTTGAGTTTTTAAAGGAGTACTAGAGGTTCTGTTAATTCAGATTTGTATATAGTCAGTCTAGAACCTAGACTATATATCTAGTGCTGACTTCCATGTGTTGTCAAGAAGGAGAGATGGTTGAGAAACACCCAGAGGAGAAGATTTAAAGAACAAAGACTGAGAAAGAAGTTAGATCAGGCAAGGACGAAGAGCCGGTGAGACATTTCAACGGTAGAGAGACCTCAGAGATCTGATGAGGCAGAAGTCAGCTTCATATTCGCCAGCTTCCTGTTCAAATTTTCCCGTTCCACCTTAAATGGTGCAGCAGTTACATTCTGGCGCTATGTTTGTAATAGCTAATCCGAACTGGTTAACTTTGCAGCAGTAATTGTAGCAACAGTTGCTAACACCTTGCTTGCAGGTGAGGGTAGATATGCTCGGACAAGGTTGAGTTGTACGAAAAAAGCGATGGCAAACCACGAGAGCACATTCAGTGCAAGGGTGTTTATTTAGTGAAAGGTGTCGAGAAATAACAAAATGTTAAGAAAAAAGAAAATTAAACAAATAAACAAAACAACTATTTACAGAATATATTAGAAACTTTGGGGAAGCAACAGTTCTCCTCCAAGTACATTGGCTCAACAATCAACCAACCATCATTCTCTACAGAAATGCACTGCTCCTTAAATTGTCATGCACTGGTCTACCCAACCCAGCACATACCAGTTCTTCACCTCTGCAGGGGGAAACAATTATAACCAGCAATAATAAAAATACACAAAATGAACAAGATCAAATGAGGAAAAAAAAGCATTTCAAACTTTATGAACCCCATGAACCCCCCCTCCAAATGGATCACTCCAACAGGGTTCTACTGAGCATGTCTGAATTTTTTTTCCAGGCATTATTTAAGGACAACTCAAACCAAGCTTGGGCCTTTTCCCAGACCAGGAAGTGCTGCAGTTCATGTAAGTCATGTATGTTCTACACCTGCTGCTAGTATCAAGATGTAAATTCCAGTAGCAAACTTTTACTGTAAAAGGTGATATAATGTACCAAGCTAGCAAAGACTGAGACTACAGTAGAAGTAAACAGCAGTATTAGCTGATAAAATGGTGAGAGAGAAAGTGAATGAACTATTGTAAGACTAGAGCAGGGACGGAATGGGACTGAAATAAGGGGAAATATGAAAGGAAATAGATTTAACTAGGGAAACTAGTTTGTTCGTTCTGTCACATTACCCTCCATCTCTCCTGGATTGCCCAAGGGAGGTAATCGGGAAAGATAATCTGCCATAACATTCTGCTGTCCGGTTCTGTGACAAATTTCAAAGGCAAAAGGCTGCAGTGCCAAATACCATCTGGTGATGCGTGAATTGTGATCTTTCATTGAATTTATCCAAATCAGGGCCTTGTAGTCAGTTTCTAATATGAATTCCCTCCCCAGCAGATAATAACGGAGGCTCTCCAAGGCCCATTTGATTGCAAGGGCTTCCTTTTCCACAGTGGAATATCTCGTCTCTCTCTGCAACAGCTTTTCGACTAAGGTACAATACCGGTTGTTCTTGGCCATCAGTACCTTATAGCAGGACAGCTCCAATTCCAACTGCTGAAGCATCTGCTTGCACGTTTGAACGGCTTGGTAAAGTCTGGGCTGATTAGAACTGGTTTGGAACACAAGGCATCCTTAAGAGCTGTGAATGACCTCTCACAGTCTTCTGTCCAGCGGACTGGATTCCTTTCAGACTTGAGGGTCAGTCCAGTTAGTGGGGCCGCAATCGTAGCAAATTGTGGGATGAGCCGGCGATACCATCCAACCAAGCCAAGGAAAGACCGTACCTGTTTCTTGGTGTGAGGTCTGGGACTATTTCTAATAGCTTCCACCTTGTCCACTTGTGGTTGGATCAAGCCCCTTCCCACCTTCCCACAACCTCTTAAAACACTGTCCATTAGCCGCTGAAAGGTCGCTGGAGCACCATGTAGTCCAAACGACATGACTGTGAAGTGATAGAGGCCCAGAGGAGTGCAGAATGCTGTGTATTCCTGAGAGTCATTTGCCAGTGGAACCTGCCAGTATCCTTTGCACAGGTCAAGGGTTATTATAAACTGTGCACGCCCAAGCTGCTCCAGTAGGTCATCAATTTGGGGCATCGGGTATGCATCAAACCTCAAAATAGCATTGATTTTCCTGAAATTAATACAGACCCGCAGAGACCCATCAGGCTTTGGGACAGTCACAATTGGGCTGCACCATTCACTGTTAGAGGGCTCGATGACTCCTATATCCAACATAGTGTGGATCTCTGCCGTGAGAGGTTCCAGCAGTCTTTCTGGGACTCAATAAGGCCTCTGCCGGATAGGACAGGCATCTTTAAGATGGATGGTATGCTGTGCCAGGTTTGTGCACCCAGATTTAGTTGGAAAATGGAGGGATAACAGTTGAATACCTGGGTTAAACTGATTTGTTGCTGAGGGGCCAAATGGTTCAGTTTAGGATCACGTGAAGACTTCCACGGGGGCAGTTGCTCCATCACATCTCCACCATCCTCTTCCAGTTGCTGGACCAACAGAACAAGGTTTGGTTCTTTTTGCTCCTTCCATTCTCTCATGAGGTTCACATGGTATGTCTGTGATTTCTTTCCCTTTTCAGGATGAAGCACTTCATAGGTCACCGGCCCTTGCTTCCTCAGGACCTCAAAAGGCCCCTGCCACTTTGCCAGAAGCTTGTTGGTGGAGGTAGGAAGCAGTAAAAGGATCTTCTGACCAGGTTTAAATTCATGTCGGCGAGCTTTCTGGTCATACCAGATTTTCTGGTTGTGCTGGGCTTTCTCCAGGTGAAGACGGGCCTGCTCTCTGTAAGACTCTAAGCGATCTCTCATCTGCAATACAAAGCTGACAATGCCTTTCTCCTTATCAACTTCAGTCTTGTCCTCCCACTGGTGGCGCAAGAGATCAAGGGGTCCCTGAACAGACCATCCATAAAGAAGCTCAAATGGGGAAAACCCGGTTGAAGCTTGTGGTACCTCCCGATAAGCAAAAAGTAGGAAGGGCAACCACTTGTCCCAGTCCTTTCCAGTGTCTGACACAAACTTTCTTAACATGGATTTTAAGGTTTGATTGAACCTTTCAACAAGGCCATCAGTTTGTGGGTGATAGGGTGTGGTACGAAGGCCAGTGATTCCCAGATGCTGGTGAAATTGGGACATGAGACGAGAAGTGAAATTTGAGCCTTGGTCAGTAAGGATTTCATGAGGAAACCCCACTCTGGAAAAGAGTTGTACAAGGGCAGCAATTATCTTAGGGGTGGTGATGGAGCATAGAGGAAAGGCCTCTGGAAAGTGTGTGGCATAATCACAGACAACCAATATGTACCTAAACCCCGAGCTGCTCTTCTCAAGAGGGCCTACGATATCCATAGCCACACGTCTGAAGGGGGATGGAAATAATGGGCAAGGGCTGCAGAGGTGCTTTATCAGAACGTCGAATCTCTCGGGTTTTCTGGCAGTCAGGGCATGAACTACAGTATTTCTGGACATCAGAATACACAGAAGGCCAGAAGAAGCGACAGCTAACCCTGAGGTAGGTTTTATTTTGTCCTAGATGACCCGCCCATGGAATAGTGTGTGCAAGATGTAGGACTAAAGATCTACAGCTAGTGGGAACAACCAAACGGTTATCAGGTGAATCTGCCAAATAAAGAATGTTGTTCTCAAGAACATATCGGTCTTTACAACTAAGTGACCCATTGCTATTCCCCTGCCCCCCCGTTCATACAAGAGGGCCAGGGAAGGATCTTCTCGCTGGAGAGTGTCTATGTTTGTGGGGACCTGCCATTGACTAGTGGTGAGAAGTGTGGTTTGTGGTGGATGTATGGGTGATCCTAAAGCTTTCTCAAGGCGCCGTTTCTGACGTGACTTTTTTGGACCTTTCTTCCCCCCCTCAAACAGGCTGTCAGACACAGAAGGTAGTGGACCGATACCAGCTTTGTCTTGGGAGCGTGTTAAGACAGGACATGATAAGTTAACAGTGGACTGGGCTTCTCCCAACAATTCAGTCAAGACTGGTAAGTCCCTGCCTATCACCATGTCTTTGGGCAAGTCATTAACCACTCCTACCCGCAAAAGAAACACACTGTCAGAAACCCTAAGAGTTACATCTGCTGTGGGATAGTATTTTACATTACCATGTACACACTGTATTGTTGTCAGTTCAGAATGGTTAACCATGCTAGGTGGCAAAAAATCACCCTTTATCAAAGTCACAGCACTTCCAGTATCTAACATGGCTTGTAAAGGTTATCCATTAACCACTACCAAAATGTCAGTAGAGTTTCCCAAACTGCTGTTATGTATTTCTCTGGCATCACCTGTCACTGCTTCCCCTCTGTCCTGTAAGAATATGTCACCTTCTCCTGGCACATAACAGTAGCTAGACAGCTTGGGCTTCTTGAGAGGGCATATAGATGCCTTGTGTCCTTGTTGCCGACAAATCAAGGTACCTTTTGCTTTTTGTCCGTCTCACGTGTCCTTAGGTGGGCCTTGTCCTGGATAGGATCTGATATTACCCTCAACAAGTCTTGGTTCCTTCGGTGGTGCTGGCGAGGACCGCGGCAATCCTCGTCGAGCATTCAGATACTGCTGTGCCAACTGTGCTGCGATCAGTCCATTTGCAGGCTCATGCTCCTGGACCAAGGTGCGGACATCTGTTGGTAGCACCCGCAGCAACTGCTCCAGGATGATGAGCTCCCTGATCTCTTCCTTACTGTGTAATTCTGATTTCACCCAGCGTCGATAGAGGCCTTTCAGGCGATGATAGGTCTCTTTTGGTGTCTCTCCTGCTGGTATGAACCTCCCCCTGAATCACTGACAATAGGTCTCAGAGGATATGTCGAACTTTGCAAGCAATGCCTCCCTCAGGTCTGGATAAGAGTTCGACATTTCCTCATCCATTGCTGTATACGCCTCAAGGGCTTTGCCTGTCAGCAACGGCACCAGTCAACAAGCCCATTCTTCAACTGGCCATCCCGCAGGTTTTTGCCAAGTGTTCAAAGTGGAGCAAGTAATTCTCAATGTCCTCCCCAGCTTGGAAAGAAAGCATGTTTGGCTCAGTCCAGTACACCTCTCTGTCCCTCTGGCTGGGCCCTGCCTGTGCAGGTTGAGGGATTTGTGCAAGTTGAGGAACAATCTCTTGAGAGTCCTGATGGCCAAATGTCTGAGTGTGCCTGGGCGCTGGTGTGGGAAGAGGCGCTCTGGGACTCTGGTCATCTGTAGACAATGAAGTCACTGAGGATCTTGACATCCCAGCTGCAGCACCTGGCTCCATGCTCATCTCATCTGGTCGCGCTTTTACAAGGCTGGTTCTCAACTCCTGGAACTCATGAAGAAGCCTCTCTTCACGGTCTTGCTGGGTGGAGAGAAACTGGCCCAGAAGCTTTGTCAGTTCCGACACCCCAGACGGCTTGAGTGGAGCAGCAGGAGGACCACCCTGGTCCTTCGGGACGTGCCCCCTGGGCTGTATACTCCCCTTCTGAGTCCTTTGTGCCCCACCGGTCATCTGTGTCTGACTCCGCTGCAGAAGACTTTGGCTTTACAAGACACACGTTCTGTGACCGTAGACCAGTTCTCTTTGGCACCTTCACTTTCTTGCGGCTTGCCATCCCACCGCTGCCACCACCTGTCACACCTTGCTTGCAGGTGAGGGTAGATATGCTCGGACAAGGTTGAGTTGTACGAAAAAAGCGATGGCAAACCACAAGAGCACATTCAGTGCAAGGGTGTTTATTTAGTGAAAGGTGTCGAGAAATTAACAAAATGTTAAGAAAAAAGAAAATTAAACAAATAAACAAAACAACTATTTACAGAATATATTAGAAACTTTGGGGAAGCAACAGTTCTCCTCCAAGTACATTGGCTCAACAATCAACCAACCATCATTCTCTACAGAAATGCACTGCTCCTTAAATTGTCATGCACTGGTCTACCCAACCCAGCACATACCAGTTCTTCACCTCTGCAGGGGGAAACAATTATAACCAGCAATAATAACTGGTGAAATAAATACAAGATTAAAAAAAAACCTTGTTCACAATGGATCTTTCAATCATAAGCTAAAACACACAAAATGAACAAGATCAAATGAGGGAAAAAAAAAAGCATTACAAACTTTATGAACCCCATGAACCCCCCCTCCAAATGGATCACTCCAACAGGGTTCTACTGAGCATGTCTGAATTTTTCCCAGGCATTATTTAAGGACAACTCAAACCAAGCTTGGGCCTTTTCCCAGACCAGGAAGTGCTGCAGTTCATGTAAGTCATGTATGTTCTACACCTGCTGCTAGTATCAAGATGTAAATTCCAGTAGCAAACTTTTACTGTAAAAGGTGATATAATGTACCAAGCTAGCAAAGACTGAGATTGCAGTAGAAGTAAACAGCAGCATTAGCTGATAAAATGGTGAGAGAGAAAGTGTATGACCTACTGTAAGACTAGAGCAGGGATGGAACGGGATTGAAATAAGGGGGAAATATGAAAGGAAATAGATTTAACTAGGGAAACTAGTTTGTTTGTTCTGTCCTGTACTTGCTGTTTCATTGTTCACTCTAATGTTATATCATGGTCTTTGTCTGTACAATGTTTGCGAAGGCCTTTATGGTCATGAACATCTTAAAAAACAAGTTTGCTAGTCCATTGTTGTTTGCCTTGGTAGTGCATGTCCATGAATTTTGGGGGTGGGGCTTCTGAAGAAGCACTGAAGGGAGGAGTGTAATTGTTTTGCTGTTGAGTTCAAATATCAACTTTTTCTCCAGAATTGCTGATGCCCACCTTTAAGGCATGAGGGTCATTGTATTGTGTGTTTATTCTTCATCATATGCAGGTATGTGGACTTCTTTCCAGATTTCATTTTTGAGAAGAGTGCCAACTACTTTGACACAGAGTTGGTCCCAAAAAGGGCTGCAGCCTTAGTGCCCAGAGCCAAGATCATCGCTGTGCTTATAAACCCAGTCGACAGAGCCTACTCCTGGTATCAGTTACAGCAGCTTTCCCTGTCTGTCAACAAGGTGGTGACAGCAGTCTTTTAATAATTTAACATTGTTTTTTGTCAGTTTACAACATATTGCTTTTGTTGCGTCATTGTTTTGCTATCTGGTGTTGACCAGAGGAGGATGGGTTTCCCTTTGAGTCTTTTGAGGTTTTTCTCCTTTTGAGTCTCTGAAAGTTTATTCCTCTTGTTCTTAGGGTGTTTTTCCTTGCTACTGTTGCCCTTGGCTTGCTCACTGGGGCTTGGACCTGGATTTTCCCTAAATCTGCTTTGTGACAACACTGGTTGTAAAAAGCGCCATACAAATAAATTTTGACTTGACTCGATCATGTGCGCTCCTGTTTACAGATAAGACAGGACTCAAAAACAATAATAATAAATAATCAAACTCTGGTACTGCTATAAAAAGTTTCCCAGCTTGTGGCCCAGTCAGACTTCACAACTGCGGCGCAAGTCTCTCAGCTGGTTCTTGATCAGCTTTCCCACCAGCAAGGAAGGTTCAGCACAAATCACAAGCATACCACACACAAAACAATCCAAACAAACAAAAACCCAATGTACAGCAGCAGCCTTAATGCACACAGAGTTGTTATACCAGACATGCACATACGCACGCATGTGCAATATGTTGTTGCAAACAGATAAAAGAAAACATCCTCATTTATTAATTTTTTTTACACAAAGTGTAGATGAATTTTGTCAGAGTGAATACAAACTTTTCTCTTTACCATTTGACGCTAACATTTATGATTGTTTTTGTCTAGCGAATTTGTCGATCTGAACTTCTGCCTAAACTTTTTGTTAATGTCATGTTCATTTCCCACTTAGGAGTGTCCTGTTGGTGGTTCACCTTTCTGTGAGTCATATTGATGTTGTGGTGCATGGTCCTGTACTGTGACTTAGCACTGTATGTGTGTGTTTGTAAGTATCCTTAGAAGAGTTTCCATATGATGTTTATTATAACTGTGCATATTTTTTAAACATACATTAAATGTCCAAAAGTATCCAGACACCTATAAGTGAATTCAGCAACTTCAAGGTGCACCCATTGCTGACACAGGTGTTCAGTTGTGCACACACAGCTGTATAATCTCGATAGAAAAGTATTGACCAATAGAATGGGGCATGCTGGAGCAGCTGCACCTGAGCCTAAAGTCAACATGCCTAATGCCAGTTATTGGCCAGAGCAGTAGAAAGTCCCCCAGCGTTGGGCTCTGAAGTGGAGGAGTGATAGAGCTTTGTCCATTACCTTTGGGATAAGTTTGAGTGGTGTCTGTTTCTGTACATCTGTGTCCTAACTTTGTACAGACAGAATATTTTGCAAAAACTATTAGTGAATCATATGTGGCATTTAAGCTATCAAAGGTTTGAGAAATCCTTTACATTTTGGAGGGGATGAATGTTTCACAACTGGTAAAATATCACTTTAACCTGCAGCAAGACACATTAAAGCTTAAACAAACTGAATATTTATGAAAGCATTTTAATATGTGTGATCTGTCTCTGGCACCTTGCCCACAGCTCTATGTAGTAGATGGATCCCTATTACGCTCTAACCCTGCCCTTGTGATGGAGGGCATCCAGAGGTTCTTGTGGGTGACCCCCATCTTCAACTACACCCAGGCTCTCATGTGAGTCCCCTATATTTGTTACATGAGATTGATTATATACACCACATTTGACTTTTGTTGTGCTTGTAGTGCATAGCTCAGTGTGTATGTGCAAGTTTATCATATATATATTTGTATGATAACAAACGTTTGTGTACAGATGTTCTAGAACTGTATAGATCTGAGCAATTTAACAGAAATATTGTACAGTTCATTACAGAATTGACTGTAGGACATTATTTTTATACCACAAAATTGGTATGATTTAATCTCTTAGTGCTCATTGTACTTGTGCGGGTTTGATGAGAGTAAAGGGTTCTGGTGCCAGAGGACGGAACGAGGTCGTCCGAAGTGTCTGGGGAAAAGCAAAGGCAGGAAATTCCTAGAAATGGCGCCTGAGGTACAGCAGCTTATCTCCCTTCATTACCTCACCCTCCACAGACACAGCAGCAGTGTGCTGGCTCCCGGACAGTGGAAATGATTTGGAGGCTCTTATTATTGCTTACTTTTTCCCTTTTGGGTTTTTCCCCATGTTCCTTCAAAAAAAAAACCTCATTGAATCGCATCCAGTAGAAGAAAACTCAGCCAAAAAGAAGAAGGAAAGTCTGGGGTGTGGGCTTTCAAGGGTGTCATGTACTGACACCTGTGCCCCCCTCACTTTTAGAAATGGCTCTTTTGCTCCTGGTGTTATTAACCAAAGGTGAGCGTGGGGCTTGCTTGAAGTCCTTCAAAATGTACACTTTGGGGCTCCTGAGTGGCATAATCATGTAAGCGTTGGCTCAGTCATCAGAAGATCGCAAGTTTGATCCCTGGTGATGACACAGCCATTCGTGGCCAAGAGTCCAAGAGAGCACAATTGCCCTCCATCTCTATCGGTGGGTAGGATGCCCCATCACCCAGCTAGCCAGCGCAGGTGCTGTAAGCTGACATAACAGAACTGGCGGTTAGCATTCTCCTCAGAGTGCATTCAGCTGTCCAGTGTCTTTGCGTTAGCGCCAGTTCGAACAGATGTGGTGGGTCGCTTCACAGTTCTCGGAGGAAGCTTGTGCTAGCTTTCTCCTTCCCAGTGCTGGTGGTATCATGTTATTGAGGAGGTCCTAACTAGTGGGGGGAATTGGATACATCTGAATTGGAGAGAAAATGGGGGAAAAATGTGAATGGGAGAGAAAAACCTTGTACGTTTAGATTTTTAGAAATATTTGAACTCAATTACATAGTCAAAACACCAGGTATGTAAAAAAGTTTTGTGGGTAAGTAAAATGTTTTGGGTAACTTTCATATTGCTTATTTGTCCCTGTCCTGCTCTCCTGATTTGTGCGCACAATACACGCAGAAATGTTTTTCATAAACATATGTTTGAATCATAAACACATTAGTTATGTCATGAAAGCCAAAAGATTTTGTGCCTCCAAGCCATATTTAATTCATTATTATTATTAAGTTAATTCATTCAAATCTCGTACCGTATTTCTAAAGTAAAGCAGAAATAAATATGTGTCCTGAGGTTGTCAGACCAGAGAAAAACATGTTATTAACCACTCAGCCAAATGTGAATGATGCAAAGGTAATGAAGTACATAAAATTATCAAAGTCATGGAAAAACAAGCAGTATTATCTGCTCTGCAACGCTGGGGGCATGTCAACTGAAGCAGCTTCTGTCAGTCTTTAAGTCTTATTTTTATCTTTTTCTAGTCAGTCGCTAAATTTTGGACTTCTGATGTGTGTGTGCTGTGTTGTGACAGACGCGTGCCTTCCTGATGGAGTACTACCGGGAGCATAATCTGGAGCTGCTGCAGCTGCTGAACCGGCTGGGGCAGACGCTTCCCTCGTGGCTCAGAGAAGAGCTCCAGAGCAGCAGCTGAAGCTGAGACAGTGGTGCTTGGCCCCAGGCCACTGAATCTCAGCCAACACACACATACACACAGGACCCCCAGGAACGTCAGAGACACTTAAGGCTGTCTCAATCCCTCCTGCCCCTCCATTTAACACTATAGTATCAAAAACACTATAGTGACAGTGATGACATGGGGTGTGCCATCAGGGCTAAAGGGCATAAATGGACTGCTGAAATGAGCCTAAACCCTGGCCAGGATGTTCTCATCGGTCCTGTCTGAACTTTGACTAGGGAGAATGATGGTAATTGTAGTCTCATGCTGATGCAGCTCCGTCTGTTTTAAGCACTGACACTTCACACCAGGACCTGAGTACACTGAAGGCCTGGACAGCATGAATGGATTAGCGACAGGAGTGAATTACTGATAAACACACATGCTCGCCTTGCTCATCTCTTCAGAGGAATGGGTGGGATCATTGTGGAATAGACATGAGCTCAGCCGTGACAGCATTAGTGTACAGGACAGAGCTCTGTTTGACTAGGGCGCGTAAAGAACGCCCGTCTGCAGCCCCTCTCTTCTCCACACACCAGGACTATGCACAGAGAAGTTTGAGACGTACGTGTATATGCAAGAGCGGAGTGAGGTAGGATAAAGTCTAGTCTCCAGTGATAATGCTGACAGAAGAGTCTGTCTTAAGTAAATTATTAGCTCCAATCTTAAAATTATTTTATATATGCACTTTTTTTCCCATTTCAGTCTTGATTCTGAGTGCACACTGTGTGACCAGATGCGAGGCAGGATGCAAAAACCGTGACAGTTCTGTTCTATGTAAGGAGCTGTGAGTGATAGAGGGAGAAAGAGAGGAGAGGGGCTGCACTATGAACCTGTGGTAAGTCCTGCAATCATGAGTTGCTGTCTACTTTTATTTTGCAAAAAAAAAACTTTTATTCATCTCTAATAAACTCTTAGAGAGGTTGGAAATGAATGTGTATTAATCTTATTTCTAAAGTTCGCTATGTGCTACAGCTTGTAGTAAAGTAGGGCTGCACAATATGTTCTTTTATCGTTATCACATTACATCGTTAATATTTTTATTGATATTGACCTTTGCAATACTGATAATGTAGAAACATGTAATATATTAAATAGTGTCCAACCAATCTTTGAATGTTTTATTGTGCACTGTGAGTATCCTGGCCAATCACAGTTGATCTTTAGGTGTTTGTTTGATTCCCAGCATTCAACAAGCATAAATAATATTGGTCCAGCACAACACACTCCAGTCTTTAGCCACATCACATCAAGGAGGTTTACTAAGTTTTTTCTGAGTATAGTTGACAGTATATTTCAGTCACAGTATGTGGTTATCTAATTGCAATAAGGTATTTTGTGATATTGAGCATTCCTAACCTGAATGTTACTACTACTTCATTTCTCAGTCTGTTTCTATTGCTAGAGTGATGATTAGCTTAATTTAGGAAGTTGTTTTTTTTTTGTTTTTTTTTTGAATCTGCAAATATTCAAGTTTTGCACTACTTTTTCAAAAACTTCAAATATCTAAATCTTTTCAGGACTTTTCCACACAAATATCAGTCAGCTGTAGCCTGAAGCATTTGGTTTAGAAGAATTATATTAGGGGGGAAAAACTTGATAAGTGGTCACTTGGGTGTTGATAACTGCTTGCCTAGGTATCTCTGGTGGTCACTAGAGTGTTCCTAACTGGTTGCTGTAGTTTCTCTGGTGGTTGATTCGGTGTTGCTAGGTGATTGCTGTAGCATTCTAGGCAGTTACTAGGGTGTTGCTAAGTGGTTACCATATTCCAGGTAGTTGCTATGATATCTGTTGTGGTTACTAGGGTGTTGCTGAGTAGTTGCTAGGGTGTTGCAGCATTGTGTACTTCTGTTATGGTGATACGGAACCAGTGTAATATGCAGCACAATGTCACTAGGTAACTAACTGAGCAAGTGCAGTGTGAATTATGTAACCACTTGGGGTAACATGCAGTGGAAACCTTAATGTTTACTTCAGATTAAAATTGGCCTTACATTTTACCTTATTAGCTCATGTCCCTGGTCATATTAATCATGTCATGTCATATCTAGCGTAGTAACTTGCTCGTCTTCTGGGTTCTGATGACATCACAACACTGATGCTGCATTTCACCCCTAAACACGTCACAGTAGAAAAGGAAAATGTAATGATTTCTGATTCACATTGACTTGAAGCATATTCTGCTGGGTGATGCTCAGAAAACAGTTTCAGACCTTTTCATTTTTTTCTTTTTGCCCTTCCTAATGTGCCTAACGGTTGTTTTGGTGTGATGCCTTCTCTGTCCACATGGTGGCAGTGCAGGCTTACACAGTGCTTATGTTATTCTGGTCTCTCTCTCCTGTGTTTGGTGAGCTGTTACTCAGAGACACCTGGGACGTTTTTTGCTGGCCTCTAACACAGAACCTACTCTATAATGCTGGACCACCAAAGAGTTCACAGCGTTACTCAGTAAAAGTGACTATATATCCATAGTGCACTGAACTGACAGAGATGTATATCTGCTCTTGAGCTGGATAGAAACTCAGCAGTAAAACTAGTCTCTGTCTGGAGCCAATGTCAGGACTCAGAGCAAGTTTTGCATTGTAAGGTTACACTGGGGATGAATGTGAAGTAAATTCTGTCATTTCCCATAGCGCTGCTGACTTTGTTACAGCTTAGCCTATGTCACTATTCTCAAAGGTTCCATGGAATGTGGAGATACTTGATCATACATTTATTTAGGGCTGGGCAATGAGACTGTATGTCATATTCTGAATATATTTACTTTTAGAATGCCTATAATATTTTCCTGCTTTTATATATATATATAAAAGCAGGAAAATATTATAGGCATTCTAAAAGTAAATATATTCAGAATATGACATACAGTCTCATTGCCCAGCCCTAGAGGAAAAGGAATGCATACATTGTTCTTTGGTGCATTAATATTGTTGTTGTCAAAACAAAACTTCCAAAATGGTAAATTTACAGGAGAATGAAATGTTGTTTATAACTGTTAATGTAAAATAATGTGACAAGTAATTTGTCACATTATCATTCTATAATAGTTCATTTAAAAGTAATTTTAAAAAGTAATTTTAGACCATTTCTATTGGTCTATTCATCATGTCCACAGTGTAAAGGGCAGTAGCATTTTCAAATGGTGGATAAAAAAACCACACACACATGCACACAAAACACAGTTGAGAGGTTTCAAACTGGTAGCAATATGTTTGTGTTGATTTTTTTTCTTCACTCTGTATTTGTGCTCTGAGCCGCAGAAGGCTGATGTCACTTGCTGTCAGACTCCCTTAGATCTCCATTCCAAACTAAACCACCACCTGCTGCTTCTGATCATGACCCTCAATCTGCATGAGAGGCTAAAAACAAGACTGCTCCTGAATGTGTCTTTTTCTGTCTTTTTGCTTTCTTTTACTGTTGTGCTGAACAAAAAGTACTGCATTGAATTCACTTGCTTTGTGTGTGTGTAAACAATATACATATATATATATATACACATGATGATATAAATAAAATATGAATAAAATATTTCACATCCACATAACTTTTCTTGGTTTGCTTTCTTTAAGCAATAATTGTGTTGATCTGTCTTCTTTGTGTTGAAATGATGGACACATTTGAATCATTTCTCTCATGTTCTCTTCCAGCTGTGGAATGGCTGTAAAGTTTCCCCCTGGGTGAGACTGTTGTGTGCTTTAGGCTAATGTAGGAAATGGTCTCATTTTTCTTGCATCGATTTCCTCTCTGCACACTAGGAGAGGAGCTGGCGGGGTGAAGCTGAGGTGCGGTCAATAGCCCCTCTGATGGCCTTTCCAGTACCACATGAGCTGCACACCTCTTGCAGGAGGGGACTTGCGTTTCGCTGTTTTTCTCCTCAAGTTTGGATTTGCGGCTCTCATAACCTACGTCAGTAGAATTAGAACAATAATCCATGGTTATGGCCATTTAGCAGCACTTAAACATGCCTTTCTGCCACGGCTGCCGGCTCTGTAACTGCTTTACGTGTGCCAGTGATTTGTTGTATTTAGCAGGGCCTGTCACAGCCTCTCTGCTTTTGTTATACAATGGAGGGCTGTAAAGTTCACAGTGACTAGCTCCTGTTTTGTCTCAGGGAAAGGCATGGTGCTGCTGAGAGAAGTTTATTCAATTTTTCCCTTTCTGCTCCTCAGAGGAAGACCACACAGGGCATAAGCATAACGCAGTGCCCTCCAGAACTACTGGGACACTGAAGGCTACATTATTTTTGCTGTAAACTCTAGTGGCTGGGAATAAAGATGACAAGTTTCCCCCCCTTCCCCTTTTGTGCTAACCATATATGCCAACAAAATGGCATATGTATAACCAGTTGCCAATAAGATTACAGACATTTTGGTCATCATGGAGGCTAGCCTTAATAATAAAGTTTATAGTGACCTTTCACATTGTCAGTTTTCCAAGCTGGCAAACATAGTATTTGGCTTCCATTAAAAAGTATGTACAATGACAAAGTGGTGCACATGAGCAGAGTAGCATGAACCCATACTCAAGTAAAAGTGTTGTTACTTCTGTGAATTAATGACTCAAGTAGAAGTAAAAGTACTTTTCAAAACAACTTGTGTAGAAATACAAAGGTACCAGAACAAAGCCTGCTTAGGTATCAATTAACTTGTAGAAATGTATCTGAGTAAAAAGTAAATTACTCTGCTCACAAATATTAATACTGAGTAGAAGGAGAATGAATTGGAAACACTTAAAGAAACCAAATCCATTGAAATTTTACTAGGGTACCCATAATAAAGCAAATTTAAACTAATCACTACCCATCTCTGCACAGTGCAAAACTACAAAGACTCACAGAAGTCCTCAAGACTCTTGTAAGATCCTTACTGTCACATTTTGAATGTTTTCTTTTGTAGAAGTTTCATTAAATGTTCACAAAACTAAAATAGCCACCCTTTACCTTAGTAACTACACAGGCTTTTGGTTTTCTAGTTTCAAACAGGAAATCACCCAATATGTCTTCTCAGCTTTGTATAGCTTTGATATGTATAGAGCTTTGATATGCTGAAGGTTATTTAGCTCTTCCTCTCCTGTTTAGTTCATGCCATAGCTCTAGGGGAGTGAGCTCTGGAGAGTGGGCAGTCTGGGTCATTAGTTTGAGTTGTCCTCATTTTCTTTCTTTGTGAGATCATTTTTGCACATTGCTGAAGTGTTTCATGTTGATAGCCTCCTGAAGAACAAAGGACTGGCCAAACAGCAATATGTTTTTGATGGAATGGCCTCAGGGGTAGCCTTGCCGGTTGAGATTACCATGAATTTTTGGTGGCAAAATAGAAAAAGACTCTGTGAGCAACCTCAGATTATGATGCTAGAACAATATTTCAGCTAGGTGTCCTTAGTTGACCTCTTATTTCTGGACTTCAGTTGGCCTGCTTTACATCTCTGTGTCCACTCTCCTCTGAATTGTCTAATTGTATATATTTCTAGTCACATTTAGCCATGTTTGCTTCATGGGTAGTCAAAATGGCTGTAGTCGAAACCACTTTTGTGGAGTCCAAGACCAAGTCTAAATTAAAATGAGACAGAGTCACTAACAAACCCCCCAAAAAGTCCTCTTTAAGAGCAGGCCTCAATTAGTCTTTATGTGCTTCCTGAACAAATTACTGGAGAAAAACAAAATAAAGATTTTCTTTCCACAAAACGAAACTGTATGTACAAAAATAGCTCCATCAAATTCAAGCCATTTAGGCTTGCTTTCCCTACACACCTGTCCTAATTTTAATCTTTCCATCATATTGGTAGATTTTCATTATCAGATTTTTCCATTATTTTTCATGAAAGAACTCTTCCATAGATACACTATACAGACAAAAATATTGGGACACTTACACATTACACCCATAGGAGCTTTTATGACATTCCATTCTAAACACATAGGCATTAACATGCTGTTGGTGCCCCCTTTGCAGCTGTAACAGCTTTCACTCTTCTGGGAAGCTTTCTACAAGATTTTGGAGTGTGTCTGTGAGAATTTTTGCCCATTCATTCTGAAGAGAATTTGTGAGGTCAGACACTGATGTTGGACGAGAGGGCCTGGCTTGCAATCTCTGTTCTATTCTATAACAAAGGTCTTTGATGGGGTAGCGGTCAGGGCTCTGTGCGGGCCAGTCAAGTTCTTCCACACCAAACTCACCCAGCTTTATGGACTCTGCTTTGTGCACTGAGGCACAATCATGCTGGAACAGAAAAACTGTTCCCACAAAGTTGGAAACATACACTTGTCCAAAATATCCTGGTATGCTGAAGCATTAAGATTTCCCCTCACTGGAACTAAGTGTCTAGGCCAACTCCTGAAAAACAACCCCATAGCATTATCCCTCCTCCACCAAACTTTACACTCGGCACAATGCAGTCAGGCAGGTAACGTTCTGTAACTGCCAGTGTTTGTCTATCAAGACTGCAAGGCTATGTGCTTAATTGTATCCACCTGTTAGCAATGGGTGTGGCTGAAACACCTGAACTCAATAATTAAGGTGTGTCCCAATACGTTTGTTTATATAGTGTATGTCTCAAAATGAAAGACCTAGTTTTCCTCAGTGTCTGTTTCCTGAGCACTCATTCTAAGAAATGTGAACACTTTCAAATGAAGTTTATGACATTACAGGTCTGTAATGATTTTTTGTTTGTTCTCCAAATGTCACATCTCAATACAGAATAGCCTGTGTCAGTTGAATCCAGTTTTCGGTTCTGGATTTTGTGGTCACTGGTAAGTGAGACACTAGGTGGACAGCTTTGATCAAACAGGAAATGAAAAATCCTAGTGCAACAAAATTATTGATGTCTCTTGGCCAACATTTATGGAAAAACTGTATCACAGTAGACGTCCTGTATCCCAGCCATACACAGCTGTGAACCTCCAAAACCATATTTTATATGGGTTAATCATATAGGTTGACACTTATGCGATTAGGCAGTTAACATCAGTTGCACCACTCAGGAGCCAAGAAGTTGCTTAGATTTCTTTGTCCAAGAATAAAAAGGTACATTAGTGTGACCTGTGCTCAGATAGTTCCTCATTCTCAGACAGACAGCACAGTCTGTGCTCAGATAAAGAAGAGCTATCAGAGCAAATAATTACATTAAGTGGAGCATTAGTGTTGCTTTGGCTGGGGCACTGCATGATAGGTGGAGACCTAAGCTATCGTAACATAAGCAGCACTAAAATGTAAGCTAGGAGAACTTTTGACTTTTAACTAAGTTGAGAAAAGGCTTTGAAGAAAGTTAACCTGACAGTCAATCATTTTTTTGCAAACGGGCCCTGTAAGGTGAACAATGGATAACCCAACCTTGAAAGGACCTAAACATGCAACTGTTCCTCAACAATAAAACACATGAACAGAAAGTCTGTTCACATTTATGATCAGGGACACAGGAAGGTCCTTTAAGTTGAAGGTACTAAAATTGTAAGCAACACACCCCTACACCCCATGATGCTTTGAGATGGACAAAACTTGTGAAGTGTAAACAATTTAACAGTGTTAAATGCTAACATCCTAAAGTGGGAATAAAAAAGTGTTAATAATCCTTATTAATGGGATGGTTAAATGCTTTTGTGCCAAGGTTTATAATGTTAATCCATCTGTGAAGAAGACTTAACCTGCCTGAGAGAAACATTTTAGCCAGAGGACTCTATTTATAGCCTACACAAATTACATATGCTAATTCTCCTCATATGTTATGTTAGCGTGAAGCTAGTAGGGTTAGCTCAGCATTATGTTGGATTTTGATGTTTGCTCTAGTTTACATAAGACCTTCTAAGCTTGCAAACAGCATGTAATGTATTCTTTACTTTGTATGTCAGTTTTTATTAAGTCTTTCTCTGGGGGTTGAACTTGAAGTTTGTCTTTTATTAAGCATTAGCCTGTTAGCTTTCTGCTATCTTCCTCAGCCTACTCCAGTGAGGCACAGTATACTCAGTTACATTGAATATAAAGTGTAAACCAGTTAAAGAGCATTTGTTAGCAGCAACCAGTGATATTTAACAGGCGGTTCTTCATTTGGTTGAATTTTATGGGCACAGATTTCAAGAATAACAACTGTGCTATTTCAAGCAGTGATTATGAAGCCTTATTTATAGGTTGAAGCACTGTGCTTTCTTGAGAGGTTAATGCTTATAACGTTCTTGTTTTTGCTGTATATTCTATTTCACTCATCTGTAGTGACAACCGAAAACTGCATGATCAGAGACATTTAATGGAACATTAAACTATAACTCAAATACAAGTGTGTTTTGCTTACTAGCAAAAATAATGAAGGGCACTTTCATTTCCAAATCAGACATTTCGACCTTACTCTTAAAATACAGCGGTCATGTTAAAAATAAGGTGGCTAAGACATGTACACTGTGAGGTCATGCTAAATACACATAGTAACCATACACTAATACACACTCTGTCACTCTTTTATCTTATTGGATGAACTTTATGCAACTTAGCTGAGCACGGACCAATCAGATTGTTCATCAGAAGCACAGAACCCGCTTGTCTTACATCCATAGACAAGCTACAGGAGCACGTCTAGCAGGAGATGACTGTAATGGAGATAACAATGTTGGCTGGAAATTAGAAGTTTTCAAAACAATATTAGGCCACTGTGCTTTAAAAGGCAGCATTAACTTAGGGGAAGGGGAATTCCACTGATTTTTAAACATTTCAGCATAATTCAATCATTGAGACTTTAAAAAATAACTTGTCCGTATGCACTGTGCATACAAATTGGTGTTTGATGAATTGTGTGTGGGCCTGTCTGTGTGTTTGCCCTGTTCTAGTTTACCCTCTGAAGAGGCGCCTGTTGAGCTTGAGGAATGTGGCAGGCTGCTGTCAAATAGAGTCTGTCTTTGCTTGGATTTCTGCAAGCCTGATTCCTTTCTCATCTCTCAGAGCAGCACAGAAGAAGTTAGTGCTGGTTTTGCTCCAGTCACACAGAGTCTAACTCAGAAACTAATCTGTTTTCAGTACTATGGGCCTTTGCTGCTACACTGGGACATTTCATTTGACATTCTCAGGTGTGACCAGATAGCATCAAATGCATTTCTCCATCGGGTGGGAAGATATTCTTGCCGCGGTGCATTAGAGACCAACCGGACCAGGCTGTGGAAATGAGAGCGCCCTGGCCGCCTGGTTTGACTGTCTTTTGTATGGCAGTGTTTAGCTGCCTCTCATGCATAAGAATGGGGCTGCCACACACTGCAGAGGAGCCGGCCTACAAAAACACATCAGACAAGGGTCGAATCCCTCCGCACATCATCTTTGTGATGGTGGATGACCAGGGCTACAGTGACGTGGGCTACCATGGCTCAGACATCCACACTCCCGTACTGGACCAGCTGGCTGCAGAAGGGGTGAAGCTGGAGAATTACTATGTCCAGCCCATCTGCTCACCTTCTCGGAGCCAGCTCATGACTGGACGGTGAGTAAAGACTAAACACCTTAGGGGTGTAACAGTACGCGTGTTTTCAGATTCAATATGACTCTCATTTCTGAGGTCAAGATTCAAATTTGAAATGTATTGATTATATTATGTATATATTACAGATTGGTTTGGCTCAGATCAATGCACATTTTATTTTGAAACAAAAAATAATGAGCTATAAACAATACACAAATAGACAAGATCTATTAACCAGATGATTAGTTTTGAACACGGACAGCGATTTCCAAGAAAGACAACCAATAAGAGACCCTCAGTAGAGACTGAGGGGTGCATCAGTGATACAGTTTTAAATATCGATATACTGCTTCCAATATTTTCTCAACTTTTTCTCAATATTTTTTTGAAAATGTGGCACCTTTAGTGTTGACATCATTATTCCACAAAATATTTTGTTTATTTGTTAGTTTGTTTGCCTTCTTGTATTGAACTTTGCAGGTGTTCAGTTTCTTTTAGACATGATTATTTTTGTCCCTATCATGGGTCAGAACATGAGGGGCTTTAACCAGTGTCCGAGTAAACAAACCAATTAGAGCTTCAACATACTCACAATTTGTTCTTGGATCTACAGCGGTGCCTTTGAAGGGATATTAAGTTACCATCATGCAGCAGAATCCTCACTATGTTGTTGTAAATCACATTTTTATTAACCCCTTAAATGGCCAGGGCCAACCAGTGGGCCCAAAGTTTAATTACACACTTCTATAATCTAAGAATAGCTCAACCAGTTTGCATCAAAGTCCCTGTAGTTACTGAAAAATAAGCCTTAGTATGTAATAAGAGTGAGATTTTTATGGGTCAACATGTCATTTAAACTCTTATTATTCAATTATTAATCTTGAGTCTTACTATCCAGAAACTACAATCCCATTTCCAAATAGTTGGGACACTGTGCAAAATGTAAATAAAAACAAAATGCAATCATGTGAAAATAATTTAAACCCGATATTTCATTGAAAATAGTACAAAGACAACAAATCAAATGTTGAAACTGAGAAACTTTACTTTTTTTTGCTAATTGTATGCCCATTTTAAATTTGATGCCAACAACACATTCCAAAAAAGTTGGGATGGGGCAACAAATGGCTGGTAAAATTGTGTAATGCTAAAAAAAACACCTGGTGGTTAATTGGCAACAGGTCAGTTACATGAGTGGGTATAAAAAGAGCATCCCAGATAGGCTTTCAGAAGTAAAGATGGGGAGGGGTTCACCACTCTGTGAAAGACTGCATGAGCAAATAGTGCAACAGTTCAAGAATAACGTTTCTCAATGTAAAATAGCAAAGAACTTTTGCTTTTCATCATCTACAGTACATACTTACATTAAAACATTCAGAGAATCTGGAGAAATCTCTGTATGTAAGGGAAAAGGCCAGAAACCAGTATTTGTTGGCCATGATCTTTGGGCCCTCAGGCGGCACTGCATCAAAAACAGACATGATTCTCTAGTGGAAATCACTGCATGGGCTTAGAAACACTTCTGAAAGCCACTGTCTATGAAAACAGTTTGACGCTGCATCAACAAATGCAAGTTAAAACTCTAAAACATTTGATTTGTCTTTGTTGTATTTTCCTTTAAAAATATAGTTTACATGATTTGCGCATCATTGCATCCTATTTTTATTTACATTCTACACATCCTAACTTTTTTGGAAATGAGGTTGTACTATGATATGATATGATACTATATGATATGCTAATGTGATAGTATAGAATTACAACCCCATTTCAAAAAAGGTTAGGATGCTGTGCAGAATGTAAATAAAAATTGAATGCAAAGATATGCAAATCATGTAAACCATATTTTTAAATACTGCAAAGACAATATATAAATTGTTGAAACTGAGAAGTTTTATTGCTTTTTGAAAAATGTATGCCCGTTTTGAATTTTATGCCAACAACACGTTCCAAAATAGTTGGGATGGGGGCATGTTTACCACTGTGTTTCATCACCTTATCTTTTAACAACACTCTGTAAGCGTTTGGGAACTGAGAAGACACTGCTGTAGTTTTAAAAGTGATTTGTTTTCCCGTTCTTGTTTGATATAGGATTTCAGCTGCTCAATAGTTCGGGGTCTCCTTTATCATATTTTTCGTTTCATAATGTGCCAAATGTTTTCAGTGGTGACAGGTCTGGACTGCAGGCAGGTAAGTTTAGTACCCATACTTTTTTAATACGGAGCAATGCTGTTTTAACACATGCAGAATGTGGTTTGTCATTGTCTTGCTGAAATAAACAAGGCCTTCCCTGAAAAAGAGATAATCTGGATGGCAGCATATGTTGCCAAAACATGTATATATCATTCAGCATTAATGGCACCTTCATAGATGTGGTTTTGAACTGTGCACTGACAACAATCATGTTGATTCAAGTGACCACAGGACACTTTTCCACTTCTCTCAGTCCATTTTAAATGAGCTTGGGCCCAGAGAAGGTGGCAGCATTTCTGGGTCCTGTTTATATATGGTTTCATCTTTGTATTTTGGAGTTTTAACTTGCATTTGTGGAACTGTTTTCATAGACAGTGGTTTTCAGAAGTGTTTCTGAGCCCATACATTGATTTCCTCTAGAGAATCATGTCTGTTTTTAATGCAGTGCTGCCTGAGGCCCCGAAGATCACGGCCAGCAAATACTGGTTTATGGTTCCCTTGAATACAGAGATTTCTCCAGAATCTCTGATTCTTTTAATGTTATTATGTACTGTACATGACGAAAAGCAAAAGCTCTTTGCTGCTTTACGTTGGGAAACGTTTTTCTTGAATTGTTGCACTATTTGCCTGTGCAGTCTTTCACAGAGTGGTGAAATGTGGTGATGCTTTTTTATGCCCAATCATGTTACTGACCTGTTGCCAAAGAAACACCAGGTGTTTTTTAGCATTACACAACTTTACCAGCCTTTTGTTGCCCCCGTCCCAAATGTTTTTCCCAACTTTATAAGGTTATACATTCTCAGAGGTTAAGGGCTACTTATTCTTAATTTGCTGTAATATTCTTGATACATATCAGTAGTTCTTTCCTCTTACAGTGGAGCACATTTCTCTGTGCTGTAGTTAAATCTCTCCCTCTCCTGGGCGTGACAGGTATCAGATCCACACAGGGCTCCAGCACTCCATCATCCGCTCCCGCCAGCCCCTCTGCCTGCCTCCTGACATGCCCACCCTGCCTGAGAGGCTGTGGCAGGCTGGCTACAGTACACACATGGTGGGCAAGTGGCATCTGGGCTTCTGCAGGCCCGAGTGTCTGCCTACTGCCCGCGGCTTCCAGAGCTTCCTGGGTTCACTGACGGGCAGCGGTGACCACTTTAACTTCCAGAGCTGCGACGGAGCAGAGGCCTGCGGCTTCGACCTGCACGATGGGGAGCGGCCAGCCTGGGAGCTGAGCGGCAATTACTCAACTCGCCTGTACACAGAGAGGTGACACTGAACAGTAGAGCTGATTTATCTGACAATTTTACTGTATTGAAATTTTAAAATGCCCATTTTTGCAGGGTCATTTATTTCTGAAACTTGGTGGTAAAAGTGTTGTTTCCACTGTGGTCTTGGCATGGTATGATAAAATAATGGATTATTATGCCACCAGTGCCTGACTAAGGCATGAGAATCTTGTGCATGTAGCACATGCAGTAGTATGCAAATGTTTGGGCACCCCTGGATTATATATTTTACTGATTTGTGAAAATAAGTATCCTCTACAGAGAACACACATCTACACGTCATGCATGATTACTGTTTATTTGCTGAATTTAACATACACCCCTAGCAGCAAGTCTTCTAAGAAAGTGATTCACTTCACTTTAAAAGGCAGCATTTATTTAAAGGGGAACTGCATAATTGAATTGCTGAGCTGTAAACATAGTCAGAGTGTTTTGAAGTGAAATGCACCATTCCAGAGAAACCTACAGACTAGAGCTGTCCATGTAGTCAGCAGGGAAACTTACAGACCATGCTGTCCATGACTACTCATTTCTTTACAGTGGTTCTGATTGGAACCGGGGGTCTTGATGTCTACAACACAAATACAGCCCTTTTATTGACTATGAAATGATCAGTGTACCTATACATGTCTTCTGAGTTTATATATATATATATATATATATATATATATATACATACATACATACAATGATTATGGTAAAATAGTGGTAAATCTAAAAAAGATAAATTCTTTTTTATCATCTTTTTATTAGGGTCTTTATTATTATCTTTATTAGTCTTTTGAAAAGAAAAAAACAAAATTCACATTGCATCAAACAATTGTATCCGTACTTGAATTAGCACCAAAGTTATGACTACCTAACAGTCCTAACTAACCATTTAGACCAAATCTGACAGAATTTGCTCATCTGAATTCTTAAGGAACATGTTAGCTTTTCCATGATATAAATTTCATGAACAATGTCATACCAATCGTGCAATTGAGGGGGCTCAATAGCCAGGCATTTTCTAGTGATTGCTTTCTTATCTGCAGCTAGCAAGGCCTTCAACAATTTCTTAACATTTTAAGTCTAAGGAATGATTTCCCAATAAAGAAATCAAAGTCAAAAGTTATATTCATCTGAAATATAGTACAGAGAGCTTGATGGCAGGCCTTCCAATGCCCAGACAGAACAGCACATTGCTGCTGGAACCTAAACCTTGGTGTTATTTCTGCACAGGTGGAATAGCTGAAAATGTATTTTCTTTGGTTACTACTTTGCCTTGCAATGCACTACATCTACCTCAAAAAGCATGAATGTCTTTTAAAAAATAAATTTTAGCCTAAACCCTTATCACAAAACTATTGTACAACAATGTATCAGGCATCAGGCAGCACATTCATAACCATTTCATGTAATAACTTTATCTGGGGAAGTTTTTAGAGGCATTAAATCACCCCTGGTCAAATTACATAATTATATTACACACTATATTAGTTAATAAGTTAGTTTAGTTTATAAGTACACATCCTCTACAGAGAACACACTTCTGCACATTTAATGCATAATCACCATTCATTTGCTGAGTTTAACATATCGGGGGGAAACTGTGAACTACAATTTTCAGAAAAAGTCATATTTAGGTTTGTGTGTTAACTTGTTTTCACTTAGGAAATAAACAAAACATGTGATTTGACTAGCGGTGTTCAAATGTTTGCATATGACTGTCTAATGTCATATCAAATTACCATTATTCTTAATGTTGTGAGCTTGTACAAAAAGTATTTCAGTCATCAAAAGGCCCATTTTTATGTGAATGATTTTTATGACTATCTTCCAACTATTTTTTTTCTCCTTACACAGACCGTTTTTGTTACTGTGGCTTTAAAACTAATATATGTTTATAACCTCTCTTCATACTGACTGCCATTCATCTTCTGATTAACAGTGTTTACATAATGTACCAGACTCCTTTACAATTTGGTTTTCCATTACATGGTACCTTCTAATGCATATATCTGTGTGTGAATGACTATAAAGAATCTGTTATTTATTTACTCTTTAGGGTTAAAAAGATCTTGCGGACTCATGATCGACAGAAACCTCTGTTCCTGTATGTGGCGCTCCAGGCCGCCCACACGCCTTTACAGGCTCCTGCCCACCTCCTGCAGCGCTACCATTCCCTCGGCAACCGGCTGAGGCGCCATTACGCTGCCATGCTGAGTGGTGTGGATGAGGCGGTGGGGGAGATGGTGGAGGAGATGCGGGATCAAGGTTACTATGCCAACTCTGTTCTCATCTACTCTTCGGATAACGGTGGACAGCCTCTCTCAGGGGGCTGCAACTGGCCTCTGCGTGGGGGAAAGGGCTCTTACTGGGAGGGAGGTGTGCGGGCAGTTGGTTTTGTCCACAGCCCTCTGCTGGAGAGAAAGAGAGTGGTCAGCCGGGCTCTGATCCATGTCTCAGACTGGTACCCGACCCTGCTGGCTCTGGCAGGATCTCCAGAGCCGGAACCTCGGCGCTTGGATGGGTATGATGTATGGGGGGCCATCAGTAAGGGTCTCCCTTGCCCCCGGACTGAAATCCTCTTTAACATTGACCCTGTTTCACGCCGGCCTGGAGAGGTTGACCACAGGCTGCTAGCAGTCAATGGCTTTGGAATCTGGGACACTGGAGTGCGAGCGGCCATTCGAGTGGGCGACTGGAAGCTGTTGACAGGAAACGTAGGGGACGGGGACTGGGTCCCTCCGCAGATCCTGCCTGGGGGTCCGCAGCAGTGGCAGGGCATGGAGAAGAGACAGGACCAGCGGGGCAAATCTGTCTGGCTCTTCAACATCACTGCTGACCCCTACGAGAGGTCAGACCTGGCAGAGGCTCGCCCCGAAGTGGTCAAGTTGCTGCTCTCTAGGATAGCAGAGTACAATCAGACAGCCATACCAGCCAGAAACCCCCCAGATGACCCGATGGCTGACCCCCAGCTCCATGGAGGTGTGTGGACACCATGGCTTGCAGAGAAAGAAGAAGAGAGTGAAGACGGCGGCGAGCCAGCAGATGGACACAATAGAAAGTTCCGTTTTAAATCCTGCAAAGTCTGCAAGCTCAGAGCGCTGTTTAAAAAGGTGGGGACCCGTCTACAAAGATCTGCCCTATTCTTCTAGGCAGAGAGGGACAACTAAGAGGGGCAGAAGAGTGGACATTAGGAGAAAAAAAACGAAAAAACTCTGCTGAGCTGGTGCACACTGCTTGGTCACTGCCTTCTCTGTTCACCCACAAAGGGCAGCATGTGCAGCTAGCAGACGATGGTGGGAGAGTGTTTGTTAATGTAATGGCTCATCCTCCCATCAGCTGAAGGACACAATCAAGCTAGCATTAGAAACCCAGAAGTGTGTTTATTTTCTATATGGTCATAATGGTCAGCCCAAACCGCACCCCAAAGTTTGCACCCAAGAGTCCCACAGCTGGAAACACTGGGAGCAAAACACGGCCGAGAACTACAGTGGAGGTTACTTCATTACTTTAAATATTGTGACAAAGTATGCAACTAGCAGCTGGCCAGCAACATGTAATGAACCCTTAAAAGCTTAGTTGTGTAATTATTATATGATAATATGATGTATGATATAAAATTATGACTTACACAATGAATTACATTTAGACTTAATTTACATTTTATATTGACAGGATCAACTCTGCTCTTTTGATATTTTTTTGGCTTTGATAAAATCTTTCTTTATACAAAACAAGATTGTACACAACTTCTCATAAATTTTAAATAATAATAAAATAATCTCCTTCTCTTATTACAAATACAAATTGGGTGTCAGTAGAGATTTGTGGATGGGGGCTGAGCTTTTACTACCCCAAAAATGGCTCCAAAATGTCATGAATTTTTTAAGTAGTCCTAGGCTTAATATTAAGTTGGCACACAATAGATCTGTCTCTTCATCATGGATTGCCCTAGCTTTTGGGGGCCCCAAGCAGGATTTTTGGGGGGCCCCTTGTCTTGCTAGCTGATGTACTGTAAAATGAAGGGCTAACTAATAAAAATGACAACTTATGTAAAAAACTTATGTAAAAAATAACTGGCTGATTTTCATATTACTGATGATCTTTTTCCTTTTTTGGCAACGCCTCCTCATGTTTCATGTGATTGGCTGTTCGTTATAAATGTCACACTTTTATTTTCAGGAGGATTAATCACAGCCCGAGTATCTAAACCTGGATTAACAGAGAAAGTTGTTGACCACTATTGTAATGAGTTAACCGTGTTTGTTTGTTAGGTTTTGCAAAGCTGAAACTTAGAAAGCCTGTCTAAGCTGCACATGCTTTGTTACACTGACCACTACTTCTTGTTTCTTGTTGTCAAACTATAAGACAAAACAAATGGCATAACATTAACACTACCAAAAAAACCTTTTTTCCAGTACTGAGTGCATTATGAACAGGTTGCTTTTTTCCCCCTCATTCAAGCATCTTAGACAACATGATGTTGCAGTAATAACCTAGTTGTTAGAGGGCCCCCTAGTGGCTGCAGGACCCGAAGAAGCTGCTTATGTTATGTTGCCGACATTGCTCTTCATTGTTTATATTAAGCACAGATCTATGTACATAAAATCAAGCAAAGGTACTGAAGTCAAGCAATGCTATCTCCTCTCTCAGATAAGCCTTAGACTGGTACCTGATCAGACCTGCACGTTCATCCCGGTCAGTCTCTTTCAGCTTCTTTCTCTCTTTCTCCTTTCCTATGTTTAGTAACATGGATTAAACTCAGATTCAAGGCTTCAAGGCTTAATGAGAGATCTGTCAGTTTTTGTTTTACCTGGCAAAAACCTCTCACCTGATTGGCCTTCAGCGGAGCTGCCACCTCTCTTAAAGAAATCTCCAACATCCATCTGCATGTTGAGGAACTGTGGCGAATACAAGTGACTTATGTATGACAACACTGGGTGTGTCCCAATACCTAGTGAGCTCTCTTAGTAGCCGCTGTCTACAGGCAGCTGTTTAAGTAGCAGCGCTCCAACCGTCATCGAACCTTACAAGACAGATAAATGAGACGCTCTAGTTAGACAGCGATGACGTCGTAGCTTGTTCCCGCCTATTGCGCGCGACCGGTCTTTACTTATCTGAGCCGTCAGAATCGCCTCAGCGTTTTACCACCATGGATCCTGCTCTAGCGGTGTTTTATGGCAATTTTAATTGGATTTACTCTGTATGAAACAGCAGGATAGATAGGGGTTGTGGTCAGACGAATTTGCGCGCTACTTGCTGCTCCTGAACTGGTAAGATTTACAGAGTGTAAATTAGATAGCACTACTTCGTCATTAACGTTTGACAAAACCTATCGCTAGTTAAGATACTTGGTTATTAGCCAGCAAGTTTGTTAGCCAGCTGGCTATTCAAAACAACTGCCTGAGGAGAACCACCACTCTGTAATGTCTTTTGTTTTTGTCAAACGCTAGAGGGCGCTCCCGTCCAAACCGAATAGGTTAGGATGGAGCGTTTGTGCAAAATCATAGTTTATAAATGCTTAAACATTTTTAATATAAAGGAATACATTCATTTCCTGAACACAGAACAGCATAAAACATTTTTACACCACTGTTATATTTTAGGCACTTTCATTCATGACGTCAGTGAGCACAAACGGCCAATGAGCTGCTTTGCCCACCAATCAAATGAGCACTCAGTAACAGTAATGCAAGCGTTCTGCTGCCCAAATTCTGTTTTCTGTGAAAAAAAGGAAAAACACAGGTAAGTTTTCTTTGCTTTTTAGTGAAATACATCCTTCTGTTTTCTAAAATTAAAGGAAGGTCCTGGGCAAGTGATTAGAAACTATTTTAACTTATTTTTTTTAGCTGTTTGCAGTCATGTTTTTGATATAACAGAAATAAGAAGAGGCCAGGCTCCTCATAAAACTGCTCTACTGAGGCTTAAAAAATTTCTAGCATACATGCTAATGGCTTGGTGTTCTGAAAACTTCAAAATGGTCACAGATGGACCTGAATTGCAAACTATAGGCTATGTGCGTACTTTTTATGACAAGAAAACAAATAAAATATGATCCCTCAGTAGGCAGCATATTTGAGGTAAGAATTGAGACAGCTTTCTTGCTGGGGAGCACACATATTATATCGTAAAATGTTGTCTATTTAGAGAGCTCACTAGGCTCTGACATTCATTCACTGATAACAATCAATGGCTACTACCTAAAACTGGCCTACTGACTTTGTCAGAGTTGTGCTCTGTGTCAATCATAAGACAGCCTGGAAGGAAGACAGATTATATCAAGCACTTCCATTCTGGTTTAACAGTACAATTAGCAGAATGATTGTTTTGGGAAAACCAAAAAGGAAGTCTTTATTAGTCATTTATAGTAGTCTTTTCATTAGAGACCCCTCTCACTCTCTGCCTTTCCTTATATGCCTCCACTTTGCACTCCTCCTCACGCCTCCCTAATTCACCCTCCTTTTCTTACGCTCTCTCTCCGACTGCCTGCTGACATAGCCCACCTTAGCCAGAATAATATGGAGCTTCTTGACTCTTCCTCCACTCTCTCCTCCACCATCTCTTCCTCTTTCTTCTGGCTTCATGAACAGATCAGGTCGGTTCAGAGGTAAGAGAGAATATGAGAGAAGCATGAGAGATGAGCTGTGCTCTGTTACATAAACAGAGAGGAGGAGGAAGAGGAGGAGGAGGAAGATGTCCCTCGAGTAAAGACGCTGTGTGGCTGCACATAAAACTCCTGGCCCTTGTGTTTATCCCTAGTTCTAAATCACCAACAAGTTCACAAGCAGGTTTTTCTTGACTGAAATCTATATTCCTTTCATGCTGAGGAGTCTACAGACTATATTTTATAAAAACGAACAAAAGTTTTGGTTGATTTTCTGTGTCTGCTTCTAGGAAGGGAAAGTTATTGGGGATTTTCAAAAAGTTCAGTCATAGAAATACTCAGCACATTTGAACCAAGTCAAACAGATCATGACATACAGAGCCTAATTACCACATAGTTAAGGGCACATTAATGACAGAGGAGGCCTATGACTGAAATGTAGCTGGAAAAAGATCAGGTCATGTTATAAGTCTCCTCTGGCACAGTGCATTGTCCAGCTGGCCAGCTGCCAGGGAGTCACCTTCGCTGACCTCATTACAAATCCATTATTAAACTAAGGCTGTCGTGGAGCAGTCCAACACAATGCAGAACTTGACCTTCACATCTACTGTCAGTCTATTCAGTGGGCTGCCTAAAGGTAAAGGGAATGTAAAAGTATACAGACCATTTTATCAAATTAGTGCAAACTGCAGCTCCAGAATAAGAATTAAAAAAAAAAAAGTTCAGTATTTACACATGAACAAGGATTATGTTATGATCCATTTAAACCCAAGGCATTAATAGAGAATTCTAGACTCATTTTCCCATCTGTTTCTCATCAGCGGCCATTTTGTGTATGAAAACCTCTGTTCTATTCAGTTCTTTGCAGTCTTGTGTTGGCCATGCTCTGCAAGTGTTTTTCTCGTCTTGCTTCCCTGGTTTTGACCTCCTGCTTCAGTTTGTGATTTCTGAGAATTGGTTTGTGTTTTTGGACTGTTTGTATAATATGAATTAGTAATAATATAAATAATAATAAAAAGAATTATGCTAGCAAATGCAGTTTCTTTATGGTGTGTTACTGTGGCCAAGGTACCACGGACTGCTGAGAGAGGACAAGGATGTTCAGTCGTACATCGTTGTATATTGCAGTCATTTCATGAACTTTTCAGATTACACTTACACAACTACAGTTGTTCAGTCAAAAATGTGAAAATTCATAACACAGGGCAAGCACAAGCGCAATGAGCGCTTTAGTGACAGCCAAGCCTGGCCAATCTGTCTTGCTTTCTACTGGTCAGTTGCCATAGCAGACAAGCATTTGAGTCTTCAAAAGCGGTTTGCTTACATAAACATATGTAATACATTTTTGTCTTTCTTTCCAGTAGAGCAAGTAAAGCAGCTCACTCTCTTCTACAGGCCTCTCCTCTACTAGCTTTTGTGGCTGTTGGAATAAGGCCCTGCTGAAAAAACCAGTACAGAGCAGCACACATTCCATGCTGGTCTAAGGTGGCCTGTGCTGGTTTATGGTGGTCTAGGACTGTTCTGGTGCTGCTTTAGTTGGTCTCCCAGCTAGCATGGTCATGCTGTTTGACCAGCATATCAGCATCCAAAACACATTATTTGCTGGTTTTGCTGGTGACCAGCCATGCTGGTATATGCAGTTTTTTGTAGAAGAGGAAACTTCACACAAGGATGCAAATGCAAACGTTTCAAGCACACGTGAGTTTAGCAGAAGGAAGCAGACGCAAACGCTTTGTGGTGCACAGACACAGATCTTTTTATCTAAGAACGCAGTGTTAAATAGACTTCTATTGTCTTCATATCTGATGCAAAACTAAAGAACCATTAACATTAAACATGCCGATCAACTATGTCCTTTGGGGTAATGGAAAATAATGTAATTGTTTCCCTTTAAAAATGAACTATAACAATTTAGATGTTCATAACAAATATTACTTAAAAGCAGAGTAAAGCAGACTATGTAAATCATGAAATATTAAGTCATGAATTGGAGGTGCTTATGATCTTGTGTATTTTTACAGTATCTGTATTCTCTATGCTGTAGCTTGTTTTGTGTGTTTAGGCTTAGAAACACAACATGCGCGGTCTTCTCAGTGCTATGATTTATGGGAGAAGACTGGAACTTGCTGAGTCTTGCTTTACTATGAGAGGTTTTTATTTATTACATTTTTCAGCCCGGTGCCACCTGCTGTGTTTGTCCCCATGACTTTCCATTTTTTCTCTATTTAATATTTTATGTCTAAATAAATAATTCTGTTTTTCTCAGTGTTTCACTGTCGTATTTCTGCTGTTCTTTTTAGAGCTGCAGCTCGTGTTGAGAACAGCATTGCTCAGCACTACATCATAAAGTCGTTTTTCATTATGGTTATCACATTCCACCCCTTCCTTGCTTGCTCTGTCCTTCTTCTCACAACTGCACCAGAATAAACCCCAAGCCAAATGATTCCTCTGTCCATCTACCAGCCAGCCATATCATATTTAACATCAATTCATGTCATCAACTGATCATTAAATTGTGCAAGCTCGTAAATTAGCAAGGTCAACTGTTGGGAGGAGAGAAGATAATGCAGCATCCAACTCAATAAAGAGGCACTTGAGCTCCTAGTGAAACTTTAGTGCTGGATCCCACTCATATATAGGTCAGTGCCCAGAGACAGTGCTGACTGACGCCCCACGTACAGCATGAGTCATCCTGGAACGCTTGTTGAATTTGGCACTTAACCTGAATAGCCACTCCTAATGCATTACTGTAAAATGCATTATGTGCAAAATGGGCACTTTAGGAGCAGCTCTGGATCATGACGTCTGACAAACAACAGAGAATAACAAGAACAATACAGTAATTACTTTTTTTCTGTTTTATACAAAATAAACAATTGTGTGCAAATAAGTAGAGGTGTAACAGGAGATTCCAATGCTGGAGTGAAAAAAAATATATCAAAAGATATAGAGAAAATGAGATTCCTAACAACTGTGCAATACCTGGTAGACCTCAGATAAACAGCACTTAAAGCTTTCATCTTTGAGAAAGAGGAGAAAATCAAGTTCCAATCAAATCCACGGGTGTTTCTGTCCATCCTTCCATTGTGAGAAGACAGCTAAAGGCTAGGGGTCTGAAAGGATGTGTAGCTGTCAAGAAGCCCTTACTGAGAAAAAGAAATAAACGAAAAAAAGAACATTCACAAATCAAACAAAGAAGCTGCTGGTGTTCTGGTGCCACCCCCAGAGTCCAGACTTCAGCATCACTGAATGTGCGATTATTTGAATTGTGGGAAGCAGAAAATGCAACCAAGACTGAACGTTGGAATTGTGGAAAAATAACTAAACAAGTCTCCCAAATGGAATGGAAGCTGTAATAAAGTCAAAGTGTGGACACACTAGATAAAAAAAATACAGATTACATTTAGTTGTGGTGGTTTTTGTGTAATTGTCTGTTAAATATAACATTTTCTGCTTTTTATGATGTATGAAATAGCTATTTTGACTGTAAATTTAATAAATGACAGAGGTGGTCTCTGACCTTTGCGCAGTACTGTGTACCACATAGACCAGTTTGGCTCAGATAAATAAAAGTTCTCAAATCAAACTTTTTAATGTCTGCCATGTCAGCCCTGTAACAAATTAAACCCCCAAAAATCACAACCCTTGGAATTTATAGATGACTTAAGGGAAAAAAAAGCCCAGTCATTTCAAAGTGGCTGCCTGATTAGCATACTGTACAAAGACTCACCCTAGTTTTATGATGATTTCCACTGACTCATATGATGAAGTTAACATGATCATAATTCATTTATACAAGCTTCATTTTAAGCTCAGTTTCTCAAAGCAGTCCTTAGGGTCCACTGCATGGTTGAGGTCATTAAAGAGAGCAAAAATGTGGTCCTTGAGGACTGGTTTGAGAAACACTGCCCTATATGACCGATATATAGAACATGTGTCTGGCTAAAATAATTTAACTCCATATGGAAAATGTACCCAATATGATGTAGAGCAGCTGAAATGTAATACTTTGCAGTGAAATCGATGCTGTTTGGCAGGTAGCCATCCACGCTCAGTAAGCGCCCCTGCTGCCTAGCTTACGCAGAGCAGCGAGAGTGGCCCATCCCAGCATACATCTGCCCACGCTCCTACAACCCCCTGCTCCCTCCCACCCATCAAGCCAGCACAGCACTGCTCCAAAACACACAGCAGCCACAGTGCCATAGAAACCCTGCAATTAATGCACAGCTACCACTTCTCTGCGCTAATTAGGCTTCTACATCAACCTGCCTCTGAGAAATTATAGACCAGACACTGCACAAGTCCAGCACTCAAAGAAAACTTTCACCCTCTCATCTCAGCAACAACAAAATGAACATTAGCTCAAAGCCAACTGTAATGCAGTCTTCTTTCTCTTCATGGCCTTTTCCAATTAAATCTAATGTCTGCTGTCATATCAAAACCTCATAACTCCAGTGATCTTGTCACATTCATGTACATTAAGCTAAGAATATACAGGGGGTATATGAAATTTAATAACTGGGAGAGATGGATGGAAGAGCCGCACTGTCCACTACACCTCGTTAAATGTGTGCTAAACAATAAAGCGTTTTTCTTCTGCCTTATATTTGCATTCATTCTTGTTGTTTTCTCCTGTTCTTAAGTGCTCTTTCTCATAACCATCTAAAGAAAATGCATCAGCTTTATTTGATTTATTTGCATACTGTTGCTGTCGTGACAAAACGTTGTACCTCTGAAAACGGGGTGTATAAAATAACAGAAACACCACATAATACTCTTATTCACTGGTCATTTTATTAGCTACACCTACCATAGGTGCGCTTTGTAGGTTTACATTTATTGACTATAGCTCATTAAGAGCCCAGTTTATCACCAACCCTCTACCTTGTCCATCAATGGAAAGAGACCAGCACTGTTGCTCAGGTGTTATTTGGCTGGTGGATTATTCTCAGCCCTGCAGTGACACTGAAGTGGTGGATTATTGTGTTGGTAAGAATGTGTCAGGCACAGCAGTGTTACTGGAGTGTTTAAACACTGTGTACACTCACTGTCAACTGTATCAGACACACCTAAACTTGTTGGTCCGCCTTGTAGGTGCATTTAGAGCCTGTAGCTCATTTTTTTCATGCACAGCAAGTGTCAGTCATCTGCTAGCCTTTCATCCATGGTCAGTTTCTGACCACAGGACCACTATTTGCTGGATGTTTTTGGTTGGTTCTCAACCCAACAGTGATGCCTAAACCCCCAGCAACAATGATGTGCCTGATGCAGTCATACCAGCACCACGATGCCACTGTCACTGCTGTGCTAAAAATGGTCCACTAGCCCAATGATACCTAGTCAGTGGTGGACCTATGGTGGTCATTTTCCTTTGTTGGATGTGGTGGGGGGGCTGATAAACTGCATTAGCTGATGGTCAGTGATTTTAAACCTACAAAGTGCATCTGTAGTAAGAGTATCTGATAAAAAGGCCAATAAATAAGAGCATTTCACGTCGCGTTACCGTTATTCTGCACACCTGCTGTATTTTAGAGATACAAAGTTTGGTTACAACAGCAACAACAAGCAGATAAATCAAATAAAGCTGGCACATTTTGTGAAGGTTATGGCAGAGCACTTAAGAACAGTGAAAAACAACAAAGATGAATGCAGTGATGAAGATACAAGGCAGAAGAAAAGTGCTTCATTGTTTGACACATGTAATGAAGCATGGTGGATACTGTTGCTCTTCCATCCCTCTCACCCAATCACTCTCTCTGACACACATACATCAACACAAAGCATAACCCCAACACTTACAGCCTGTCATTACAACAATGACCATTAAAAATTGATGGTAGCTATGATACAAGGCTTTCAGTCCTCTATAAATAATACTGTGCTCGGATTAAATTACTCATATTATTCTGAAATTACTCATTTTTTTTTACAGTCTGTAAGCAAGGCACATGATAAGACTTAATTAGTTCAATCTGCTCAAACTATAACCCTGTGGAACAAGTCAGCCCAAGTCTTTTATAAGTAGGCCCACTGCTTTCCCTCATGGGGACAGAGCTTCACTTACATGAAGTGGCAGCAACAGTTAATTAAAAGGACAGGGACTCAGTAGTTCCTTGAGGACAGATGAGCATCCACTGAGGTCTCAGGCTGGACCTTATGCTTTTTTTTTGATTGCCACCTTAAACATTAGCTGAATGGAAAACTGGCCCATGACCTGCATAAAAAGGCAACTTCTATCAGGAATGGACTGAAAACACTGGTCAGATAGACCAGAGCCCATTAGGATTATGAATGAATGTCATAAATTAAGGAAAAGTGTGATCATTCAAGTTCTAAGTTCAACACTTTTCACAATCCAATTCAAAATTGTGAACACAAAACCTGTTTCAAACCTAATTCAATAACAAAAATAAACTTAAATTAAGAAACTTGATTCAACACAAATAAATATACTGTTATGAATAAAATGGCTATAGTGTCTAGCACTGTGAACTAAATGACACAATGAGTCTACATCATATACGAAACAGGCCTATATTAAATGGCTATGGCTTCATACCTAGTGAGTCTACATAGGCATTTATAACACTCAGTTAGTAGATACTTAAAATATGCCTATATATACCTAATGTTGCATTTTATTTTGGCCAAATGCATCCTTAACCAGTAAGCCAATCACACATGCAGTGGGTAACAAGCTTTCTTGAATGTTTGTATACATGCCATTTCAGCCAGTATATGATGTTGATGTACTGAATTCACCAGGCCAAAACCGTTTGTTGCTTCTCAAAAGCGTTGCATCTTGGCTGTTGAAATAAAACACTGTAATGAACTGTTCTTGATTAGTGTAGGTTAGATTATTCATAGCCCACTGAAATCTTCACAAATATACTTGTTTATCCAGCCACAGATCATGAAATTCAGTTGTGCAATAATATTCTGGTTTTAATTCATACAAGGTTAATGTCGGAGGCTCTTTGCATGAATAGCAGACACTAGACTACTTTCTACTTCACCTTCGCTTGCAAGTGGAATTTTTACATTTCAGTAGTTGAGAGAACACAACATATTTTTTTTGTTTGGAGCAATTTTTGAGCTTGGCAAACATAAAATAACAAAATAAAACAAAAAGGAAATTGTGTTATTAAAATTAAAGGCACAACGAAATATATGTTTTAGGTCTCTTATAAGAGTTAATTATGATCAGCTGTCTATGTAGGTAGTAGATAATAAGGCAGCGCACATGGCCTGTGTCTGCAGTGCCTAAATGGCAAGTTCCACAATTTTACACAAATGAAACTGGGCTTTGGGGTGCAGCTTGTCAACAGAGCTGTTTCTTCTCTCCTCTCTTTTGTGTCATTGGAATCCTGCTAGGCAAGTTCTTGCTGCATGATTGGCTGGCTATTCAAAATTAACCAACAAATGCTATCATACATACAACTGTAGCATGTGAGTTACAGTTGCTTTCCATTTGACCCATGTGTCTCCAGAGGGGCCTGATGATGCATATGTTTTGAGACTTAACCCAGCCTTCTCATTATCAGTTATTATTGGTCCATCAGCCTAGCAGCTTACACAGACCAGTCTGATCCTGGATGGAACCAACTGTGCCTAGTCCGGTCTCTGAGGACCTATGTCACTGCTACAACTGGGCTTCGCAGAATGGATCAGTTGTTTGTATGCTTCTCTAAGTCAAGAAGGGGTTTGTTGCTCTCTAAGCAGTGGCTCTCCCATTGGCTAGTGGATGTGATCAAGCTAATGTATGAGGCTACTGGTCGTTCTCTGCCCGCATCAGCTACTAGAAACTCTTTTGGGGGCAAAGCAGTTTCCTGGGCTGCCTTGAAAGGTGTCTCTCTTGTGGACATCTGTGCAGCGGCCACATGGTCATCGCCATGCACATTTTCTTACTTTTACAACACCAAACTGTGCAATCCAGATCCTACAGTTCTCCAAATATGTCTTCAGTTCTAGAAAATGATTGAATTTTTACTCTTGTGGCATACTGGATACCTGATTTACAGCACCCTGCCCACAACTCTGCAGCATACTGAAAAAGTCTGAAAACATGCCTAGTTACAGTTAAGATACAGTTAGATAGTCAATATTTAGGGGCGGGATTTATCCCGGGTCTCATTTGCAGAACACCCTGTAGTTTTATTTTCAGATTGTCAGCTTGATGAGCAGTGATGGAGAGTCTTATTTACATGGCTGCTCAGAATTGACTTTCACTGTTAATTCAATACTCTGCTAAGCCATTACATATACAGTGAGCATAACGACCAGAGATATGTATTGTAGCATTCACTGCTATCTGTACAAGTTTTTGTTCTTTATAAAAGGGCTGTTGTTGACCTCAGCCACGCTGTTCACAAGAGAGTTTCCTCTAAGCCTAGCTACGTTTTGCTTCTTAGGCCGCCAGCATTAGACTGACACAGTACCTCCTAATACAATGGAACACACTTGTGTCCATGCAGTCCTGGAGCCAACGGGCATACTCTAGTCCTGCTGAGTGTCTGGGGGGTGACCAAAAGCCAGTTAAGCAGTGGTCCTGATTTCTCTCCCCAGCATTAATAGGGCTGGGGTGCATGAGATTGAATCTTGGACTGCAGAGCGGCATGCCATGAAGACCAGGGGCAAATGCTTATCCTAGTCACACTGGTGTGTGGATGAGAGGATAGCTAACTGCTCCACCAGAGTGTGGTGGAACCTTTAAACCAACACATGGTGTGAGTCTTCCTGATACCCAGCCACTTGCATATGGTGGCGTACACTCTGGATTCAAACTTGCACCCTGGAATTACTGAAGAAGACTACACAAATCAGTGGCTAACTGCTAACAGGCTAATAGCTGCATACACAGCACCCACCACAACACGTTTGATTCCGTCTGTCACTACAAAACCAGTCTCTTTTGGCATGCTCTCAGATTATTTATCCTCTAAAAGGGTGGTATTTGAGCATCAGTTACTGAAACTGGGTGAATCTGTAGCCGGCTAACTTCGCTAGCATTAGCGTCGCAATGTACAGCTCAAAGCACCACAGAACAACTCAATTTTTATATTTCTGTCACTTCAACACCAGTCACTTGAATTTGCACACTCAGTTATGAGTCTTTATCCTCTAAACGGGTGTTTTTAAGCATTGGTTAGCTGAAACAGTGCGTACTGTGGTGGGATGCACCATACAATTGTGTTAGCTTAGCCTAGCAGTTTACAGCTTAAAACACTATAGAACTACATCAACACCAATCAGTCCACTTTGCTCTCATGTTATAAGGTTTAATCATCTATACTTGTGATAGCAGAGTACCAGTTAGTCAAAGCAAACGCGTTCTGGGCTGTTTGGATCTTTTTGGCTAAGCTAAGCTAAACTAGCTAGGCGAGAGGAGCCAGCTAACATTATCTTAGGGTATGTAGTTACAGCTCCAAAGACCATAGAACAGTTTTAATTTTGGCTTTCTGTCCCATTAACACGAGCCACTCGATCTATCTTCCTCCGCTCAGTATGCTGCGAATCTTCGAGAGACTACAGAAGTACTGCGCCAGTCACCTGTGCTTCGTGGTGGCTTGCTGCTTTCTTTCATTGGGAGAGCATACTGTTCCCCTGGGTGGCTGGGTTTGGTTCTTCGCACTGTCTTCCTGTCAACTGCTGGCCTCCCTCCACTGCCTCAGAGCACTCCCAGCCCTTTCAGGCGGGAGGCTCTGCCCAACTTTTGCACAGGGCCTTTGGTGGCTTCATCATGCCCTCTACCACATGCCCCGCTTTGAAACTAAACATGGCGCTCACTACATCTATTCTTGCCCCGGACTGCCAGTGTCAGCCATCCTCTTATCCTCATGGGTGCTAACTCACTCATCACGGTGTGGAGGTGGACTGCTGTGTCTTCCAGCTTGAACCCTGCAGGTACCATTTCTAGCTGGACCACTATGACTGTCGACCCTGTGTTCAGCAGAGCAGCGCATGGAGACGTGGCACAAGTCTGATATGGACATTCGCCCCACCACGACTACTGTCAGTTCGCTGGGCAGTGTTCATCCAGTCGTATGTTCTGCGTAGTCGGCCCATATGTGGCATGTGGACTAGCAGTATCCGAATACTGCGAAACTACTAACAACACCATGTATCTCTCTAGCGCTTTCTCTAGGGCCTCCTGAAAATCACATGGGCGGGCTAACTCTGTGTGAATGCGTAGCTCCATTAGAGACAGTGCCCTGATGAACTGGTCTCTGGCTGGCTTGATCTGTACATGAGGTGGTATATGAGCAGAAGCTCATCTAGCTAAGGTTAAATATCGTCAGCTTGGGCTCTTAATGGCTCCTAAGCCTGTCTTCACCAGTTACACAGTTCACATTGAAGGAGCTAAGGCTGTAAACACTGTCCAAAACGCCTCCTAAGCACAACAACTAATGCACTGTAATCAGACCTTTCGCTAGGGTCAAGCAATAGCAGGCAAGCTAATGCGTCACTGGTTGTACAAAAGCGTCAGCTGCAGGGCTTTCTGTTCATCAGTCCACTCAAACTATTTGGCTATCATTTCAAGGAGTTTTTACCACTAGGCATCGTCCATGTGGGCCACCATCTTTGTTTACATCTGCGCTCAGGTTTTCTGCTGTTGTTGCAGAGCAGCACAACTTGGTGGTTAGCCTCAGGCATGCTGGCGTGTTCACGTTCCTTGAAGATGCACAGTTGCTGTCATCCTTCTCAATTTTCTAACAAAGTGCTCCATCTCTCCTTTTCATTATGAGCTTATCGACTAACGGCCAGTGGCCGAATAATCTCATTATCTCCCAGTCAAGCAAACTTTTACTCCTTGACACCAACTGTAGCAATCACTTTTATTAAAAAGGACACTGCTTATGCACAAGTTGTTGTGCTTTATTAAAGGGCTGTAGTTGGCCACAGCCACGCTGTACACAAGAGTTTTTGTCTAACAGTTCACTGTAAACTTAGCTACATCTTGCTTCCTAGACTGTCAGCATTAGATTGACATAATACTTCCTAATCTAATAGAAGACACTCGGGCTAGCCCCGCCTTCATAATAAAAGTCCTAGTCAGATCAACCCAAAGAATAAATGCTATAGAACCAACACTCTAAAATTAACATTATGAACACACTACAGTATCATTGAGCGTGTTTAAGTGACCACGCAAAATCCTAGTGATTTCCTAGTGTGTATACTGCGTCTATCTGTCCATCATGTAGACTACACCACTGTCCGTTTGTGCGGATGCATGCTGCCTGCTGATCCTAGTGCACACTAGCTGTTGGCAGGAGATCACCTTCTTCCAGAGACTGTGTGTGTGGCAATGCAGCATCTGATCTCAGACTTAACGTCTCTACTTCCATCTCCTTTCTCTCTCCACACGAGGGGGAAATCTCGCGTTTTTCTCTCTCTCTTGCCACCTCCGCTAGCAGCGCTACAGCACCTCATCCTCCCCCCTCCCTCCTCCCTTTCCCTTTTGCGTGTACGAGATCAGCCTCCCCAAAACCTGAGCGAGGCAGAGCCACCGAAACGAGAGGCGATATAACACCCTCAGTACAACATGGCTACAATCGTAACCTCCACCAGGTTTACAGACGAATACCAGCTCTACGAAGAGCTCGGAAAGTAAGCAAGCAGCAGCGCTGCGGTTTTTGTTTATCTGTTTTGTTTCTTAGTTACACAGCGAGCTTCACCTTCTCTTTCCTGGCTCGTTCGTTCGGTTTGTGTACTTTACTTGACTGGAGCCTCTGCCTAGCATAGCCTGTCAGAAACAGCAAGGCAACCAGGAAGCCTGAGTGTTGATACATTTTAGATGTTCGTTCTCGGCTAAGCTGCTGTGTACTGTAGTTGTTCTTAATGTTGTTGTTAGCTCTGTACTGAGGCACTTTAACGTCGTGCTAGCTCGCTACATGAGGCAAAGCTACATGCGTGCCCGTGTTTCTCTTCGTTCTTCATGAAATATGTGGCTGCTGTGACAAACCAGGCTTCTTAATTTAAGCATAAAGATAAATCGAGTCTAGATGTGATTTTAAGTCGTGTGGCCGTGTGTTTGAACGAAGCTGAAGTTAGCCTCTTAATCGACAGCTTGTTCGAATTTCCCGTTCTACCTTAAATGGTGCAGCAGTTCCATTCGGGCGAACCACCGACAGAATGTACTCGCTGCAACATTTAAGGTGGAATGGAAAATTAGCCTTATTGTACTTTATACATCAATGAACATTTACTACCTTTTTAAATACCATTGCTGAAGACGACCACGCAAGAAGATAGAAAGCAACGGCAGACTGCTAACGATGGCTGTTGCTAGACAGCCAGCTGTCACGAAAAAGCAGAAAGTTGCCCGTTACTGCATTAGCAAATAGCCTGTGCCACTGTCATGTGCGCTTCAGACACTTGGATTCACCGCGTTTTGTTTGTCCAGTCTCTGATGGAGATCCACAGCCTGCTCCCTAGTGTCCGTTGGAAATGAATGATGTGATCGCTGCACACAGTCGCCTCAAGCTTTCAAGCCTTGCTGTAAACTGCACTAGGCCTGTTTGCAGACCATGTTATTTTACTGCGTAACAAGCTGCTCTCACACTGGGCTACTTCAGCAGTGCAGTGGTGCTTGGGCAGGATGGTGCCCTCACAGCATGGTGCCCTCCACCTGGAGCTCTCATCGCAGCATCCATTTCTCCATTCATCTGAATTGGCACTAGTGCTGTGCGCTGCAGTGTGTATACTTTGTCCATCACAATGCACTTAATTCTTACATTACATATTTAATTAGGTGTATTGTGTTTTTCTACTCTATCCATTATATCAGCTTTTATGCATTGAGTTGATATAGACGTCCAAACCATGTATTGATCTGAAAGTGATTAGCAGCCAAAAGTCTATTTAAATACTTGGAGATTATCCTGTAGAACTCGATGAGATACTTAAAAGAAACTGCATTACTGTGATAAGTATACAGTGTGATTGCTGATGATGGAAAGTGGCAGTCATTTAATAATAATAAAAATGTCAATAATAATAGTCATAGTCATTTTAGGTGCAAGGATCAAGAATTTTTATGTCCGATTCTAATTTCTTTACAGCCAAATTGGCAGAATATTTTTTTTGGCTGATTTTAATTTGACTTTTTTTTTTTTATTCCTAAGCTCACACTATGCGGGATAAGTGAACATAAGAAAGACCCTATGACATTTCCAGCACTTCTTATTACCAAAACTTGCAGTATAAAGAACAATTATTTGCTCTTTACATTAAATTACAAAGTTTAACTCTGTTGTCTGTTTGAATAAAGTGAATTATGTAAAGTGCTATATCAAAAGTAAGAGCACTTAGCTATTTAGCACAAGTCATACATTATTGTGCATTTAGATACAGTGTGAATGCACTTACTTGCTTCAGGGTGTTTACATCTTAAAGTTGCAACACAGATCTACCAAAATAAAACAGTAAACTGGACGATTTCTGGTTTCATGTTTTGAGCAAAAATGGATTTGACTGATTCCGATCGTGCATCCCTGATATTGTTTTATTTGTGTAGTGCTTTTATTAAACCCAGCTTTAATTTCAGTGGCTTGTTGAAATATATATGAATATGTATCACTTGCTACAATTTAACAGACTGTATATGTGTAACATTGAAATCCTTTTTTGTTTTACTTGAAAACAGGGGTGCCTTCTCTGTAGTCCGGCGATGTGTAAAGAAATCAACTGGCCAGGAATATGCTGCTAAAATTATCAACACAAAAAAGCTGTCAGCAAGAGGTAAGACATGCAGCTGCTTGAGTCTTTTGTTGTCCTCATCTGCACCCAAGCACACTGTCTCAAAGTGTTTACTGAAATCTTGGGGTGCTGTTTTCATTCATTTGCTTTCCTGATGATGTTGCATCAGCAGCCCAAGTGCAAGCTGTAACTTACTCTCAGTGTGGTCTCCAGTTCCAGCCACAAGCATTTGCAAAAAGCTGTTCCTTGCACTTTCCCATACTAGCAATAGCGAGCAACATCAGATCACTAAATATAATATTTAAGGGCATCTGAATGTGGAGTTTATTTACACATGGCTCTCCCTAACAAATGAAGTTCAGTGTTTAGCTGTGGATTTTACTGTTGAACATCTTTGGTAAGGTGCAGTCCAAGGAGAAGCTGTTTTCTGTTCAGTGACACTCAAATACAGCAGCTTGAATATAGCAGTGGGGTATATAAAAGCTTTTTGGCTTGTGTTTCTTAGAGTTGGAGAATAAATAAAACCGCCTTAATATCTGTCATCTGTTGCACTGTATATCTTTATATTTTATTATATATTATAATATGTAACGTGAGAGAGGATGGTATCACATTGTTGCCTGTGTATTTCATATGTGTGTATATATATGACATGGTTAGTTTTCTTTCCTTCCCCGCTTTCTTCTACATCGTCTTGTCCACTGACTAGACTAGTTGCACTTCAGTGCTGTCAGTATCACTGGGGCTAATTAAGCTCCCGGTGAGGAAGGACTGGATACATGAGCCTCAGCCTGCTGTTCTGTCACAAGAGAAACAAAAGCTGGGGATCTATTTCTGGAAAGTGGACACTCCGAGTACCTGGCTCTTAGCATATCAAATTGAAGCTGTCTTGTTTGACACTGATGGAGATGGATAATTATTTGATTATTCCTTCACCTTTTGTATGTTCACATGTAAGAGACTAGAAACAGAATGGAAGCATTTGCTCCCTCCAGAGCTGAAGAGTTCCAACTTCACTTATAGATTATATATATATATTGTTAGATTATTCTTCTCATTTTTTTCTGAAATGTTCACACCACACTCGAGGTGCATCAGCGTCCACATTCATCTCTGAGTGCTTAAATTACTTGTAATTAACTTTTCCACAAATGGAAATCTTTTAAAATTCATTCTTGTTTTCCACGATCATTTACATCATTGTTGTGTGTCAGTATACAGGCTACCTTGCTCATCACTGGTCATCTCCCAACTGGTAAAGAGCTTTACCAGTTCTCTTGTCAGTTACTTAGTTCTCACTTGCTGTGGCATGGCTACAATACTGCAGATGTGGCTAGCTGTCTCACTGCAACACTCAGCATGTAATTGATGAAGTTCCTTCAGAGTGACGAGATGAATAGCCTGCTCAGTATTTCTTTTGGTGTCAGATTCTCTAAAATTCCATTCCGTGTTTCCATTCATGTGAAGGTATACGCCACGCTGACCTTCTTCATATTCCATGTGTAATGAGTCACATGATTGGCCAGCCAGTCATTAATGTTATCTGTCTACCTGATAAGTTACGGTGTATGTTTTTATTGTCTAAACTGTCTGAAGTTATAACCATTGGTGAATAATTTGTAGTGATGTAATAACATTGTTTGGCTAATATTACAGAATATCGCAAGAAACTATCTGGGGGACTTATTTTGAAACTGTCAGCATGAATAATGCCGTGTTAGCTGAGTGGGCTTTAGGGGCTGCACCGGATGACGGTAAAAGCCACTGGAAAATATGCTTGCATTGATGGAGAGTGATCCTTTTAGATAATCTGTAGTTTTGTGGGTAGTTTTGTTTTACATAGCATCTGATGTCATCTTGTCGCTTGTCACAGACATATCTCGCTACCGCAGCTTTAACCTATGTTAATTCAGCTTGACCTAACCTGGACAAACCTAATTTAACAAGCTGTGCTTTTTTGCAAATGACATTCATTTTTTTTTCTGATACTTATTTAATATTGTCTAAGTTGAGTTAATTAAACTTGGCGTAGATAAACCTCATTTACTTTGGCTGACTTAGATGATGTTAGGCAGAAAATAAGTGTCAGAAAAGTGAATGTCATTAGAAACAACATCAGCTTGAAATGCAAACAAGAACAGAAGAGCTCTTGAAAAACTGAAGCTGACCAATTTTTTTTCCTTTTTTGGTTTATAAGAATTGAGAGATTTTTGTTGCAAAACTCTCTAAGTAGACAAGCTTTATGTTGTGCTGCTCACACAAATCAGTTAGTTAGCTTTGCAGCTGGATTTACTAAATTGCTGGAATATGGTGGTTATACTTTGAATAAAACAACCAGATTTATGTCAATTTTAAAGTGAACCTGAAATCAGAATGGACGTTTTTTTTTGTTAGTTAAGGTCCCTGGTCATATTAAGCACAGTTCTTCATACCATGCCGTATAAAAACCATTCTTGTTTTCCTGTCATTTTCCATCAAAATTTAATTACATTTGCAAGACACTAAAACAGTTTTCACAGAGGAATGCTCACCTACCTCTGAGATCCTCTCTGATACCACATTTCACTTGTAGATGTCATAGAACAGAAGAAAAAAAGTTATGGCTTTCAGTTTATGTTGATTTTAAATGGTCCTTATGTATGTCTACTGGAAATCATTTATTTTTTGTGATGAATGTGTTGGTGAGTTTATAGAGGCCCTAAAGTAGAGCTAGCCCAGGCCCTAGAGTGCCTTAATACAGCCCTGAGCATGAAGTACGAAGAATGGTGCTGTACGTTTTTCTGCTTTAAATGAGGCTGTTAAATTGAACTTACCTTGTTGTTCTGAGGCCACATGATGCTACTTCGCTAATACTCTGTTGTTCAGCATGTAAAGAATAACTTGTATTTAGTCCTTCCATCTTTCAGGGCTAATTTCAGGTCATCCAAGCATTCTTTCATTATGTTAAATATAGGGCTGTCAAAGGTAACATGTTAATTCATGTTAATTAGCTTGTGCGTGGCTGGTAAACTAGAGTCCTGTAGAGAAGTGCACAGCACAGTTTTCGTGTTTTCTTTACTCAAGCACATTCAAGTGAAGTCAGGGCGTGATATGAACATGGTGTCTCAAATCAGGCAAAACATTAAACTGTACAGTGTTCTATCCTAACCGGTCTGATATATCTTCTTTAATAACTACTTAGCTGTAAAATAAGCTGTTTTTAATTGAAGGACTATTATTCAAACACACTGCTACCCCACAGGGCAGAATATACAGCTAACAACATGCACGGGTATGTAATCTTGTGGCTCAGAGAAATAATTTGTGGACAGAATTCTTAAAACATGCTCATCAAATATGCACTATAGTTAAATTTACAAGCATCAGCACCGAAAATCAGTCTGGTGCTGTTTTTTGTCCTTGTGTAATTTTGGCCATGTGAATATTGTGTCTTCTAAATTAGTTACTCCCAGTGATGTCTGCCTGCCATTGAAACTGACGACATGCTCAACAGTACATCATTCTCAGAATCATACTCCAGCCACACATTGCTTCTTCCACTCTGACTCTGAACTTTCTAAGCTGCTTCTATTTTTCATAGTCATTGTTGTTATCTGGTACTGTTTTTGATTGTCAGCACTGCCGCTGGCAGTAAAGCTCTATTTTTATAACACTGTCATCCTGGAAGGCTACAAAGAAATGCTCTTCTAGAAAGTTCTGGTGTTCTAGGAAGAAGTAAGTCACATTAACTACTGCAGTTTTACGTTTACAGTTGGTGAATTCAGACAGTCTGATTCTGATGTGATTAGTTTCGTGTCTGACCAAACATGCTCTGGATCTTGTACTGGAGACTGAAAAAAGTTGTTAATAATAGTGGATATTTGTACATGTGTGGAAATACTGGTGTTTTTTGTGTTGGGGAAAACTGCTCTGTTGATTTGTTAAAAGGGAAAGAAAGCAAAAAAGGCGATTGGCTACTTCAGCCACAGGAGCTGCACTTTTAGTGGCCAAAATGTTGTGGCACCAAGCAGTAGGCAGTGTTGACCCCTGAAGATACCGTTACACTTTGTGAGTGTGTGCTATTTCAGGCTAGATTTGTTACAGTATTGTATCGGATTTATCTCCCCATCCCCAATATGTGATTCAGCATTTTCTGCTGATGTCAACATGATCCTGATGCCCATCTCTAATGATCTCCGTACCATAGATAAAACCAAGGTAGTAAGTAATGTAAGTTAGTGTAAGGTTTACCAAATGTGTTAGGTTATTTTCAATTAAACTGCAGTGGAATCCTTTACATACTCTTTTTATGAACTTTAGTATTGTTTTCTTTATCATTTGCCTTCTTAAGTTCTTACAGTAAAATATATTCATGACCTTATTCTTTGTGTGTGTGTGTGTGTGTGTGTGTGTGTGTGTGTACTGAGAGAACCAAATGCCTGAACACAAGGACTGATGGTTCAGTTCTTGAGCTACTAGCTGAATTATAAGAGGTCTTGCTTTTGTGTCTTGGTCCCCATGGATGGCCAGTAAACGACACATTTATTTAAAAGGACCAAATTAAAAAAGCAAAAGTAATGAGATCAGTGCATTTTTGGCCGCATTGGCTGGAATCTTTTCAAGTATCCTGGCAACTGTTCCTCTTCGGACTCAGGTTGGCTGGCACCAAATTAAAAAGTAACAGTCCCATTCATTTAGGGGGGACCTATTCAAATGCCAGGGCTCCATCTCTCTAAATCTGCCTCTACCCTGTGGCCTTAATCAAAGCTGAGTGAGAGCCTTGCTCATGCCAGCATGTTTTACACAGACAGGCCCTGCAATCAGCTGTCTCTGATCCTCCATCCACTCCATCATCTGTTAAAAGGGCACGGCTGTGACTGTTGCCAATGCCTTATTTATGGGTTCAATATTCAAAGGAAGACAAACAGCAAAATCCATGTAGTTCATCACTGCGCTTCTGCTTCTTGGGAGAACAGGCTTATTGTCCTTAACTGCTGCTCTGAATTCTGTACTGAGAATTGTGTCTGAGCTTTTTTTGGAAGAAGCCTGTTCCTGCATTTATCAAGAAGAAGGTTCAGCCCGTACTTGAAATAGTCAAAGGTAGCTGTATATATCTGAAAAAATGAGCATTGAACATTAAAATAATTGATTATAATTAATTCTCACGTTTGCAAAATCAGCTTGGTTGGATCACCACCTTCAGACACTGTTTTACTTCCCCAGTAAAAAGAATACAGAAGCTAAAAAACTGTTTCCAAAGCGAGTCTCTGTGCTCTTTGATAAATGCATGTAATTTGTATAATTTTGTATAAGACAAGAGAAGCAAAGTGTAACCTTCTCAGGGTTAGAAGTATACAGAGTATGTCCTATTCATATCATTTCCTGCTCATTTGTTTTTGTTTTTTGTAGACTTAATGCACGTTAGATATTAACTGTGTTAGTGGAATATGTTTCTTCTTGTGTTCCAACATTTTTGCCTCTGCAGTACATTTTCATATCTTAAGTTTTGCATTTGCGTGAAGTGCAAGATTATGTATGTAACATTATGTAAATACTTGCACAGAGTCCATTTTAAGCAAAGAACCTAGCCACCCACAGTAAGTTAGTTACCCACAGTAACCACAGATACTGTAGTGTGACTGTAAGCCTCAAAACACGTCATGTCTGCCCATCATTTCAGGCCTCTCTTTGAGGCTTTTTCTGTTTGAATTTCTGCACAATATGGACAGATTACTAGTGTTGAGATTGTGTTGCTACATTTTGCAATAGCAGCATGCCTTGCAGCTTATTAAAAACATGTTGCTCAGTCAGTAATGACATAGTTCAAGATCAGTCTGCATTGTTTTGACCAACTTTCTTTGAGGATGCTCAAAGAAAATAGTAAAAGTTAAACTGTAGTTGATACGTTGCAGGAACACTACCCAAGTTTTTGCATGCAGCGTGTGGAAGAGCTTTTTGTACAGGCAAGATATCTGTCTGCCACAGCGAACACATTTAACTGGTGCAGCTACAATCTCATCTGTGTGAGGTACAATAAATGTGGCATTATGTAGGATATCGCATCACCCTCCATTTTAAAGTTCAGTTGTGTTCACGTGTGGGAGTACTAGTGTCTTGCTGTGGTTTGCATGAATTAAGTCAATAAATGGGCAACATTTTTACCGGGACTGCCACCAGGCACAGGCCTCTGATCTATTAATATATGAACAATCTACAATTTTATGAAAATACAATATATTGTGCAGCCCTAATTGTCTGGTTCCTTTTTCATGTGTGATATCTTCATTTTGTTTATGTGTGTGCAGCACGGTGGTCAGCAGTGCGGCTTTGAGCTTCGTGGTGCCCCTGGCTGAGCCACACACACACACACTGCTAGCTCACACTGCCGGTTGCAGATGATGTCAGAAGGCGCATGGAACGGCACTGCTGAATAATTGACATGCGCCGCCTGCCTCAGCTCGAAATGGGAAAGGGGGCACGGACCTCTTCCTCTCCCCACTGCTCCCACTCTCTCTGTTTTTCTGTCTCTGTCAATCTGGCGCTCCTCCTTCATGTTCTTTCACTTAATCTCTCCTTCTCTCTCACTCTCTCTCCCTCCCTCTCTCCTTATCTCTGTCTCCCTCTATCCCTCTCTCATACCGTCCCTCTCTCCCTCTCTATTTCTGGTCAGGTGCTGCATTGTGTTCTTGCTGGGCTATCATGGCTTTGTAAGGCTTCCTTGCTGTTTGTTGGAGGCCGATTGGCGGAGGCCTGATAAACGTAGCAGCACGGCTGCCGTTGTGAATGTTTAATGGAACAAACTGTGCATTTTTAATGAGCCCAAGTTAAGTATGTGTGTGTGAGAAAGAGAGAGAGAGAGAGAATATATGAGGATTGTGTGTTCTGTGTACTTAATATGCATTTTGAGTTTTGATATGGCGTTTCTTTGACTCTGTATATACCCATTTCATCAAATGTATGAAAAATATAATCAACTGAGAAATCTAAATCTTTATACAGAGCTGTATAGATATGCTGATGGAATGTAGTGGAGTGCCCCTCCCCCTTCTATTAGCAGTATTCTCCCATTCCCTTTGTTCTGTTGGAAGCGTACATGCCAACTGGGATGTGGTAGTCAGGAAAGCTGGCTGGCAACACTGAATACCCCCCATTTCCATTCCGTTAGAGTTCAGCCCTTGCTTTTGCTTTTTTGCCCACTCCCTGAATTAGAATGAAGGAGCTCAAGAGTCTGTTATTTACCATGAGATCTTATCTGTCATTCGATTGTGGCAAATGTGCAAAGGGTGTAACTTCAGCAGAATGCTAGTTAGATATTGCATGAGTTGCAGTAAAATTTGCAGTCCTTAAACATGTAGTATTCTGCCTTGATACAAAGCAAATAGCAGCTGAACAGCTAATAGAAATAGAAAGCATGTGAAAATGAAACGGTCAAAAGACATGGCACCTGCAAAGAGAACCCCAGGTTGCCTACTACCTAGAAATGACACTAATCTGATACCAGGTATCGGGCCAACATAAGCAGAAAATGATTTATGCGACATTAGAAAAAGATCAGATCATGTAACAAATCTACCCTGAAATGGCTCAGCATCATGTTGTTATCGGTATATTTCTTTTTGTGGGTTCAAAGTGTACCATGGTGGCCTACATTTAGATGCTCATCTCAAGTGAAATACTTCACTTAAAAATTGGCAGCATTTCTGGATCATGTTTATATATGGTTTCTTCTTTGTGTTCTTTGTGTTTTAGAGTTTTAACTTGCATTTGTGAATGCAGCGACGAACTGTTTTCACAGACAGTGGCTTTCAGCAAAAAAAGCAAAAGTTTTTTGCTGTTTCGCAGTGAGAAACGTTTTCACCACCTTTCACAGAGTGGTGAGCTCCTCCTCATCTTTACTTCTGAAAGACTCAGCCTCTCTGGGATGCTTTTTTATACCCAGTCATGTTACTGACCTGTTGCCAATCAACCACCACGTGTTTTATTTTTAGTATTACACAACTTTGCCAGTCTTTTGTTGCCCCGTCCCAACTTTTTTGGAATGTGTTGTTGGCGTCAAATTCAAAATGGGCATATATTTTTGCAAAAAACAATAAAATTTCTCTGATATGTTGTCTTTGTACTATTTTCAATCAAATAGTGGGTTAAATGCCCATTGCACATCATTGCGTTTTGTTTTTTATTTATATTTTGCACAGCTTCCCAACTTTTTTGGAAATGGGGTTGTACTTTGCAGAGGTGTCGCCTTCAAGATGTTCCGTTTGGTATAGTTGAATAGCTACAAATGAGAAAAGCATTTATCCCTTTACAGACAACTGTAAAGACACGATCTAACATGATTTAAAAATCACATGATTTGAGCTGCGTGTGATAGTCAGTCTCCTGACTGGTCTGCCAAAGTGAAATGACTGTTGGAGTCACTGTTGGAGTTGGCAAACTCTTGATTTGTTGAACAGGCCAGCATTGTATTTCTTATTTGAAACCACAATTTCATGTACTCTTTTCCACATCCCATTATTGTTAGCTTCCCACACCTGTTCAACTCTGCAGCTGTTAATGGGGTGTTGTGGTTCGAGAACTGCTGAATCATTCAAAATAAAGTGCCTTGAAGAGTGAGGCGTTTGAGGAATGTGCTGGGAGAGGGAGGGTGCTTGCTGAACAGTCTTAATAACCTTTTAGTTTTTGGCACTCTGTATATCTAAAACATACAATGATAGGGAAACACCATTGCTTAATGCTTCTCACTGAAATGATTTAATTATGAACTGGCTGAACCATCTAAATCATGGACACCCTGTCCTGCTTCCAGAGGACTACTAAGGAGTGTGAAAGTTCAGGACGGGTGCATTACATTAGGGTTTGGGAATACCCCCCATAACAGTAGGTCCTGATGTCCAAGGCAGCGCAACCATTATCTAAATAATTTTCCTCCCACATATTCCTCTGACACATTTTTTGTATGCATTACAGTATGAGACGAGGACAGTTGAATTTATAGTGATATGAAGATATGATATAGTTATATGTGAAAAGAAAATAAATTGATGAGAATTTTGTTTGATTATTGATCATCCTTGCCCTTTAGACATAATATAGTTTGAGAAGACAGCATGTCTTTGAAGAGCATAAACAGGATCTGGTACTTTATCAGGTGTTCTTTTGATGTTTCACCACCTTACCTCCAAAAATAGCACACTATTATTAGTAGCTCAGACCTCTAACTTCTTTGAGTCTGAGACTATTTAAATGACTAATATTCTATTATATACAAAAAAGCTTGAAAGCATAAAAAGTACTGTATTGAGAAGTCTTACTGCTCAAGTATTATACCAGCAGTATACCAAAAGACTAAGAAAGGAGACATACAATGACAGAGTTCTGCAATACTTACTGCTGTTTAGACACTCTCACTGCCTTCATGCAGTAGAGCTCTGTCCCAGGGGACCACTTTAAGGCGTTCACTTGGTCAGGGTGAAAATCATTAGGTCATAAAATCTCAGTTCCCTCCATTGTATTGTCTGCTTTGAGTATGTCGACCACTGGTTGCACTGCTGAGAGCTGAATCTGAGGTCCCAACGACAGGGCTTGTGTCTGGGCTGGGCCAAGATATACCATCTTCAGCATGTTAATGAACTTCTCAGTGACATGACCAATAGGGGCCAAAACTGAGTTGACGGAAACAGAAGGAAACATCTAATTATGCTTCTCTGCTGCAGAAAGCTTGTAGACAAATTGCCATAGTACACCAAAATCATCCTCTTATCCTGCTCTAAGGAAAAAAGATCAAGATTTTGTTTGTTACGTTAACGTTTAGAGATTCCAGTCATCATCAGTGGTGACAAAAGCATGTTTATTATTTCTCATTTGTAGCTCATAAAAAACAAGTGGAAAAAGTGCAGAGTGTAAGCTTTGTCATTGCTTGGGATGTGCATTGGTACTCGAGTGCTTGATGAACTAGGGGTGTAATGATTCAGAAAATTCATGATTAAGTTCAGTATCGCAAGTGTCTTGATTCAATACATTTTATGATATAGCGGAAATAAAGAGTGTCTAAAATGTGCCTTAAAAAAGAGGTATAAATTTGGTTTTCCATGATATGGACTCTTTACTATGTTTATTTTTCCATTTTCAGTTTATTAGAGCACTCCACAGTAGAAAAGCTGTGCTATGTAGTGTCCTGATCTAACGCTTTTTTATCTTCAAGCCAGCACACTAACCTGTTAATCATGATGTATTAATACGAAACACGGCAATACAGTCCGAAATGTTATTGTTCCACCCGTATGGATAACTGTTCCAGGTGGTAGTATTTAAATATGAAGATAATTATTCAGGTGTCTGCTGTGTGGCTTAATGGAATCACTGTTACGTTTTAATATGGCTGTATAATGTGACGGTTTTGCTTGCATTTAAGATTTAAGTAAGTATATTATACTGTACTACTACAAAACACAAGTGCCTTGGCGTGAGTGCGTTTCCAAGGAGGCGTGCTGCGGATTTATTAAGAAGTGCAACCGTAACTAGACTAACTAGTCTAGCTGCTGTTAAATAGAACCAAAGCCGATGAAAAGATATTTCCTTGTTCCCTGTGTTACCTTTGTGCCCTGACATGTTGGCACATTATCCACAGAGCATAATTTGATGAGGACTCCTTACTGTCCTCCACTGTGCCTGTTAGCTGATTAGCTTATTCGAGGAAGCCTCTGTTGCTCAAATGCTGTAACCAAACGATTTTCTTTAGCTAATTTTGAATAATTAGACATGCTTTCAGATGTGCCCCCTTGCAAGCTGTGAACGTTTTGTTGATGCTACTGATTTTTTTATTCATTTTTATCAGGTGAAAAGCCTGTGTTTTGTCTTTGCCGTGACGTTTAAGTCTTAATGATACTTGAAAATCCAAATTAGTCAGCATACACATCCATAATCAATGCCATTTTCGAACAACAGCCTAGAACCGGTTGATACAGAATGAAAAATGTAAAAATAATTTTGTAAATACTTACTGTAACTACTTTTACATTATGTAAAACAAAGCAGTGACACGCAAGGCCTAAGATGCCTAAGGATTAAATGATAATTGAAGGCTGAGAAGGGCACCATTGGTCAGGTAAATATGATGAGAAACAATAGTTTGCCGTCTCAAAGCAAAAGCTTCTCTGAATCTGATACTTGTACTATAGAAACATACAACACAGAACTATCATGCTGTTTACACAGCAGTGCGGAGAAGCAGCAGCCAGGCATTTAGGAAAGGGCCAGGATATGTTCTATGATGAGCATATGATACGAGCGTGTGGTGTCCAGTGCAAACACTGATGCGGATAAACACCATTATTCATATTCACAGGGCTGACTCACTGCTTGCATCGTTTTAGTCCTAACCGGCAAAGCAATGTGGTTGATGTCTGTGTACGCTGTAGGCCTGGGCGATATCTAAAAATAATTAGCACAGTATCTTGTTGTTTAAATATAATATTTAATGGTTATTGATTAAAAGAAAAACTAATGAAGTCACACATTGAATAATATAATACTGAGTAATCCAGCATCATTTGAATACTAGCCTACTTCACCTGTCATTTTAATAAATATGTGCTAATAGCGCTTGTAATAGAACTTGCTAGCGATTTCCAAAGCCGTGCCCACGTGCTTTACGTATTAAAAATAAGGCGTTTTCTGTTGTTATAGTGGTGTCGCGCTGGAATTCAGCTGTAGATGCCTTTGGAAAAACATGTACTGTTATATTTTCAGAATTTAACTCTGAACAGCCAGGACAGGCTAGAGCTAGAGAACGTAGCTGCTCTACAGTAAAACCCAGTCACTTTAGCCGTCTGTTTTACAGCAGGTCAAACTGAAGATGAAGTTCCAGAGCACGTCTGCATTTCTTTCGGTTCCATGCACTCAAGCTGAACGTGATGTAAAGCAAAATAACTTTAAGGGGGAGAGTTGTGCTGTAGGTAGAGCTAGCATCACAGTGTGTAGCAGAGAACACTAACAAGCAGCTTTGTAACAAACCTCTCTCTCTCTCTCTCTTTCTCTCTTTCTCTTTCACCTGCACACTTCTTAAAGGAACATGAATCCTAATTTCCCTACATATTTAGCAAGCCTGTTTAACGATAAATTAGTCCTCTCTAGTTCTCTCAGTTTCAGTTATCGCCTTTTAAGAATAATCATTGGGTTACTTGTCAATAATGGATGATATTCGATTACATCGTCCTGGCACCCAGGCCTAGTGCACAGTGAAAGTGATGCTGTCTGAATTTTTTTTTAATTTACCAATGTGATAACACTGTCCAGTTTGTTTCTTGGTTGTTGACAGCACGCTTGCCTTTCCGATATGGAAGTGAAATCCTCAGGTGTTTGTTGTGTGTGAAGGGGAGGGAGCCATAGACAAGGGCATACGGGCAGCTTCCTGGAATTAGACTGCATAGTTTCAGCACCCACGCCAAAGCAAACCCCTTGATATTTAACTCTGCAGGGTTTGCCAGACGTAAAAGTGATCTCAGACAATCTCATGCTCATTTGTAGTGATGTCATTGTCATAGCTTAATCTTGTAAGTCTGTTTTGCTTTAAATTTATGGAGTAATTGGGAAAAGTACACTGTCAGTAAGATTTCAATGAAAGTTAATGTGGAAGTGTTGATACATTGTGCTACTACAGTGAAACCACTTTAACCTTGTGTATGTCCAAAACTGTTGCGAGGTATCTGATTGGTCAGAAGGACTTCAATCGATATCTGAGCTATTTGGTGTTAGTCTGCTGTAAGTGTAGTCAGTTAGTCAGAAAAGAGACACAGAACAGTGAACTGTTTTTGAGAAAACTAGGACTGCAGTTAATGATTGTTTCCATAATTGGTTAATCAGAGTATTGTGATGTCGGCTAGTTGGGAACTGAAAAAGTGAAGTTAATAGTTTGTGCGTAATTAATGTTAAAATGTAAAATGAATACTCAATGTTTTAATTAAAATAAAAGATACAAATACAATGATGCTTCATATTTAAAAGGACTACTACAGCTACAAAATCATATTTACAGAAAACAAGAAAAAAACTAAAAGGACTTATGAAGGGCATAGCAACAGATCTTCTGCACTGCTCTTGAAAAGGCTGTTTTAATCAGTGTGAAAAGTGCAGAAACAATAAAGGGAACAAATCATTTTCCCACTAATGATAAAGCAAAGCTTAATTAATTTGTTTCTTAGTTTAGTGGCCAGTAAAATCATAATCAGATCTGATATTACAGATCACGTGTTAGACACGAAGTCCTGAAGCTCAAAACAGCACCGAGCATGTATGAGGTCAGACAAATTCAGACAGATAAACTAGTAGTCCACGTAGCCGTCTAGAGTTTCCACTGTTTTTCAAAAGATCAGTTTTTAGTGACCTAAAATGCTGTCTTTGACCCTGTTTATACCTGGTCACTTAATGTGACTAGTATCTGAATTGTAACCTAATAAGATTTTCACTACATACATTTACGCTTACTATAATCCTGATACTTAAGATATATTAAGTGATCAGTTGTAAACTGCGTCTTTGTGTGGACGGAAGGCTAACATGTAGAAAAAAAAAAATGCATTTTCAAAATGTAGTAACAAAATATCGTAATTTACCCCTGCAGTGTTTTAAAAATGCAAATTTGAGGGTACTGCTCTGGATTGATGTTCATTATATTTTATTAAGTTTTATTTAAAAGCAAAATCTATTAATAGAATTTATGCAATAGTGCAATAATGATAAAATTGTTTTATTCTTAGTTATTTTCAGTTATTAAACCAAAAACATCTTTTCTTATTCTCATAGAATGTTTCCTTATTTGAGATAATATTCAATACAGTGTTTAAAAATGAAAATATTCAATAGTTGCAGCCCTGCTGAAAAGTGGACAATAACACACTGTGTTTAACTTTTGTCTGTGGTTTTAACATTTTAGTTTCTCCCTTAGTTCCCTCTGGTTCGTGCACCACTCACAACCCTGCATCGCTGGCTGTGTTTTCTTTTATTAAGTGATGTAACATTAGATGGGAAACGTAAGCTTTGTCAGGCCAACTAATCAATATCAAGATTCATTGCCATGATGTTATTGATTGAATTGATTGTGCCAGCCCTTGTGAAAACTCTTATATGCTATAACTCAGTTGGTTCTGACATGGCTGGCAGCTGGTTTGAATGCTCAGGCTACTGTCAGAGAACCAGACACTGACTGAACAGAGCTAACACTGCACACCATTCCTGAAAAGCACACGTGGAACGGCGACTTGGCACAGGCGTGTGTGGGCCTGAGATCGGTATGACAGTATGAATCTCTCTCTATTTCTCTCTCTCTCTCTCTCTCTCTATGGGGATATGTAGTACCTGTTTTGTTTTAACCGCTGTGAAACCTCATGGCATCTAAAGCATGTGACAGGATAATCCTGACTGATCACGGGGAGACGTAGTAACACTGTCCATCACCTGACCATCTGGCACAGGGCTGGCTTAAGCTAGCGGACACACGCCCACGTCCATGTTAACGTAAAAAAAAAACCCCTGAGGTTTATCTGTTCTCTTTGTTCTTTAGTCAAATAATTAATTTAAGAAGAAGACTCTGGGCTTTGATTATATGTCACAGGCTCTGTGTGTTGCACACAGAGGTGTGTTTTTATATTATAGAGTGTATTTATATTATAAAGTCAGTTTACATGTCATTATAAAGGTCCTGTAGGCAGTTTCACTAGCAGCACTAATGAGTTCCATAGAATACAAAACATCAAGTTTCCTGGCGTTTGTGTTTGTTGAGATGACGTCTCGATGTCATTGTAGTAAGATAAAGTTGACTTGTTGCTAACAGGCTACATAGCAGGTATAGTTCAAGTGAGCATGATGTTTCTCAACCACTTACATTTTTTAAAATGTGGATTTTCCCCTTAAATCAACAGTAGCATAGTGTAGACATTTTTAAATAATTTGTTTGTTGTTGCTGTCTTAGTGAGCATGTCACCAGTCTCCCACTGTGCATATCAGGGAGACTGTTTTATAACCTCTTTTTTAAATGTTTGCCTTTGTCTACTGGAGTCTATAACCTTTCACAAAACACACATTCACACCCTTCCTAGAAACAGGGAGTTCTTGGTCAGGTGAATATTTGTAGAGCCTATCTACAGTTGTAGTAAAATATTTGTTATTGCAGCTCTGTTTGGATGAGCATGTATAGGATTTTGCAGGTTGTCTAACTGGTCAGGCTGCTCCTGTCTCGCACTGCCTTTATTCAGAAATAAAGTTGCCTTTACTGAATGTCATGTAGCAACACCTATGTGTTTTTTTGCTTGTGAGCACAGGAGTAGGCCTATACATCACTTCACTGGGACCACCAAACGCTGTGGTCAGCAATTTAAGATAACAGGTGTTGTGCCGAATTCGCTTCCCCTGCAGAATCCGTCTCCTCTTTTTCCATGCACTTCACACAGGCACGTTAACACTAGATTACATTTGCGAATTCTGGTGTTACTAATTGTAGACACATTTTTACAGAATCTACAGAATATCTAAAAAATTCAGGCTTACCGGTTATTTACTGTTATGCAAAAGTTTGGACGCCCCTTGTCAAATTGTTGATTATCTAAGTAAAAATAAGTTAAATGTTACAGTTAAAAGAAGTGGTAAGTGTAAATGTGTGCAACCTTAACAGTTAAATTATAAAAGTTAGCTGATTTTAAATGACATGCATTAACTAGGTGTGCTATATTAATTAACATTACCTTGGATCGAGTAGTGCTGCATTGGAGAAGAGCAGGTTTTTCCAGTCACAGCTGTAGATAAAGTATGTTTCATAGTTTTTATCATCTGTCTCTTTTAACATCAGTCTATGTAGCACGGCGACAGCAGGAATCACATCCGAGGCTAATACAGCCTAGGAGCTCACATGTGGAGTTTTATGTCTTTTCAGAGTCTTGGCTGGTTAAGCTGTAGATGAATGTCCTCTAAATCCAGACATACACTGTGTGATTTTAGAAATCTTGTACTTTGGAGAGTCTGTAAGTTTGAACGGACCAGTATGTGTGGAAAAAGCCTACAATATATATATTAACGCTGTACGAAAATGCTCGGTCCATGCTACGTGAAACACAGCCTCTACAGACAGCTCTGTCCATTAACAAAATCTGTTTCATTCAAAATAACACGCTGCATACCAAGTACTGAGCAAAATTGTTCTAGCCTTTGTGTCTCAACCTGTATTGAAACGGTTGTGATTGTGTGTTTATAAATGGGCGAAAATGACACAGTGTAGGTCTGGTGGGAATATACCAAGGCGGAATGTTTAAAGTGACCGACGGCTTTGTGTCCGACTGTCACAGAGTCAGTAACTCTTCTCTGTGTGAGCAGAGTATTGGGCTGATATATGATAGTAGTGTTTGTATCGATGCATCCCTGGATTGAATGATGGTCTTCCCATGTTGTTGGCACCCATGAAAGAAGAAAGGCCCCCCTTTCCTCCTGGTTTAACCCCTGGCTGTACTCTGTTGTGAACTCAGTGTGTTTAAACTGAGTCTGGCCAGAGGCTGAGGATATCCTGCTGCAGGACTCGGCATTGGGAGTCCTTTATTCTGGGATTATTGGTGTCTCCAGTGAGCTGTGTTTATGGGCCGATGACAGGCTGCCTGCCTGGCTGCTGTTTCATGCCTGGAATTTGCTGCCTCACTGAAGCATCAGTCATTATTCACTCTGACATCACACTGCCCAGCAACAGCAGGGGCCTCGCTTGGATTGGTGCTTTCTAGATTGTTACGCAGGAAGAGATGACACCGTAAACGGAGCGGGCTGTGATAAAGCTCATATTTCAAGATTTTTTTTTAAATGCTGTCTTTTAATCATAACTCTGATTTATTAATGTATTCTGCGTGCCTGTAGAGAATACACTAGACAGACTGCTCATATGCACTTGGTAGTTGCATTGTCGTAATATCCAAAAATGTTTCTGCCTGATTGGGATCTCATTTGAATGGAGAACTATTTTGAGAAATGATGAGGAAGTGTGGTTTGTAATGTGCGTATGAGAGGCAAGTTGTTTACAGTTTGTCATTGTTATGCTCTCATTATGTCAACTTTAGTAGAAAAGAGAGGTCGTTCGACTCGGAAATCCATAACCGTTTGCGTAATTTGTAAAGACAGATGTGTAGATTTGACTTCTGTAGTCTGTCACATAAGCTGTTGCTCATACTGTGCACTGTGGGACAACATGCAACAGCTGCAGTGAGCATATTTTGACACACACACACACACACACACACACACACACACACACACACACACACAAACAGCACTCAGTGTTCATGGTTTTGTGTGTGTGAGCAATAAAAAGAGCTGGCTGATGTTTACAGATATATCTTTATAAATTTGTGTTCTTGTGTTCTTCTGTGTGAGGCTTTAAGCAGTATTGACCTGTGCTCAGGTTGTGCTGGGTGCTTGTATTTGATTAGTGTTAGTAGTAATGTATATAATGTGTAATAGTGTGTGTGTATATAAAACCCAGGAACATTCATATAGTTGAAAATTATGGTTACTGTGTACAATTACTGTCATTTTAAAAAGTCACTGTGAAAGTAAATAACTATCTGTTACCTACAGTCTACCTGCAAAGCATGTCACAAAACAACAGATGTTACACATTTACAATCTGAGCAGTGAACAGTAGTAGTGTTGATAATGCTTTTTTTTGAATTATAAAAAAAGTCTTTCTGTAAAGTCCTTTGAAATGATTTCAATGTATTACTTATTATAGAAGTCATAAAGGGCCATGGATTCACGTTTTACTGTTTTTCCATGATAGCAAAGTTATTTTCGTTTGTTTTCTTGTAATATTTGAGTCATTTTCACTCCAAAGTGAATGTTATTTTTTGTGAGATTTTCAGTTATTTATATCAGTATTACAATATAACGTATATACAATATATAATAATATGTTTTATGTAGATGACATTTGTTATGTTGTGAAAATGACAAAGACTTCGAGAACACATCCTTCATTGTCTCATGATGATGAATATATCAGGACCTTGTGAAAACAAATGACCGTGACCCTTTAGGACTTCCAAAACTTAGGGCTGTCAAATTTCATGACAAGTGGTGATAATCGGGGTCCAAGCACTATACTCCATTATGGAGCCAGTAGAAGACAAATGACAAGTAGTTTTTAGGATGGCCTTGATTTATTATAGATGTGGGGTCTCAAAAGGAAATATCAGCCAAATTTCTAACAGACTGACCTTTTGGCCTTGGTATGGTAAACAACAGTTTTTAACAAGCAAGTACCTAGAAAATAGTGCAATATTTAGTTGTTGAACTCATTTCATGTTTCAGGAATTTCATGTTAAAATCACTAACATTTTCTCCTAGGAATGAGGCTACTAAGCACCACTACACCACACAACAGTAGAGGAACCTGTCACCTGTTTTCATGTCTGAATTACTCACAAATTAGTATCTTAATCATTTGACAGTCCTAGTGTTACTGCAATACCAAAAATATAATGTTTGGTCAGTGATATCATGATAGGAAACTGCCCTGCTTCACTCATCCGTTGGTGGTCAAAACTAAACATGCACCAGAGCCTGCTGAAATGCGCAGACTGATGGATGGATGGAGAGACACAGACAGAGAGAGAGTTGGGATGAAGCAGGAGCTTTGAGAAAACGCTGCAGTACAAGTGATGGATGGAGAGGAGGAGAGAAAGAGAAAGGAGAGAGAGAGTGCTCAGTGACGTGGAAAGAGTCAGGTGAGCGTTGCCATGGCAGGGGAGAGGATAGGATGTCATAATAAAGTGGGAGTGTGAGGGAGGGGCTGTGTGACGGGATACATGCGGATGGGTGCCAGTGGGGAGTCAGTAACACCCCCCCCACGCTCACTGCCTGACTAAAGCTCTAAATAGTGGATTAGCCCCACTCACCTAGCAGGTGGGGGCAGGGGGCTGTGCAGTGTGTGTGGAGAGGATCAGGCCGACGAGCCTCCTCTTAGCTCTCAGAGCTTCTTTATGTTGCGTTTTGTCTAAATGTTAGCAGAGACAGTCCCTTGGGAACCGTTTAAATCTGACTGTCCTGCCCAGTGGAGAGGCTCTTCATCTTGGATCAGCTCAGTCCCATAATCTTCTTTTTAAAGAAGTTGTTAAGCAGAAAAAAATGACATGACTATCCCCTTTCCTCATATGTAATGGATCTGCCGAAATGTGTTTGGTGTTTGAAAGTTTACCACTTTCGTTTTGCACTAGATCTGCAAGTTATTCTGATTAGGGTTGATATGATATCATCATCATCATCATCATCATGACACTATCACGATACTGTTATTATTTTTATAGATTTGTGATATGCTGAGTGTTTTGATATGACAGTGTAATATATAAACTTCCTTCTACAATTATGTATGTTATATTTCACTGATGCCCTTATGCAGAGTGATTTTCAATAGTAGGAGTCTCTTCTTAGGTTACAACAGTGGTATTATCCATTATGCTGGTCAGCAAGCCTGACCGAGCCACCACTGACCAGACAGAAAATAAAGAAAAGACTTCTCAGCAGCATATTGTGGATTAAAACAATTCACTTTGGTTTCATATTAATCTACAAATGAGCTTAATACACATGAAAAATATTAAATAATCCCTTGTAGTCCTTGGGCCCTTTATGTCAATATATATATATTTTTAATTTATTTTTCATTTATTTTTCTCATGTCGTATAATCTTGTCTCAGATCATTTTGCACTGTTGAGTAGTGGACAAAAGTTGCAGCTTCTAGGTGGCAGCTGCTTTTGGTTTTGGCTATACAGTGCATTTTTTTGCATTTTTAATAGATAACAGTGTGTCATATGTTAGAAACCACATATTTCTTTACAGTCAAATTGGCCGATAGTCGATCTGTTAGCCGATTTTTATTATCCTTCTTTAATCAGAAGCTCCCACTGTGTGGGTCAAAACACACACTAGCACATTTTCAGAACTTTTTATTAGCCAAACTTGCAATATAAACAACGTTATTTTCTCTTTTTTATGCCTTAAATTAGTTATCAATTTAAACATGAATCAAATAAAGTGCTACATCAAAAATAAGAGGCAACTGGCTATTATGCACAGTCAGTCATGTATAATTATGCTAAGACATTTTTTGGTGTAGATGTAGCAGCAGCATTTAAGTACAGCACGAGTCCATATAAAATTTCAGCACAAATGTGCAAAAAAAATACAGTAAATTGACCGATTGCCGATTTCATGTTTTGCACAAAAATGTGCCAATCCTGATCTTTGCTGATTCCGATTGTGCATCCCTTAACTAACAACTCAATGCAGTTGTTTGATGATTTAGTCTGAGTGCTCATGGAATTCTTGACCACAGCTGAATTCTGGATACTAAATATCATCACTCTGCAACAGCAGCAAGTTCAAGGTGCACGTGTACCGCATGTATCCTTAAATTATGCGAAATCTTTTCACCACTTACTCAGAGTTAGTAGAGAGGTCAAGTACAGTCCATCTCTCTTAGAGGAAGTTTTCATTTCTCTTACCTTTTTCCTGTTCCTGCCTCAAGCTTCCCTATTCATTACTCAGAATTCTCTTTTATTGCCTCAGTACTTTTACTAAATGTCCTGCTCTGTGTGCAGAGTCGATTTCAGGGCCTCTCGTCTGAATATTCAAAACGTTTGATTAGAGCTTACTCTGTAAATAAGATCCATAATGACCTTTTTGCTTGTTGACCAATAATTAAACACTTGTCCTGTTAGCTCTGTGTATAATTGCAGTAGGTCTGTATTGTCTAGGCAGCATGTGTATGTTTGTATCTGTCTGTCTGTTTTTCTTCATCCTCCTCTTCAGTGATCTCACATGGACATGGTCGTTTGGTGTGAGCTGTTTGTCTGGCTTTTTGTGTGCTGGTGTTAAGCAGTGATCAGTGTGGGTTTAGAAACTTTTGGCTTTCGGTTTATTTGCACTGGCAGCTCAATCAGGCAGAGAGAGTGCAGCTCCAGTGTGCACTGAAGAGCCAAATGGAGATCTTTCAGTGTGATTCTCTCTCTCTCTCTCTCTCTCTCTCTCTCTCTCTCTCTCTCTCCTTCCTCTTCTTCAGGCTTAGCTGCAGTTAGAGAGTGTGTTTCAGTTTGACTTTGCTGCTCTAATGAGACGTGGCTGCTCTGAGGTTTAGGATAGTATACTGTATTGCACTCCCCTCTTTCAGCTGTAGCACCCTGTCCACAAAACTCTGTTCACTTTACACCCTGGAGAGACAACTGTCTAGCACCATTCACACGCACACACACACACACACACATACACACGCACACAGTTGTTTCTCTACAATGTCAGAATGCAGGATCGTACACATGGCCTATATGTATTATATAAAGTACTATGAAAATGTCTTCTGAGAAAATGTTATGTAAAAGTATTTTTTTTGTACAGTTAAGTATTTGCATATATGAGAAGACACAAATAAGACATTGTGTTTTTACGTATGGGAGTGTGTTAGCCATTTCCAAAGCTCAGCCCTACATTAAATTAAATCAGGTGTGCTGCTGATATAATTTAATGAATTAATACCATGGCTTGGGCAGTATCCACCTCCTACTTTCAGAACATGGTAATATTGGTGCTGTAACTGATGCAAAAGTTGTCATGTTTCTTTTGTACCATCTCATCCTGCTTTGTACAATCGAAAACATAAGAAGTTCAGTTCGCTTACATGGTCAGGAATTTTTAATCATTCAATAAATGTCACAACATATATCTAACAACAATTAGCATTAGCTTAGCTAGCAAACACGTTTGATTCTGCACTTAACTTAAGCACCACTGACACAAGTTTTTATAAAAAAAAATCTGAGCAGGTAAAGTTGAGCAACTGGTGTTGCAGGGACAGAAAGGCAAAATTAATCCATTTCGTGATGTTTGGATCTGTAGCCTACTAGCAAATGATAGTTTAGCGAGTGGGCTACATGTCCAGTCAGTGCCACACACCACAGTACAGGTCTGATTCTGACTAACTGACAACTGTAGATAATAAAAACTCATGTCTGGGAGAGCAAAGTTGAGTTACATGTTGGAGTGACAGAAATCCAAAAAAACAAAGTTTTAGCTAAGTGTTAGCTAAGCTACTGAGAGTGTAGGTAGCAGACCAAAAGTGGCAAAAAGCACAATTTAGACTCAGTTCCAGCTAAGGATGTTCAAATAACATACTTTTAGAAAATAAAGACTTAGTAAATAGACATGGAACCGAAATGTGACACTCATGATTTTGAAATACTGACATAATTTTCAACTTCCAATTTATACATAATCACTTTAAAAGTTCTTGTTACATTTTTCTGTAGTAATGTTGACTTGTATTTTTTCTAGTTCTGTATTCTGGTTATATAAAAATGTTGTAATGTTACTAAGTGTTATATATTGTACTTGGAAAAAAATACTGACTGCTGAAATGGGTAGTTTTCATTACATTTTGTGGCTGACGGAAATATTTGCACAGCAAGTATAGCTTTTTAACTACATATATGTGAAAAGAATTTTCTAAATCTACCCTTAATCTTAATCTCAGTAACCAGAAACAAATGGTTTTGCTCTTTCAGTTTTCAAAAAGACTTAGCAGGTTAGCACAGTTTCTCTCTGTTTTTCCTACTAAGCTTTGAAAATGTGTGACAGTCAACACACATACCACACACACACAAACAGCTTGTTCAGCCCCTCACAGCCTTGTTTTGTCCCAACTTCACACACTTAAATTGAAACTGATAGTTGGAAGAGTGCTGTTTACCCACTCTGGCACGCTAGTGTAGGGGCATGTTGCAGAAGAGCCGGGAGTGCTGTGGCATTAGCCTGCGTCAATACAGGCCCGCATTGATTGTGAGTTGTGAGAGAGACTCATTTCCAGTGGCTGTAAGCCACGTTAATCAGCACTGATGCTCACAGAGCCGTAATCTGGAGTCAGTGCTGAGCTGCTGATCACAGGAAGAGCGTCTCGCTTTCCTCTCTGACTCGCACTGTCTGCCGTGGTGACGTGTATGTGCGTGTGCAGGCTGCTACGTCACCTCAGGATTACCCATCAGTCTTTGCTCAGCGTGATCTGCAGTGCATGAAAGGCATAGGCTAGTGACGTTGGGGAGAAAAGAAAGCCAGCATATCAGCGGAGCTTTTGATAAATAGGCCACAGATCTTAATTTTCAGCATTAAGATACATACTGTAGAAAATATCTATAAATCTTTAACAAAAGGGTTTTGAGAAGCTTGTACCTGGCATTAAAGAACTGTCTGAGCACAGTGGTTACTAGGGTTGTTTGGCAAGAAATCAAATAATGATTTTCAGCTTATCCCAGTTGTCGGAAGTTTACTTCATTAGTTTTGCACCGGAGCTGCAAGGCTAATGAGCCTCGAAGCACCACCAAGTTAGCACTGTGCAAACGTCATGCCTAAATCACCACTTTCTTTAAGCTGATTTGCTGAGTAATCTCAAATAGACTTGTGATTTCAGACACTGAATTACAAACTGTCATATGTAAAAATGGAATTTAGGCTTCTGTATAGCCACTACTATTTTTTTAGCTATGCAGCATACTTTTAAACAGTGAGTAAAAGAGTAGATCAGAGACACACCTGAGAGTCCATGATTTGTGAACATATGCTGAGGTTTGTTCTGATGTAGAACTGAAGGTATAAAAACGATATAGGCTGTTGTTTGTTAATTGTCACTGCGCCAAAGTGTTGGCCGTGTTGTCGGAAGGTTGAGTTAAATTCCTAGTGATGCCTCAGGCGTCTGTGACCAGGGTTTTTAAGACAGCATAACTAGCCTCGCTTTCTCTTGGTAAAATGGCCTTCCACCTCCCACAACCACTCAGTACGATGCTAGCTTATAGGGCTGCACGACATATTAGTGTTATCGCGATATGACTTTCTTCAATAGACACAATGTTAAGAGCTGCGATGGCGGAAGAGATGAAATTACCTCATACACCCAGCACCAGAGAGACGTCATATTATCAACACAAACAGTTAGAAGCCAGTTAGAAGTGCTTCTGTGCGCTGGAATTGAACCCTGCTCTGCCATATGGGGAACGAGTAACAAAAGCTATTCCATCCTGAATTTCAGGACTGTAAAAACGCATTAAATATTAGGATTGTTGTCACACCCAGTATTGTGTTTTAAGTGTGTAAGGAAATAATGGCTACTGTCAGTATTTAGTATTTCAGCTGGTAGTATTTAATTTCTTTTGCACAGTAGTGAATGGTGCTTATGTAATTTTGTATTTTGCTGTTTGCTTAAAGGAGAATTTAGTTAAACTTCTGTTTACACATCCAAAATCATTGTACTTGCATCACATCCAGTCAGACACACACTCTTTTCATAATAGTTTATCACTTCTCATTTTGTCGTTTTTATATCCGACAGCTTTATCAAACTTCACGTTTTATGTCAATGTCGTACAGCCCTACTAGCTAACATGGGCCGTAACAGAATTGGCAGTTTTGGCGTTTACGGTTGATAAATGTTAAAGAGTGCTAGCTATTGTATGTTGGCACGATCATCACAGAACATGTTTGTTTTCATGTAACTAAAACACAAACAAGTTTAAAAGATAGTGTTTCTAATCTGAGGGACTGAGGTTGAGTGACTGCTGCTGAAGAGACAGAAAGGTGAAATTAAACCTGTTCTGTGGTGTTTTTAATAAAGGCACGCTTCTGAGCACTGTTTAGTTTCTCTGTGAAACCACATCGAGACCACACAAAGCTATGGTAGATGACTTGTGGCTTGAAATTTGCACAGAGAAAGACACGTTTTTTCAATAAACAGATCTCAGCTAAAATTACAGGTTACATTTCAGCTCAAAAACAGCAAGCTGTTAGTGAGGTAGGAAACAAATGCCAAGCGTGACTAACAATGATAAGCATATTATCTCATGAAATTTATACAGGTAGAGTGTACAAATGAATTTGAACCTGATATTTGTTGGCGCTCTGGCTGCATGTATTATATAGCTGCAGTTTGATACATGACCGAGTGTGGCGCGTCCGGTGTGCAGTGGATTTACTGTTTCTGTGGTTTTTCTGCCTCATTTTCCCTTCTCTTTCTTTCAGCGCCGTCTGTCAGTGTGCTTCTCTAAAATATAACTGTGTGGAATGTGTTTATTTTGCCCTTCAGACATAGAATGGAAATTAAGCATGTCACGATTTTGAAATAATATCATTATTTTTAAATACCGGCATTGTTTTTAAATACCGTATACCGTATTACCACCCAGCCCAAGCCCTCATCCTCCCAGCTTGGTAGCACTGTGTGATAGCGGGAGACTTAACTAGCGCATGTAATTGGTCACAACTGAATTGGGGATAAAATGTCATCAAAATCTCAACATTGGCGTTTTAAAAAATATTTTAATATTATCACAGAAGGCTGCAATGCGCAGGTGTGTCCTCTAACAACTCACTCAAATTCTTTGAGTGTCCTGACCAACAACTTAATGAATGTGGTCAAAGTAATGCCACCCTGTCACGTCAAGGGTTCCCCAGTTTTAATATGTTGCAAGACATATCACCACCGCAATATGATATTTTGTTCATATCTTGCAGCTTTGTTGTAGAGTCAGCACTTTGCTGCCATGCCACGACTTAGAACTCAGACTCCCAGCAGAGGAGAGGGTGAGAGTTTCTCTGACAGTAATAGCCATATTGGAAAAAGATGGAGCAAGTTATTTTGAGTGTTTCTTTTGCTGCACCTCCAGTCTCTGAGGTTGTGATTCTCTCTCTGCTTTGCATTCTGTGGGGAAGGAGGAGGAAGGGGATGATGAAGGCTGGGGGTGAGAGGTTACAGCAATGTGGCCGCTGGCACTCGCTGCTGCCCAGTATGTTTTGCTTTTTTCTCTCTCTCTCTCTCTCTCTTTCTCTCTCTCTCTCTCTGTGTGTTTGCCACTGGGCAGCAGACTGTGAACAGCAGCCCTGAGGAGGTTTGCTTATGTAAGTGTAGCCTGTCCCCTCCCTTCGCAACAATACCGCTCCACACACAGGAGGCTAAGCTCACTCTCTGCTGTTGGTGGAAAGTTAGAGTGCATGTGTTGGCCCTTTGGCCTAAACTCTCAGGTAGATCACAAATTGGTGCCTAGTTTTGATCATTCACAGTTGTTTCCACTAAAAACAGCAAGTGAGAGACAGAATCCTTCATGTTGGTCATTTTTATGGACCGTGCACTCCCGTCTCAGTAAAGACGGTAGCTTTTACCTGCTATTAAACGAACCATAGAAAAGTTGGATTTTATATTTCAGCGTTGACAGTTGCCTGTAAATTCCTGAGCTGATGACAATTTTAATGACATTGCATTCACTTTAGACAGCTAGGTAGATGTTTAGGTTAAAGAAAATTCCAATTAAATTAAATGTTTGCCTGTTTATTTTACTTGTAAGCAGCTGAACATTGTGCTGTTTATTTATTTTTTTTTTTAGATATGGCATAAATGACTTGTACCAAGATTTATTATTCGATACCAAGCAGTAATAAACATTATAGACTAGAGGTGCAACGATTATTCGACTTAGTCGACTAAAATCGACGACCAAATTAGTAGGCAACTAATTTAGTAGTCGATTAGTTGGTGACGTCATTACGCGTCTATCTCGCGCTCACTAGGAACGTTTTGACATTATCGCTCTCTGGAGAGTAAACAACAGCGCGATGGCAGCCTCAGGAACAAAATCTAACCTCAGAGCTAACCTCAGAAAAGAAGGTCGTCAGTTGTGCTGTTTGTAAAGCCGACCTTAACTGGCCATGGGAGCGCATCCTCTATGATGGAGCATCTGAAGAGGAAACTTGGCGGCTCACTGGATGAAGATGATTCATCTCGGTAAGATACGCCGCGTCCCAAACCGCATACTAGCACACTAAATAGTGTGTAAAAATAGCACGTATACCATCAGAAGTGCACCCAGTAGTGTAGTGTGTGAAGTACAGAAGTGTGTGGTTTGGGACGCGGCGATAGTCGTGCTAGCGAGCTAGTTAGGTAATGTTAATGTAAAATTCCGCCCTACTTCATGTTCTGAACCGAGCTGTAACATTTTATATTTCGAAATGCTGTTCTCTGGAATCGTTAACGGAGTTGGAACAGAGGAGCAAGTGACTATTGTTCACAGCGACCCTGTCCACTTTCCATTTAACGTTTACAGTTTTAAACACTGTGTTGTCGTCTTAGCGTCGAGGCCATCGGTGTGTTCAGTTTCGGTGAGCACAGGAGAGCGACCCCGAGCAGGGCTCTGTTCTCCGCGAACGTTTAGCTCCACTCGCTAACAGTTTAAATAGGTAATTCTCCGTGCACTGACAGGGTAGCTGGACAGAGGGTTACCGCTCCCCCAGAGCGCATCTCCTCTGCAGTGGGGAGTATCTGCTCTCAGAGGAGAGCGAGACGCTCACAGGAGCACGGAGAGGCGCTGACTTTCCTCCGTTTCAATAAAGACCTGTAGAATGTAGTTCAGCCGAGTGTAGACAGACAGCAGAGCACAGAGCACAGACTGCACTGTTTATATTTAACATATAAATTTAGATTTATTTTTTTATTTACTTGATTTAAAGGAAAACGGATTCAGTTTTGTTATATACTATACTTTGTTATATACTTTGTCATATACTTTGCACATCCTTGGTTCTAAATTTTGACAGGAAAAATACATTGAAGTTTTTTTTTTATCTTTTGTATCAGCAGGAAAGTTCATTAAAACAGTGAATTCTTGAATGGTATTCATCTTTATTGTCTTCATTGTTAGTTAGCAAATGCATAAAACAATCTTAAGCTAAATTTAAAAGCTAATAGCTACATAAAATGATTTGGTAATGTAGTGATTCATAATCCAAATAATCAATCAATTACTGAAACGAATAATCGATTGTTCGGATTATGAATCATTTGGATTATGATTATTCGTTTCAGTAATTGATCGATTATTTGACTATCAAATTAGTCGTTTGTTGCAGCCCTGTTATAGACATACTCTGGTAAAATTACTTTATCTCACCTCCCCATGTAAAACTAATCCTGTCCAAATAGTACATTTGAAATAAATGTGTGAATAACAACCAAATAATGCAATTGAGCCAGAGCAAATCCCCCTTTATTGTAAATGAACTTTTCATTTTCAGATGTAGCTTTATAGTCAACACATTTTTTTGGTTTATTATGAACAATATGACGAAATTTTATCATTATTATAAATTATCACTCTACATTTTCTGAGCATACTGTGAATATCATCAGTACAGAACACTGACTAACTGCATGTTTCATTACAAAGTGAGTGTGATTATGCCTGTTTAACTGGATTTAGTGCAGTGCAGTTTGTAAACCAAAAAGCAGTGTAGTTATAGCTTATTATTATTATTATTATTATTATTATTATTACTACATGTGGCACTACAGATTCAGTTTTGTCTGTTCCAACTTGGTAAATCTCAAAAAAAGCTAAAAATCATGATACCTATTGTCTATCATGATTTTTTTTTTTTGCCACACTGCCCACCCCTATGTATTATTTTGTATTCGTTTTGTGCATATCGGCCTAGATTTCCCATACTGGTGCATCCCTTCCTCTAACCAATCACTGAATATTTTTGCTGTGTGCTGTGAGCGTTCTCACCAATCACAAAGTTTCTTTGAGTGTTTGGTAGAATGAAGAATTTTATGTGATCCAAAAAAATGTATATAATTTTGGTCAAAACAAATGCCAGTTTTTTATCACATTGCACGAAAGGTTCACTGATGTGATTTTGATATATTACAAAGCACATCACAAACACATAATCTGACAGTGTAATTGCAGTTTGGTTTTCTGTTGATATTGTGCAGCAGCCTTGGTGGCCAGTCTAGTCACTTGGACTAATAGTAGCAGAGCTGATTCAAGATGAGTTGAGGTCAGAGTGCAGCCTGTCTGAAGTCAGCAGCTGCTCCCTCGCCAGGATGGCTGGAGCTTTCAGCTGTGTGGGCGGACTGAGCTCACCTGCAGGGAGAGAGAAGGAGAGAAAGTGTTGCGCATGAGGGCTGAACTTTCTCAGTCCTTTCTCTTCTGACTCTTTAGGCCCTCCAGAGCTTCACTCTCCCTCTGCTGCCCTTTAGTCTTCCTCTAATCTCTAGCAGATGTAGCAAACAGAAGCGGTGTATATGAGCCTGCCCTTTTCAATAACTGCTCATTGAACATACATTCACGTGTGTGTGTGTGTGTGTGTTTGTGTGTATTCACATACGTATCAGTGTGTGTCAGACTGTGTTGTGTGCTGCTGTGTGTATGTGTGTCTCCTGGGCTGTGTGCAGTGTGTGGTAGTGGCTGACTCAGTGCTAAGCTGCTGGATTGCATATTTTTAGCTGTCTGGGCCAGTCTGACCTCTGAGTGGAGCTGTGAGGGTAAAGAGCCTCATGGAGCCTAGAAATGCCTGTAATCTCTCACTCCCTCCCTCCGTTCCTTTCTCTTCCTCTTCCCGCCCTGCTGCTGCAGTCTGTGGTGACCTGCATGATCAGAATAACGCTGGCTGTCTTTGCATTGCTCAGTTTTGTTTTATGATGAAAAGGGATGCATCAATATGTGAATTCTGGGCCGAAGCTGATATCCGCAATTTTTCTTGTACATATGTGCTGAGGCCAATACATGAAGATAGCTCAGGACATGGATTACCATTAGCATTACAGAGAAATATAACATTTATTTATCAAGGGTTAAAAATATGCAGGTATTTGAACACAGTAACCCAGCATTGCCTAATCGTTCTGCTCTTCCAGAGTACAGTAAACACATAAAATATCAGTTAGAAATATCTGTCAAACCTACACATCGGTCAGATGTCAATTTTTTTTTTCCCAAATATCTGCCGATACTGACATGATGGAGATAATTGTGCATCCCGTAGAATTTGGGATTAGTTCATATTTAAAGGTTTGGAGGTTACTCTGTCACACAGTCAGTTCAGTATCTGTAGTTTTCAGTTTCTTTTTTCCCCCCAAGGGAAATGGTGTCTGAAAGGGTAGAACTCTGTAAAACTGTGCTAACATTCTGCCCAGTAGGGGGCAGTATGAAGGCCTGTTTTTCACTTTTATCGTGCTACTTTGGTTTTGGAAAATCAGTCCTGAAAGCCCGTCAAGTTCAAAATTATAACGATTTGTCGTACATGTAAACATGCAAACTGCTAAACTTTGCACAAATTAGGCCTATAAACCAGGAGATTTTCAGGAGAGTCTGCTGTAACAGGACTGTGTGAGAGGGATGAGTTTGTGTTTAGCTCTAGGTGGGAAAGGCCAGAGCTTTAACTCATAGGTTGTAACATGTCCTTACTGACCTCAAACTCAAACCACTTCACATTCTTGCTCGTTTCTATGCGAAACATTGGTAGCCACGAAGAAACGAAAAGTCACTCCAAAGCAGTTGTAGTTTTTCAAAAGTTTCTCATAACTTGAAGAAAAATCATCAGAAGGGGCTTTTCGTAGTCTTTAAACCAGAAAATCTCAGTCAGAACTTGCACGTTTTACCAATGTTAGCTGGAATTTTTAGAATAGCACCAGAAATGTTCATATCCTTTGGGCCGTAAGGTGTATGGAGCGGCAGAGAGAATGTAAAGTCATCTCATCAGGATGCTGACACAGCTTGATGGAGTTGCAGATGGATGACCCAGACAGAATGTAGCCATTTCTCTGATATCAGAGATTCTTTATTGTGTAGTCTGGCATGCAGCAAATCTGGAGATGAATAAGATCACAGTCAGCCACAGAATTTAAACAGAATTTTATTGGGTTCATCTCATCAGTGTGACATTCAATAAACTTCAACTCAGTGTTACTTTTAACTGACTGTTATCGCATAGTTTGCAGGAGGGAATGAAACAGACACCAATACCCCCCTCCCTCCCTCCCTCCCCGTCACTCCCTCCCTCTCCATCCCTCCCTCCCTCCCTCTCCCACTCCCTCCCTCTCCCTCTCCCTCCCTTTAGAGATGCTCGCCACCCTATCTTTTATTTATCTATGAGAGGAAGACCAGGAAGGAGACAGCTAGCACTATGTTTTGTTGCATTTTTCATGACATAAATGCTTGAATATATGTCTAATTGCAGCAAAAGCCAGACTCATACAGTCAGTGTTAGTATAGCATAAAATTTGTATAGTATAGTATAAAATTTAAAATGTTTAAATGCCCAGCCCTACTAGCTTCTTGTCGTTGCCACATGGCTACGTGACGCGCTTTGCTTAATGGTTTTTTGTTGTGCTACATGCTATTCTATGTTATTTCAGGATAGCTTTGTTACAGGATTGAATCAGATTTTTTTTTCCTCCAATAAATGGTAGCAAAAATGCTCATTACAAAATCTGTAATGCCAGGATTTTGAGTGGAGGCACAACCAGCATGGATTTCAATACGTCAGATTAGTTAAGCACAGAGCTTTTTGTAGATCTGAAACCATTTAAATGCGAAGTTAGCCAAAAAGCAAATGCCATTCATTTAAGCTTAGTATGTTCTATTTGTGAAGCATAAGACAGTTTTTATCAAAATAAAATATGTAAAAGGTTAAGTGGATGGCCCTGTCAACAGTCCAAGAGTCCAAGAGAGCACAGTTGTCCTCGCTCTCATAGGATGGCCAGGATAACTTTTCTTCTCTCCCCATCACTCAGGCACGATGCTAGGCAGCGTGTTACATCTGCTATCTGATGTAACAGAACTGGTGATTAGTGTTCTCCTCCAAGCGCGTTCAAGCTGCGGTGGCTGGCTTCACATGACTCGGAGGAAGCTTGTGTTTGTCTTCGCCTGGTATCGTGTTATCGGGGGAGTCCTAACTAGTGGGTGGAGTTGGATATGACTAAACTGAGGAGAGCATTGGAAACCCCCAACCCCAACACCCCCCAACAGTGGAATGGTAGACAAAAGTAATATCGGTGCAGGCTTAATGTAACACACATACGTTTTTATCAGCTATCAACGATCTAATATTTAAATCGTAATTATTTTGCAGATTTGCTGTCTTTCACAATCATGTTTGTCTTGCAATAAGCAGAACATGAACTGAACCCTTGAATTAGGTGTGTTTTCATCACTTCGGTTGAATTGGTTGTTTTCATCAGTTGGGTTGAGGCCAATGTATGCAGATAAACCAAGAAAACACATTTGCAGAGACACATCATGGGGGTTTTATCTGCAGTAGCTTCTTAGACCGGAGAAAATAAACATGCTTACTGGTCAAAAACTTCTAAGCTAAGTTGGTTCTTGCTATGTTTTTTTGGGGGTTTTTGTGTATAGTTTGGTAGTTTTTGCTGTGGTTTGGTAGTTTTAGCTGTAGTGTTTTTAAATGTCATTTTAAAGCCTGCACATGATTAAAACAGCATTAAATATTTATTTCTATATATAATTAAAATAATAAAACTACTACAGCTTAACCATGTGAACTAACCTAAGTGGTGATGTTACTGTAGCATTATCTTTTTAGTTTTTAAAAACTAATGTAACTCCAACAAATATCTTTAAGCCCCGTTCATGTTTGGTGAAGGAAGCCATTCTGTGTGCTGAGGGCTGCAGCACAGCTTTATAAGTTTAACAAGCATGACAAGAGGTAAGGAAAAAAAAAGATCCTCCTTATGCTGCTCCAGTATGTTCTAAAGCCAGACAACATATCAGGGGTGATTTTGGCTAATGTTACACATTACAAAAGCAGACAAATATAAAGACTTCTGTAAATCCTAAAGTCGTGGACGGCATGTTCTTGGGCATTTATACTGTCCTACTTGATTGACATCAGTGACTGGCGATACTGTTACCTTAAGCCTAACTTCCGGCTGATGCTTCTGTCACCTTTAGAGGACAGCAGTGAGTAATGTTTGTTTATTTGAACTCAGGCTGTTTCTGTCATCATTTGGGAGCTACTAAGTGTGAACTGCTTGAAGGCAAAGTAGCTAATCGGCTGATTTGGCCACAAATTGTTAACGGCAGTTGTTTGCACAATTGTGTAGTTGTCACCTAAATGTTCGTGATCGTGACAGGCCTTTGTGTGTTTGGGCTCTGAGTGTGTTGAATGCTCACGCTCCTGTAGAGCACTCATCCAGGGGAACAGCTAGGAGCCAGATTAACTGTTCTGTGGGGAGCTTCAGCAGTGTTGGATATTGACTGTCCAGTGTTAATGCGGTTAGGTAATAAAGACATCTGTTCTTGCTGCAAGCAAACACACACACACACACACACACACACACTCACACACACACACACACAGAGCACATTTCTTTAAAACTTCAGCAAAGCAATGCTTCAGTGCAGAAATTGTGATGTCATTGTGCAAACATAATCAAAGCTTCTTGGCATCAATGGGGCACTTACTTAAAGCACACTTTGGTCCGTCTCACTGGAGCACACATTCGTCTCTAACTGAGCAGATGAGATCTGAAATATCATGACTGTGCAGGATGCTGGGTGTCTCTCTCTCTCTCTCTCTCTCTCTCTCTCTCTCTCTCTCTCTCTCTCTCTCTCTCTCTCTCTCTCTCCCACACACACACACTCTGCCACTTTATTAAAGAATTATGTGCTGAATGTTCTCCCTGCTGACTTCACTTTTTATATCCATTTAATTGAGACCTGATTTGCTGTTCCAGAGTGATTTTTGAAAGGTCATAGGTGATTAATTTCTTTACATTTTGGAGTGGAAATAATAGTTAGGTGTGTGGGTGTGAGGTTGTGACGCAGGTTTTTTTGGTTGATACTAAAGAGAGCAGCATTTTAGATTAATATTTGATGCGCTGAGGTTCAGGATTATCATTTCCGGGAAGTTAGGCTCCATGACTGTCAAATGGATTGAAAGAAAGAGGTTAGCAGAGAAATATAAGGACTAGCAGTATTCAAACTATTCAAAAGTTTGAAATTACATTTGAGACGTTTGGAATCAGTGCTTGGAATAATGTAAATTCACCTTTTCATAATAAATTCAATATTTTCTGTAGTTTATTTTTAGTTAATAGCTTTTATTTATGACCTTATAGTATTTGAATTAAGTTGGAAGGTGTAGATTAGTGTGTATAAATATATATATATATATATATATGTGTGTGTGTGTGTGTGTATATATATATATATATATATATATATATATATATATATATATATATAACATTATGTATCATATTACTGCTGTGGACAACAACACTGTCACTTTAAATAACAATAACACTAAGTCACAGTAAGTATATGTTCTTCACAGATTATCTCTTGTTTAATATAAATATATTTGTACATAGCAGATAGGGTTTTTTTTTTTACATAGGTCCATCCTGTCTATATATTTTGTCTATATATCATATATTTCAGTTTCAGTATTTTCTTTGTATTTTTATTTTTACTTGTTTACTTTCTGTAGAGTGATTAGCTGAGCCTCACCACAAGCAATTCAATGCATGAATGTTCTGACATGTTGTGCAGATGACAAACTTGAAACTTGAACTTGAAACTTGAAATCAATCTAATATTTACAGAAGTATAAATTAACTATTAATAAACATTTTGTAGCAGTAAGCAGCTCTAGCCTGTGTGTGTTTGCAGTCACAAAGTAGGTAGCTGACAAGCTGACAGACTCCTCCAATAATAATAACTGGCTTTACGTTGAAGAATGTACTAAAAATGCAACATACAAAATAAAATGGCACATGCGTTTCTTACAAGTTTCAGATGTCAGTGATTAAACTATGACTGACTGTCATAAGGAATATTAAATTAGTATGGGAAAGTGAATGTACCATTAGCTTTTAGCTTTAGCTTTGGGACTGATCACAGTATGCTCTGAACAAGGTTTACAATAAACTACATGGATTTCATGATTAGATGATTGTAAAAAGCTTCCAGTTTTATCTGTTTCATTGTTGTTGTTGTTGTTGTTGTTAAGTGTTGTCATGTCGTTTCCAAATGCTGTTGACCATATGGATAGTGTTCCTCCAGAATATCCTGTCTTCAGGCTTCTGATTGGCTCATTCATGATTCCTCTGGTTGTTTCCATCCATCTTGTTGCTGGTCATCCTCTTCCTCTTTTACCTTCAACTCTTCCAGCCATAATGATCTTTGTTTGAGAATCCATTTGTTTTCTTTGCCATCTGAGAAAGTCTTCTTTCTCAAAAGCATATATATATATATATATATATATATATATATATATATATATATATATATATTAATATTAATGTTTACCTTTCACATCCATACAGAACCACAGAGAAGAATCAGATTACGTTTGTTTAGACATTAGACCAGTAAGTCTAAAAAGAAAAACAAAAAGAGAAAATGAAAAACAAAACTGAGCACAATTGAATTATTATCTAGAGTTTGTGGTGTGTCTGTATTAGACTAGATTTCCCATATCACAGACTTATACGGCTGTATACCTCCAAAACTGTGACAAAACTGTATTTTATACAGGTAGACCATATGAGTGACCCCTATGTTAACTACAGTAGCTAGCTAAGATGCTTGAGATAAAGTATATGCAGCAGATGTTAAATTTAATTAATAACCTCCAAAGTAATAAGAAAAGAAAAGATTAACTAGTCAACTCACAGCTGCTCCTTCACGCTGGAGTCATGAAAAGCAGAGATTGGCAGGTTTCGGGCAGCGTGTTAGGTAGCTGATAATAATGCTGTTTCTTTCGTTTATTTGTATATGTATTTGTATGGGCATATTTGTGTGGGTGTTCAAACTGATGAATGCCTGTACGTTATTGTTATTTGGGTGTTGGTACTTTTACCGTTGAACTGACATGTTTGAAGTCAAATGAAGTCAAATGAAGATGACCGTTTGGATAAAGTATGTTCCTCATGTACTGGTAAAGTTTTTTCTTTTACCTCTGAATTCAACGTGAACACATCAGTGCTGAAGTGTTTTTGCATCTGGGAGCTGCTCTGTTTTGCTGCGTTCTGATTGGCTTTCAGAAGTAAATCTCTTTAATTTCATAGGGTTTTTTTCTAAGTGGATTATGAGCTGATGTGTTCATAATTTATTTTTACTGTGTAACGTTGAAAAGTTAGCAAAGTAGAAGTACTCAAAATGTACACAAGTGTAGTAATCAGAGGAAATGTAATGTTACTTTCCACCTCTGATACACACTTGCTCACAAATACAAGCAAAAGTGTTCTGTTATACAGAGCCCCATTGGTGACAGCCTGTATAAATAAAAATTATGTGTGGCCACAACTTTGTAAGGCATGGGAACAAGATCCTAATGCATGGCTACAACTTACTAAGGCATGAACACTTTCCTACGCCTTACATCATGGCCACAACTTATTTCATTCCCATGCCTTACTAAGTCGTTGCCACACATTAAGATCTCGTTTCCATGCGTTAATAAGGCGTGGCCACACATTATTTTTATTAATATGGGATGTCACCAGCAGGGCTCCGTACTGTTAAAACACAGAAGCAGTATTTTCCTCTGCCTTTCTGTGAAGATGAGTTACCGAATAGTGAGTTCAGTATTCAAGCAATGGCTCCTCGACGGTCAACCGTTCCCGAGTTTTAACACAATTGATCTCATCTGTTGTCGAACCATTTGTGAGCTGAATTATATTTAAGAGCAGAGAAACCTGAAGCTCTGCAGTGCTGTGTTTCTCCATTGCTGAAGCTTTCTGTATGTGTTTTTGGAGTATTTGGGATGCAGCAGTTTGTCACCTGTTGCTCTCAGATTATCTGTTTTGTTTCATCTTCAGCTCTGCCAGCAAACCAAGCTTCCACTGTATTAGAGTAGAAACTGTGATACATAACCTGCTGACTGCTGCTGGAATGGCTATCACTGTGTAATTTTACTGTTAAATTAGACTATTTTGGCCATGCGTGTTTGTTTTCACTCTCTCTGTCTAAGCTAGAGTTGTATTCTGTGGTGCTGTGTGTGTTTGTGGGCAGTGTGTTAGCTGGTGAACAGTGCTGCGATATTTCAGAGACTGTGAGAGCCAGAGCAGGCCCAGCAGGAGTCACTGCATTGAGTGCATGATTAGAATTCCAACCAGCACGGTCCTGCCGCTGGAAATGACAGCCTAACTAGCACTCTGCCTCTTCACTAGAAAGTGGGTGTATGTGAATTTGTATGTGTATATTTGTGTGGGTGTTCAATGTTCAATGCCAGTATGTTACTGTTATTTGGATGTTGGTACTTTTACAGTCGAACTGACATATTTTATACTAATCAGGTCTGAGGTAAACACACATGCCACTGCACGCATGCATATACAGCTGGACGTTTCACAGAGCGGTAGAGATTCCTGTCTTCTAAATCCACCATCCTGGAAAGGGAACAGCAGGGTGGCAGTGTGATGAGGATTAAAGAGACATGCGCACACCGCACGCACTTTTTCTCCTTCTGGTCCAGCTGTGTTCCTCTCAGGACATGCACATCTGTCCTCCAGTAGACTGCCAGCTACCATCAGCCGCTGCTTCCACTGGTGCCCTCTTACTGACCTGTAGATACACACACATACTCATGTATATAAACACTCTTACAGACTCAATCACTCGCACACATGTCCAAAAATACAAAACCATTGTTTTAAATGAAAGTGCCCACAGGTTGAAGTGCATCAACTTCCAGTGCTGTTCAATTTGTCTAAGCGCCACAGCGTGCAACATTTTCTTACTGCTGCCTTAAAGTTTACACCGAGAAATGGCAGTCAGTCTGAAGTCTTTAAGGTAAACAGACAAATGCTACATCACTGTTTTCACCTCAATAACGTTACTAACCTAGTTGTTTTGTTTTAGCTGGTATCTTTCTGCTTGAAAAAAGCAAGTGTTTGAAGAGTTAATTAAATGACGCCAAATGTGATAAATTCACTTAATGATGTTGAAAGTTTTATTCTATTAAATGTATACGAGTACATTTAAAAATAAACTTAAGCGTGATGTTAATAATAGTAATGAATAACTGATCACATAGCAACGCAGACAACAGTCTTGCCTAGTTAGTAGCTAATGAAATCTCAAAGAAGAGAAAGATTTAAGACGAACATCGAGAATTAGAGACGAATGGATAGCTTTTCTGATATGGCTGCTTTTACGATATGTTTAATCTGCAATGAGAAACCGTCAACCACCAAAAAGTCAAACGGTGAGAGACGGTGTACAAGAAAACGCAGTACTAGTTGACGAAAAGTATCCAGTTTGAGATGTGAGAAAAGCAGCTATGGCAAAGTAAGTTGACATTTTTGTTTATATTATTCTGAGACATATTTACAGCCAGGATGTTAAAATGTTAAAATGGACATAAAATGTGGCTCCTAACGTGGTTTGTTGAAACGGGACAAAATGATTCTTGTTAACATTTGGATTGCTGACCCCTGAACAATTTTTTCTCTCTCTCTCGCTCTCTCTCGCTCTCTCTCGCTCGCTCGCTCGCTCGCTCAAACAGACAAAACAACTGGTGCATGTGCCTGCAGACTTCTTAGTCCTCTCTAGTTCTTCTCAATTTCCCAACACGGTGATTATCACCTTGTACACATTCTCAATGGGTCACTTGTCAGTCATTGACAATATTAGATTACATTACCCAGGCATAGTATCAGCAGACACCGGTCTGATCCAGTCTTTGTGTACAGTGACACAATTTAGGTAAGATATGCTAAGAGGGGTGTAACACTTATCCCAATACTGGGTTCACAATTTGGTATTCTCATGATATTTTGATAATTTAAAATTTTGAATGAAAGAAAATGATGACTATAATCATGTTGTTACACACACTTCAACACTAGAGCTGCGAGGCAGGAGGAGTGCTGGAGTGAGTTGTTCATCAGTGCTGTTTGCAAACCTTAGTGTTCAAACAGTGCAGTTGCATCAGATGGGATAATCAGTGGACTGTCCATTCTACAGCATGCACTTTGTCCCATCTCCACAATGCACACGGTCACAGTTTTACATTGTGATATTACACTGTCAAAATGCATTGTTACTCTCATATGCTAGACTGCTAATTAATGATACAGCAAAATTATTTGTTTAGTATGAGCTTAAAGTGATATTTTAGACTGATTTGTTTTTTAGTCTTTTTCTGTGGCCAATTTAGAGAGTGCTGAGTATTCTCAGCCATTTGGCCACTAGTTACTGTACTATTCTGTGGTAAAGTCACTTTTGATATGTACGTGATAGTGTACACTCTGAATTAATGTTTTTTGTGAACTACTCAGGTGAAATACACTCTTAAAAAGTAATGTGTTAACACTTTGTGTTACTTCTAACACATTTGTTTTAATACTCATTTTATAGTGTTGTGAATACACTTTGATTTCGTCTTGATGTAGCGTGCATTCGGTAACTGCTTCTTTTTTTTTTCTTTGATTCAGCTGTTTTTGTTAACACCAGTTTAAATCAGAAACGCTGTGGTTAAGCAGAATGTTTACGCAGTAGTTATGGAAAATGTCTGTTGGAACACATCAAACGCAAAGAAACAAACGATGGTAACTGGGTATCGGCTAAATTTAGTCTAATCCAATCAATTCAAATATGCCTGGATCTGCCCTGATGCGTGTTAATTAACATCATCAAATTTTAACTTCATTTTTGAAAGACTTTTTAAAATGTGCTGTACAGAGCTCTGTCTGAAAAAACTGTTTACACAGTTTTGGTTAGAACAGGAGAGCATCTGTTATTGAAAATAATTTATTCTAACATTCCAAAATCACGCACATTCTAATCAATAACGTTAGACGTATGTGATCTAGGACCAGATATCAAAGTTCAGTGTTCACATTACTAGGCTGAAGTGGCACAAATCTGATTTTTTTGTGTAAATGTGACCTAAATCTGAATTTTCTTTAGAGCTGTGTGAACACACAAATCTGATCTGTTTAAATGAGTACTGAGACAATTTCATCTGTGGTCCTAGATTGAATACATATCAGATTTGTATTCATATGATGGGCAGATAAGAATTTGTGTTGTTTTTTCACTGCACATGCGCCATCTTTCAGCGTCAACCTGAAATTAACGCTAGTAAACAGTGCAAAAAGCATCTGGCCTGTATCCTAATAATGAACTGTGGAGAGCTGCTCAGAGTAAGTTATCTTCGTGACAAATGCTTGTTCTGCTGAGTAGTTCATGACACACATGGCTCAATCACACGATGTTATTGATCAGGTTGTTTCAGGACGCAGGTTTGAGATTAACAGGTGGCACATCTGAGTCGCTTACCTACACAATTCTTAATCAGTAATGTGAATGAACCACGTGGGCCATGAACAACAGACAAACAAGATAATTTGCTCTGAACAGTTTTCAGCTGTTCATTATTAGAGCAAAAGGAAAACCAAAAAATGTCAGATGTGTTGCATTTGCACGTTTGCTGACGTCTGCATGCAGAATGATGGTGCATGCAGAGTTGGGGGGAAATGTATTCAGTCTAAGACCACGTATGGAAGTGGCTCAGATCTGATTAGTAAAGATAAGTTTTGCGTGTCTACAGCTCTGAAAAAATCTGATGTGCCCCTTCAGCCTGGTAATGTTAACATAGTGCTGCTCTGCATGGCTCTACTGGGTGACTGAGAGACTGATTTATTGCTTTGAGTCAGTTGTGCTGCAGCAGCAGGTTATGTGTGGGTGCGTCTTTAAGCCTCTGGGTTTATTTGGGAAAGTTGGAATAAACTGAGGTATTTGCTCCCTGTGTGTGAATGTATGCGTGTTTGAGTGTTTAAAGGTGTTGTCTAGTTCCTGTTGGGTTCCCCACCTCACCTGAAGGCTTCAGTATTTTCATTAAGAGATCATCAGGCCCCTGTTCCATTTACTCTACAGAGTTGGGAGCTCTGCTCTGTCTGTCCAGCTACAGACCGCAATTCATTGTCTATCCACATATAGACCTCACCATAGATGGTTTCTAAAGATGGCCTTACGGGCATGCCAGACATTGACTCTCCAGCTGTTCCTGAATAGCTGAAGCACAGAAATAACAGTCCTGTTGTCCACTGTGTTGTGCTGTGGGTTTGGCATATCTTCTTTAATAGAAATTCTTGTTAATGTAAAGATGCCGAATGATTGATGTACTTGATGATTGACAGCCAGTATCTTCACAGGCTCCTAACCTGTTTCTTGAAGTTGTGCTCTTGTCTTACACTCATATTGAACGTCTTATATTTCGCTACTTCATATCAAACATCTTGTATATGTCTAACATGATCATTATTTCATCAGATCTTTTTCTGACCGTTTTCTTACAGACCTTCAACACTCTGATTGATCTGAGCGTTCTCTTTAATACTGGTTGGAAATTTATTCTACTTGTAACATAACTCCACTGTCCGGTGTGGTCCAGACACGGACTGTTTTACCGTATGTTAGCATTCCAAACTTTGGAATCACTCGCCATGTTAACAATTTTTGTTATTTTTTTAATGTGTTGGTGAAATAGTGTGAAGTGTACGGAGGTCCAGAGAGGCCATGAGAATTTTCTGTATTGTTATTTTGAGATAATGAGTTACTTATTTTGTTATCTTAAGATAACAAAGTTGTTTTCTTGAAATAACAAGTTAGTTATCTTGTTATTTTGAGATAACAGAAGGTGTTATCTTGAGATAACAAGTTAATTATCTTGTGGTCTCAAAATAAAAAATTATCTTGAGATGACAAATTAATTATCTTGTGATCTCCAGATGACAAAGTTGTTGTCTTAAGATAACAAGTTAATTATCTTGTGATCTTAAAATAACAAAGTTTGAAGCCCGGAGAGGCCATGAGCTGTTGCTATAATTTTCTGGATTGGTATCTTGAGATAACGAGTCAATTATCTTGTGATCTCAAGATAACAAAGTTGTTATTTTGAGATAATGAGTTAAATATTTTGTGATCCCAAACAAAGTGGTTATCTTGAAATCACAAGATAATTGACTCGTCATCTTAAGATAACAATCCAGAAAATTATAGCAACAGCTCATGGCCTCTCCAGACTTCTGTAGAATTTAAATAATACTGAAGACATTTTTAAATGTTGCCTTCAGTATTTCAAGAATTCTGTCAACAAGATATTATTAAATGTTCAGTAATATAATCATGTATTTACTTTTTTGTATTTTTAGATGAATGGATGAAGTCTTAGTATGAATTTGCTTCTTTCTCACTGTTTTATAGTTTTCTCAATCATTTTTTAATCTAACAGCTCCTTTCATTGTTGTAAGATATGTGATTCCAAACTTTTGAACAGAACTGTAGCTCTGACACCCCTGACTTGCCTGCAAGGAGTCTAGACTAGCACTGCAGAAAAGCTACTTACACAATACAAAAAAATATCTGGTGGTCTTGTGTAGGGTGGGCAATATAGTGATATATTGCTATAGTTGTGTGAGTATCAGAAAGTATCACTGATATCAGCATTACTTCTACAACACTGAACAACTGCATGTGTCATTACAAAAGACCAATTGAGACTATTTATAGACAGCCTGTGAACAACAACAACCAGTCTATAGTAACTGCAGTAACTGCATAGTAACAAGGGGCTGAGTGAATGTCTGCACATTCTGCCACTTTGCGTAGCCTTTTTAAATGTGGCATTTAGGGGTGGGAATCTCTAGGCACCTCGGGGTTGCGATGCGTTTAAAACGATTATCGATGCATCTCGATGCATCTTTTTTTTTCTACATAGCATTTATATTTTCTCACTGTGTGAGCTCAAGTTTCGAGTTCAAGTTTCAAGTTTATTTGTCATCTGCACAACATGTCAGGACATTTATGCATTGAAATGCTTGTGGTGAGGCTCAGCTAATCACTACAGAAAGTTAATAAGTATAAAATAAAAATACAAGAAAAAGCAACTGAAATATATTAAATATACACAAAATATACACAGAATATAGAGACAATATATATTTTAAAGTGACTCTGTGTTGTTATTTAAAGTGACGTGGTAGTTTTAAAGCAAAGTATTTGTAATGATCCATAATGAATTTACTTCCAATATCTTTTTTAATAAAACAAATGGAAGTGATGTGGCAAGTGAACTAGAAGGCTCTCATTCACTGCTCTTGTTTGGAGCACGAGACGCTGCTGCCACTCATCTGCGATTAAATGCGCTGTTACGGTGAAATAAGATCCTGTGGTAATGGATGTCCACGCAGCACATGTTGCAGCTATTCTACTCGTTTTCTTTAGTGATTTTATAACTTCAGTTTTGGTCTCGTTGTAGAGACGGGGGTGGGGTGGATCGCTGTGTCAGTAAAGTATCTTTGAGACGGGACGTGTGAAACATAGCGCGAAAGCTCTGTTTTGCAACGACTGAGAACTGGCGTGCAGACTGCAGGTCACATAGCAGCGATGCGTTATTCGCATTTATAAGCAGCGCAGTTGGTTTCCTGGTACATTAAATCTGCAACGAGAGACTGTCACACACTAAAAAGTGGTGAAGCTGAAGTCGCTTCTCTTTCGAATTCTCCCATTCCACCTTAAATGGTTCCGCATTTACATTCGGCACCTCAGTTAGAATTTAAGGTGGAACAGGTAAATCCAAACAAGAAGCTGGAGAATAAGAAGCGACTTCAGCCTCGTAAAACAGTCGAACGTTGAGAGACATTTAACTGATCAACCTCTGAGGAAAGCGGCTGTAGACGAAGCTTAAAGCAGAGCGAAGTAAATTGCGTTTTTGTTTATATTGTTTAGTCTATACTAGGACATTATCACATACTGACACATACTGGACATAAATGTTGTGGCTCCCAGGGTGGTTTGATTTTTGTTTAAAGGACAAAATGGATCTTCTTAACATTTGGGTTGTGACTCCTGATCTAACCTGGCCGCCACAGACTGTCTGGGCGCTGCACTTACCCACTTCCAAGTTCCGCCTTTTGCGTTCCGTCAACATTACGTTATAAATTAAATATTTATAAAATCGATTTTTGACATTTGTGAATCGATTCCAAATCGTTCATGTCCGCATCGCGATGCATCTAAGAATCAATTTTTTCCCGCACCCCTAGTGGCATTACTGTTGTGCAGGTCCATTTAGTCCATTCTTTATCTTGTTCATAAACATCAGAAAGACTAAATATCATGATGCATGGTGTGTATCATGAAAACTCAGGTAACGTGATGTAATGTTGTGCCTCATTTAAGTGCTCACCCTTATTCTTACACATCCTCTGTGTGTTTCCACAGATCATCAGAAACTGGAGCGAGAAGCACGGATCTGTCGTCTGCTCAAACACCCCAACATAGGTGAGTGTGATGCCTCACCTATGATCCCTCTGGATCCGTCCCACACACACACACCCCTTTGGGTCAACTAGTAGAAAACCTTGCGTTAGCAGTTTGTCCTGGATCATTTTATGTGAAGTTTGTGCATGTTTCGATAAGGAATGGTGTAAAATGGACAGACCTGAGGACAGCAAGTAAAGGCTAAGAGTGAGTTGAGCAGTAGAGAACATGTCATTCACCACATGAGGGAAAGAAACAGTATAGGCAAATGGGCCCCAGGCAGTGAGCTAACTGATGCAGTAAGGTGAGGCCTATTTGCATTAAGTGAAAGAGAATGTACATGAAGCTTACCATCACAAGTGGCACCTCATGCAAACTCATGGAAATGTTGGCAGGATCATCTTACCTCCAAGTGACAGAGAGCTGTGCGAGTGTTTGCTGGGCTTCTGCTGGCCATGACTCACTGGGTGTGTTCGTGTAGCCAAGTTTAGCTGCATCTCTGCTGTGAATGGAAAAACTGGTTAAAAGATAAGTTGGATTAATAATGTCTGAACAGATATTCTTTTATATTTGCCGGTCAGTAAAGGCTAAAAAGCTAATAAAGTAAAATAAATAAATAAAAAATTAAATAGTTTGACATCTTTTTCACCAGTATTAAAAACTTGATAAAATTCTATCTGCTACTTCTGTCATGTAAAATTAATCAGCAGAGATAAGGTACAGTCAAGAAAAATGGTATGTACCATCATGGCCAGTATAATAAAAAGAAAGTTGGCATGTAGTGGAAATAACTTTTACACCCATAGAACTGCGAGTTTCTGTCTCTATCACTATAAGAAACTACAGTTATAGTTGCTGTTTATCCTGATTAGCTACCAAATGCATATTTTATTTAACAATCATTTTAGTCCAACAGTCTATAAAATATATCCAACTAAAATGTTCATTCAAGATTATGAGTCAAATCATTTTACTACAAGCTTGTACGTCTAAATTCAGGTCACAAAATACACATATTTAAATGTCATGCATTTTTGATAGCATTAGCTATTCACACCAGCCTTGTTATCCTAGAAACAGGACTTTTTAAAGAAAAATGGTCAAATCCCATTGGCTCAGAGCCACATCGCCCTCTGCTGGACAAACACCCACTAACAAGCAGTGAAGTAATGATCAAACGTGTGTGATGGGATCTTCGGTTCTTCCTTTTTATCAGTCTGTTTTGAGTAGACATAAAAACTGACCTGGCTACTATCCAGATAAGCTTTACTGACACTTAAAAATTGCCAACCAGACTGTGATCTGGCCTGTGACAACGTGTGCCATTGTTTGATGTGGTTAGGTACATGCCTATAGATGCCTGTATATGTCACTACAGATGTGTATACAAATAAGCCTGTAATTAAATGATTAGAAACCAAATACATATAATCTTCAGCACGCATGCGAGATAAGACTGCTGTTCCTCCTGCTTCTGCTTTGCGTGCCTGTCCTCCTCTGACCTTATCCTCACATCCTCCCAATCCCATCCCAGCTAGTCTCTCACCTCTCCCCCTCTATTTCACTTTCTCTTTTTTCTCTCCCGTCTCTCCTCCCTCAATCTCCTTTTCTCACCACACCTTTTAGAATCCCACATTAATCTCTGTAGTCTGGGCTGCTTCTTCTCTCTCTCTCTCTCTCTCTCTCTCTCTCTCTCTCTCTCTCTCTCTCTCTCTCTCTCATGCACTCTCTCAGTGACTCAAAGGGGCAGCTGGTCATGTTTTCTGCTTGAACTGCAAGTAAACTCTTAACAAAGGGAGCAATCGAGAGAAAGAGAGAGAAAAAGAGAGAGAGAATGTTGCCCCTGGCAGCCCGCGCTTATGCCAGTATGCTTCGTACTTGGCCGTCTTCATTTCTCTGTGACTATTTCACTAGCCCTCCTTCTGTTTTCTCTCACACTCAATGAAAATACACAGCAGTTGCTGGTAGACGTAGTATTTATTGAGGATGCACGACTTGCAATGATGGAACAAATTTTTATGGCCAATTCTAATTTCTTTAGAGAAATTAGAAAAAATGGATGATTACTTTGTATTTTTGGGGGGGGGTGGCTGGTTTAATTAATTAAGCCCCCAGCTCACAGTCTGTGGGCTAAATTAACACATGACTAGCACACTAGCACTAGAGATGGCCTCATTTTTTGAAGCTGATATATATTTGATAAATTTAAAATGAGCTGTTTTTGATTGACTTGCTCTTCACAAGATGAGCATCTGAAAGAACTTAAACACTGCTACCCCACAGTAAGAGATACACAGTTAACATCACATCACACAATGTGAGTGTGTCGTTTTGGTTTAGATTTGTTATGACTTCCCTCCGATATCCCATCCAGCATTTCCTGCTGACATCGACTCAATATTATTTCCACGTAACATCTTCACAATGTGTATATATGGATTGATCTACAGCTTTGGTTCACAGTCAGAGTTTGTAGATGACTTATCACTTATTTCACTTTTTTAAATAAAATAAACATGATTAAGGTACAGGGTCATTCAAAGCTAAAGAATTCCAAGTGAATTAAAAATCCAAAATCTACAGTCTCACTTCCTGCTCTAAAATGCAGGGGTTTTACTCCAAAATAAATAAAAATAAGATAAGAAAAAATGCACAAAATATGTACGTATTATTTTCACAAGTTGAAATGTCTAGGTTATGGTTTGGGATGGGCATCACAGAACAGGAAGTCACCTGTTAGTGATGATTTCGTATATAGTTAGCTTATTACTGTCTTTATTAATGAATTAAATGTATTATATTAGTATCATAGCATTTGATCTGAAAATTTTATTGTTTTAGATTTTTTTTTTTTTGTGGGACTGCAGTTTGAACTAACTCACTAGAACGTAGAATGGTCCATGTAACAACAGGAGCATAGGAACTCATTCTGATTACTGCAGTGTGCACGTGTGTGTGTAAAGCTGGGGAACTCATGCTCTTCATGCCGGTGGTAATGCTCTGGCTCTGTGCTGCCCAGCAGGCATGACAGGCATGGGCACTAGCAGCCTGCAGACAGCCAGCAATGGCAGATAAATCCTGTGAGATTTTTTATTTGTGCACATGAGCTCTGTCACCTCGTAACACTAAAGCCATCAACTTGTGCAATCCCAAAACACAGTTATCATTTCAATGAGTATTTAGTTGCTGTTGTGTAGTATATGTAGTATATATAGTATTAAGGATATGAGGTTTTGTTCTGACAGTGATGATTGATTGTTTAGTCCAATTTCATACCAAGTCATAAGTACATTTCTAACCCTGTGTTGTGACACACTCTTCTCTGGGAAAAAAAAAAAGGACAGAAGTATGTTGCATGGCTCAAACAGTACTAGCAACCATCTTAAAGCCTGAATGTTGTTTGTAATTTTGTCAGTACGTCATACATGGTCAGAAATGGAGCTGAAAGATTAATCATGTTTATATAGGAATTGCAGTTTCTTAAGCTTCAGTTTTTATTGTAGCCTACATTGTTAACCATGTTGTAACCATCAAGTTGTAAGTGGGAAATTTTAAGCTAATAACACAGAGTTGTGAACTGCCTGTAAAGGAGTTTGACCAATCAGAAATGACCAAATACCAATGTCAGGGTACCTGACAGCACAACCACAACCAACTGTTATTCTGACATACTATGCCCAGTGTTTAAGCCTCAAGCCAGAAAGGATATGTGCACAGGACTGGACCTTAATTTAGAAACAATAAACCAGAAACCACCTAAGCAACTTACTTAAGAATTCAGGACATGATTTAGTTTACATGATGTTATTGGTGGGGTGTAAGCTTCTGTTTCTTGTCAGCTACATTAGCCTTATAAATCCAGGATAAAGAAGCAAACTTCTAACATCAGACTTGCCATGGCTGACTGCTCTAGGGAAAATGCAGAATTAGCTAAATGTAACTTTTTGACTGTATCATGTAAACCCCAATGTTCCTTGATGTTTTAGTATAAAAGAGTTTAATGTAGGATGTAAACATTGTTTAAAAAGAGACCATTCACTCCTCAGTCCATTTGGTCTATAACTGGAAACTAAGCTGCAAACATGGCTTGTTCTTAATTCACGAATGTCTGTGTCACGAATGTCATTGTATGTACACACATTACATTTCAGTTTTAGCCCAGTTTTAGGAGTGCTCCAGCCCAGACTATTTTTAAAAAAGGTCCAATACAGGGCAGCCAGTTGAAACAGTGGTCATTTCCATATATCAGCTTTAAAGACACAGCAACAAAAACAACTTTGTTCATTCTGATGATTTAAGTCATGTTGAAATGGTCTCATAAAAATGAGTTATCTCTGTTTTTAGTACGTACTCACACAAATGTAATAAGTAGAGCTGAGGGGAAAATATGGACCCTTAAATTTTTTGACAAACTGTTGCTTGAAGAAAACTTCCCTGACGTTCTTGGTTATTAAGAGTTCATGACCAGCTATCGGAAGTTAATACTGGAGCTAAAGCATTACTCTAACAAAGTTGTTAGACCTTATGGTCATCCTCCCCTATTTCTTTGACATCTCTCTCTCTCTCTCTCTCTCTCTCTCTCTCTCTCTCTCTCTCTCTCTCTCTCTCAGTGCGGCTTCATGACAGTATCTCAGAGGAAGGCTTCCATTACCTCGTCTTTGACCTGTGAGTATCTGAGCTGATCATACGCCCTCTGATCTCCCAATATACTACTTCACATGTACTACTGTTGCTTTGAATGAAACTACCACTGCTGTTTTAAATGTTTTGTTCTTTGGATTTTTATTATTAGTAGATTATTTTCTGGATTATTTCTGCACTCTTGATGAAGTTGATAAAGTACTGCAGAAATCATGACCAGTCATTCTTGGTGTTAAGCTCTTAAAGGGATTTTCTACCGATTATTCAATATTTCTGCATAATTAAATTGTTAAGATGTAAGTAAAGTCATTCAGAGTGGTATGATGTGAAATGCTCCGTTCTACGGAAACTTATCAACTCAGAACTCCCTGAATATGCAGTGTGATGCCTGAGATGTTTGTTTTCAGTTTGGAGAGAGAGTTTTGTCCTAAAACATATTTTTTATAAGAGATTCATGGTGGAGAGGAAATCTGAGTTGGTATGTTTCTCTATAATACGCTATTTCACATCACACTCTTTGAATGACATAGTGTACATCTCAGTCATTGAATTACACAGACATTTTTAAAAATCAGTGTAATTACCCTTTGAAGAGTCCCTGAAATACTTTGCCCTCCTAAGTACACTCATGTCTTTAAGGGTTATTTCATTTAAAATGCTAATGTGGCCTAAATTTGATGAAAACTCTTTAAAAAAAAAAAGTTAGCAATCTCATGTTCATAATTGACCTGTACTCTTTTTTAAGTGTATAATTATTATTAGAAGGTGTAAGAGTTATTTGAGTGTATATACTTCTGGTAATTCAGTCTGATTCTGCTCAAACTTTTCATACCAATAAACCTGAAGTGCCCTGAATTTCTCATCAGTGTTTGCAACCACATGTAAAAATATACTGTTTTGCTGTTTTTGTCCTATTTAGTGTCACTGGTGGAGAGCTGTTTGAAGACATCGTTGCTAGAGAGTATTATAGTGAAGCTGATGCCAGGTGGGTGCAGTTCTTGCACAGAATCCACATGCTCGAATACAGCAGTTTGGTGTTCTTGTCACTGTCTGATGTTTTGCTAGGACAAGAATTTATTCCGAATTATGTAGCTGGTTTAAATAAATGAAAAATACAGTGATGAGCCTAGCTGTTGTTCATCTGTGACTTAAGATGTCACTGCTGTTCTAAGTGGCTTCTTTAAAAAATAGCACATTGAGAATTAGATATGTTTAGCAGCCAGGGAAGTTCATGTTTTTCACCCTCAAAGAGGCTTAAAGACCATAGCTTAATCATAATCCATATACCTAAGTAGTGCCTTAACCTACTAAAGTTAACACTGCTGTTTAAGTACACAAGCAAGAGTAGTTGCAGCTGTTGGTGAAACCAGGACACTGCCTTGTGTAGTTCAACACCACGTTTAACAAAGTTACACTACTATTCAAAAGTTTGGAATCACTTGTCATGTTAATATGTGTTGATTTACATACAGTATAAACTTTCTCATATATAAACTCATTCTGGGCACATCTACAATTGGTTTCATATTGTGGAACACATTAAATCCAGTCTTTTAAAGAAAAGTGTACATCACATTTTCATGTAGGATGCAGGGTTATGCATGTTTATCATACTTTGCAATTCTCAGAGACTCAGGATTTCATGCCTACTGTCTAAAAGTCCCCCAGCATTCGTTCTGAGCATGGTAAATGTATGTTATACATATCATTGCTGTCCAAAGAAAACCATGTATCTCAATTTTTGTCGATCTTATTTTTTTACATCATTTCAACACACCAGCTTTCCTTTATGCTATTTGAAAATCTCATGATGAATGGACCAATAGAAATGCTCCACAATCACTTGGAATAAAATCTCTTTACATTAACATACATTGAAAGGTAAGAGTGTTTTTGCCTTCTCCTGTAAAGTTATTATATTGGAGGTACTTGTTTTTCTTTGGACAGCGACGATATGCTGTGTACGTAGCGTTATTGTTCAGAAATCTTTTTTGTGGTGCTAAAAAAATGGCCAGCAAACTCCCAAGTCTTGATTGGTGCCTCTTTACGAGACAAAGTGCAGTAATTGCTTGCACATACTATCTCCTCCCACTCCTGCCAGTCTCCTCAGGCCTCTTCTGTGGCAAGGGTTTAGAGAGTGCAGCTCAAACACATATTTAATGCATTTCTCACCAACAGGAACTGCTGGCTTTCAGGCTGAGATATTGCAGGCCAGCTTTGGTAAAGCAGTGGACAGTAGGAATGCATTGCTGACAGTTTGGGGGCAGAGGAGGCTGAGCCTGCTGACCAGTGCCTTGCTACACCACACACACCACAGACCGTCACTCAGTGGCCCATGGCCACTCATGCAGAGCTCTCCTCACAGTGCCCCACTGCTGCAGACATCCTGTTACCCAGTGCCCCTGTATCTCACATGCCTTATGATACGTTTCAACTGCATGTAAAGATATTCACTACAATTTTGCCCCCTTTTAATAGCGAGCAGTGCGATCTTGACTAGCAGTACAATGAGAAGTTAGAAGAAGCAGCCACATAGCATTGACCAGTCAGGCAAAAGCAACTTTCCATTGTCCATGTGTAACAAAGGTGGGCTTACATAGTTAAATTAAACTTTGATATTCCCCAACGTGTTTTGCAGCTGCCACAACCCTCTACTTTTTTGGAAGCATGGCGTAGCTTATTTAGAACGTTTAAGCTCCGTATTTATAGCCGATTACGGTATAAAAATAGCCTGTTTGAGCGGGAATGCTTTTATTGGATGCCATTGCAAAAAGAAATGACAATATTTTAAGTCTGTCGTTCTTCACAGAAATTCAATTTAAAAGATCTGTTTATAGAGTCAAATTTACAAGGGTTGCCTACTTCAATAAATGGAGAATTTTGTTTGAAATCCTGCTTTGTACACAGACATGCCCCTCAAGCAGCAAGGCTCTGGCGAAGGGAGCAGAGGGAGATATACTGGGCATGTACTGTTAAGGTTTTGACACACCTGGAGGTGGCAGAAGTCTGTATTTATAATAAAAACTGGAGGAAATGGTTCAGCTTAGCAGAGTAACTATGGGTATTGTGTCATTAGGTGCTCATGTTGTATGCAGATTATAGCCTCTCAGTGTTGGCTATCCCTTGTCAGACCAAATCTGAACCCTTGTAAGAACTGTCTTGAGAGTTTCTTTTGCTTACTCTGTTCAGCTCAGTTCCTTGACACTGATTCGCAAGGCTAAATAGCCAATCAGAGAGCTCTCTCTGCCAGTTCAGCATTAATTGGCCAAACTGGTGCAGACAAGGGGTGACAAGGGCATGCTAGTGCCAGTGGTGCGGGACGCACCATAAAAACTACTGGTAAGTGTGATCCCTATGCTCAGCGATGGGCTAACAGCAGCTGAAGGTGGACAGTCAGCTTGGTGTATCAGGCTCTTCTGTGGATTTGATTTTTTTGTTTTTACACACATATACCTACAGGGCCCTGTGTGAAAAAGTGATTGCCCCCTAAACCTAATAACTGGTTGGGCCACCCTCAGCAACAACAACTGCAATCAAGTGTTTGCGATAACTGGCAATGAGTCTTTTACAGCGCTGTGGAGGAATTTTGACCCACTCATCTTTGCAGAATTGTTGTAATTCAGCCACATTGGAGGGTTTCTGAGCATGAACTGCCTTTTTAAGGTCATGCCACAGCATCTCAATCAGATTCAGGTCAGGACTTTGACTAGGTCACTCCAAAGTCTTAATTTTGTTTTTCTTAAGCCATTCAGAGGTGGACTTGCTGGTGTGTTTTGGACCATTGTCCTGCTGCAGAACCCAAGTGCACTTCAGTTTGAGGTCACGAACAGATGGCTGGACATTCTCCTTCAGGATTTTTTGGTAGACAGCAGAATTCATGGTTCCATTTACCACAGCAAGTCTTCCAGGTCCTGAAGCAGCAAAACAGCCCCAGACCATCACACTACCACCACCATATTTCACTGTTGGTATGATGTTCCTTTTCTGAAATGCTGTGTTACTTCTACGCCAGATGTAATGGGACATACACCTTCCAAAAAGTTCAACTTTTGTCTCATCAGTCCACAGAGTATTCTCCCAAAAGTCTTGGGGATCATCAAGATGTTTTCTGGCAAAACTGAGATGAGCCTTTATGTTCTTTTTGCTCAGCAGTGGTTTTCGTCTTGGAACTCTGCCATGCAGGCCATTTTTGCCCAGTCTCTTTCTTATGATGGAGTCATGAACACTGACCTTAACTGAGGCAAGTGAGGCCTGCAGTTCTTTGGATGTTGTTGTGGGGTCTTTTGTGACCTCTTGGATGAGTTGTC